>NC_080593.1:117412029-117719738 GCF_027887145.1 Ammospiza caudacuta | reverse complement strand
AACACATATGTATTCCACAAATGGTCGCATCACTTTAATTCAGCCTGGATCAATGGAACTCATTACATCAATCCAAACAAATTTTTTGTGAAAAGAACATTTTCTCCAAAACCAGACAGGATTTTATTTTGAATGAAATGACATTAAGTGATCCCAGAGTCATGTGAGTACTAAACATTCAAGCATTTCAGTACTTTCAGGGGAAGAGAAAAGGTATTTACTGAGGCAAAACTCCACAAAATATAGTGACTAGGAGTTAACTTAAAGCAGAAATACAGCAGTACTTTTTAAACAATGAAGTAATTTATGATACAGGTTACCAAGTGAAATATGAAATTTTTTGAGGAAGATTTTGTTTCTTTCCAGTCAAAATTTAGTATCAACCCTCTGGAAGAACCCTCACTCAAGCACAGGAATGAAGAAAGCATCCTGTGCTTGATCCAGGAGCCAAACCAGTATCCAGTACCACCTGAGATGCTCTAGGAGATATAATGTGGTTTCCAGACACTGTGCCACTACAGGTCTGTCTTTAGAGCAGTGTCACAGCTGCTTGTCCTGGATGTGTGTCTCGTACCCTGTGGCATCTAAACTGGCTCTAGGTGTTTGTGCGTGAGCGGCTTGTACAAGAGGAAATGGAGCTTATTCGCTAATAGTTATCTTTCCTGCATAATTTCTTACCATTTTAATATGAAAATGGGAGCCAGATTAATTTTTTTGTTTTGTAACATCAAGCTTGTGAATCCATGAAGATAATCTAGTAACCTTAATTCTGGAAATTTACAAGAAGGTATATGACTTACTTTCTCTGAAATGTTCTTAATGGGTTTATTCTGTGCTACCTCATAACAAAAGTAAATTTCAAAAGAATATGCATTGTGAAACTGTTTGAATTTAGCCTTCATCTTTTGTCTTTCAGGACAGTTCAAAAATCCTTAACTCACTAGCTATCTAATGACGTCACTGACTAAAGATCAAGCAATGGACACATTATTTTCCTGTTGAATTTCTTATCTGGATTTTTTATTCATTTCCAAGTAATGCTATTCATCCAGGAGAGCTCTGTGAAAATGTAAGTGTAAATGCTACACAATGTGAGCAAGGGATAAAGAGAGAAGCAGTGGATTCAAGGCTTTTGGGGTATAATGTGCTGCTTTCTAGATAATGGTCTCTCGGTGTTATAAAGAAAAGCAAACATATCATTAAGAAAGAGCTCCATAAAAACTGCCTGTCAAATATCTTAAGCTTCATTAGTTTAGATTAATGACTCACTTGATCTACATGACAATAGGTGAAGCAAATCTTTGTTTATTTATTGACAATTCAATGTAACTGTGACATGCATAAACAGGCTTCCTCCTGATTAGTTCCATGTTTTAAAGCAACTTTGTGTTATAAAACTTGTTAACTACAGTATCATTTTATTGAACTCTGCTCTGTGAATGATGTGATCTACATTGAAAGGCGTCAATATTGCAGCCATTCCTGGCAGGCATTGGAGCATTATGTACACAGATTGGAGTAGATATCTCATTGTACAAATCCACGGACCCAGAAAATGTCCAGTTATTGAGACTGCACTGAAAGGACAATGTTTTATTCATAGGATCTGTGATGCAAGGTCAGAGAATGAAACCTGAACTAAGCGTAAGGTTCAGATTAGCTTCACGGTTTTGCAGAAGACCTCCCTGAAAGTTTGGTCTCTGAAAGCACCAGTCCTTTCCCAAATATCCATGGCAAGGGTTTGTAGCATACAGTGCAGCATTTGTATGAATAAGTTGCTGGGGAGTGATTTCCAGTGTGAAGCTCCTGTAAATCTCTGTGAGAGGGAGACAGAGGAGCAGAAAGTTAGTTATTTAAGCCTTTAATAACAACTTTTCCAGAAAATGCTTGTGGAGTACTGGTGTGAGGATGTTGAATTTTGTCATGGCTTTTTGTTTGTATGAAATAATTTATATTTTGTTTCATTTACAGCTTAGAAGCCATAGTACCATTGACACCCAGTGGCTCTCCCTTATCTGTGCTCCTGAAAGCACATAGCTGAAAGTGATTTTCTTTAGCAGTAGCTATTTTAGGCAGAACAGGTCATGTTGTCTCTTATGCCACTTTCATGCTTTCAATTATAAAGGTGTGTTTTCACTGACTTGTAAATTTGCCAACTTGCTTGGGCTGATATTTTATAGATTTGATGTTGACTTCAGGTTGCAACTCTTGGAAAAAGCCAACCAAAACCTTTCAAATGAGCTGATATAAGGATCAAGGTCAAGGCAGAGAAGAGGTCAGAGAAAGGAGCAATGAGAAAAAAAAAGGCTTTGCTCAATTTGCACATGGCTGGGTGAACAAAGTGTCCTGAGTCTCACTGTTGTTCTGCTCCTGGTAAAAAGGACAAAGTAATGGCAAACTGTTATCTCAGGGTTCTGCAGCTGACCTGCAAGAACTACTTTGCTGCTATCTGCTCTCTGATAAAGCCTCCAAAGTTCTTCTCCACCTCTCTTACTTGTTGTCACAGGAAAGAATTTCTTCCATTTTCTTCTTTTAAAAACACTCAAGAGGTCACATGTAAAAAACACACATGAGAAAAGCTAGTAGGATAAAAATATTAAAACAATTTTTCCTCCTAAATTGTGAAGAAAATGTCTTCAGTAAAATATGTAGGTCCAACAGTTAATCAGATTATAAAAGGGACATTCACTAAGGTGAGGCTATTGGAGAAAATACATTCAAAATTAATTCCTTGTGTCAACATTTGTTGCAGAAGAGGCCAGAGAGATTCCTTCTCCAGAGCTACACTTTACCAGAACATGAGCTCACAGGACTGCTTTCATCAGGAATTCTTAAGCAACAGAAATAAACAACTACTATACTATTTTCTGTGAATAATGGTCTGTCATTTAAATGGCTTTTGTTACCTGAAGAATGGAAAGTGGCAAATATCTCACCAAAATTTTAAAAGATTTTCTAGATTAACTCAGACAACTAAAAATCACTAAATTATATTTATGTAAGAGCAAATCTGTAGGAATATTCCATTTCACAGACTGAGTAATAAAAGAGAAAAACATGATATACTAGGAAAAAGCCAACCTAGCCTTTGCAAGGAGAAGTCATGACTCATGTATCAGTCATCTTCAGAGGAGCCACTGAGCATATGGTTCAGGTGAAAGTATAAGAAACAGATGGTTGGAGTGGGTAGCTGGTTTTCAGAAAGAAAGGAGCTCAAACAAATTCTACATGTGAAAAATGTGCCATTCGACATATTCATAAATGGGAATTGCTTGGATGATAAGGAGACAAATATCTGAAAATGATCTAGAGTTATTTGGGATAATCTAAAGCTGATTGTGAGGAGTTGTCAAGGAGCTCAAACTTACAAGTAGATGATAAACAGTTGGATGAAATCATATGTTAAGAAGTGGAATTTAAAGCCTAGGAAAAGAAATAACCCACATGTATTCATAAAGGATGGCCATCAGTGTAATTACTACCATTCCAGAAAGAGATTTTGTAGCTGCAAAGTGTTCTTCAAAACTACAGCTTAGAATTCAGCAGTGTCTATAAATACAACTAGAATCTGAAGAATAATTAGGAAAATAATTAGGAGCATAACAGAATACATAATGTGTCCCAGTGTATATTACATAGCTATTAATATTTCAAGATTTCATTATTATAAATTTAAGGATACTGGGGCTCTAGAAATGCCTGAGAAAAACAAAAAGGTATAATGTTACCAAAGATCCAGACATAGACAACAAAAATAAGCAGAGATGTGGATTGTCTTCCACAAAGATAGAAAGCAAATAAAAATAAAAATAGAAATAAAAATAATTTGGAAAAATAGGTTACAGCACAAGTGATGTTTGTAGAATGGAGATGATCAATAGCAAACAACTGACAGTGCAAGTAATACCAAATGAAATAGCCAGAGTGGACTTTGAAAGACACAAAAGGTGCACTTCTCATGCATAAAATGTATGGTTTTTAAAATAAGTTTAGAAGGGGACTTCAGAAATTCAGGCAGGGTAGATCCACTGCTGGCCACCACACATGATGAGCTCTAACCTCTAGAATAAGTCAGTTGGGTCTTGCTGGAGGCTGGCTCCCTCACTGCACAAAGGAGAGTGAGTCTGGGCTCACCTTCAATGCCACCCTTCTGCCTACACTTACATTCAACAGTCAGAAATGAGAAAACTGGAAAACTGAAGTTCTCTGTGCAACTCTTATTGAAAATTCCTTTTTGAATATGTATTGTGACATAAGTATTTATTACTATATCTTATTATTGTTTTGCCCTTTGCGTCTCCTGCAACACTCTCCCATTCCTGGTGGCCCTGGCAGAACATATTTTCACCAGTTGCAGTTGGCTGGTGACTGTCACAGGGAACTTCAAGGAAATTGTAAATCAAATGAAGTCAAAATGCCTTGAATACAGCCTGCAGAACCCTTTTCTACTGTACCTTAGCTTGTGTGCCAAGGATGTCTTGCAGGCAGATACCCCTGCCTTTGAACTGCACACCATCAGCACTGTAATTATAGCCAACCTATGGGTGTTAGCTGGAGTCATGTTTTCCATACTCTGCTCCCTCCTTGGGATCTCTTCTTAAAGAGGGACTTAACTCCAGTCAGTTTGGTGGAATTCAAACTGCCAACCAAGAGGACATGCAGCCATAAAACATTAGGAAGTCACATCCGATTGGAGTTTTACATCTCATCACAAATTTTTACAGAAGTACCAGGAAATCTGATAAAGTACTATGAACTTGCAATTTCAGCTAAAGTCAGTAAGATTATGTAAGCTGCTGTATGATGTTAAGTGCTGTGAGGGGTCTGATTTTCCTGTGTCTCAAATTCTGCTTGCTAATCACTGGAGAGATTTGTTTTCACATATGTGTTAACCACTCTGGCTACTGCGTATTGTTTGTGCCACTCTTCAGCTTATAAAAGAATGGTGAAAATAATTAATTAATATTTATGTGTCACTCAGTTGTGGATATAGTAAGTGTCACTGAAAAGAAAAATGTATTCTTCTGTCTTTAAATCTATGTTTTAACAACAGATATGGCCAGATGTTGCAGAATGAAGCAGAAAAACAAACCCAGAATATTGACTAAATTATTCTTAAGACCATTTTGCACATTGAATGAGTTAGGTGGTATGTAAGGAATTGTTTTTTTAATTCAAGACAACAGTAAAAGACAATAATAAAAATATATGCACACAGTCATACAATGGCAATCTTAATTTTGACATTTCCTAGCTACTGAGAGCTTGCATTGAAAGTCTGCTTTTTTAGATGTGTGATGTGTGTGTAATTTAAATAATGAGCTTTATATCAGCGCTGATTGTTATAAATTTTTTATATATATCCCCATCTGACACTTTCAGTGTAACATTTTTATATTAATTAAAAATAAACATATTCTAAGGCAATTTTCAGGACAGTCACATTTTATGGTTTAGCCTGTCCAGAGTAGTGCTAGATTCATGCATAATAATGTCATCACATTCAAAGGAAATAGAGAGTTCAGTGGTGGATGGGTTATTGCAGATCAGTGAAAACAGAAAGATTGCTTTTCCTCTTCATATAAGGTCTATATTTAGCAGAGTGTGACCATGCCATGACACCATACAGAAAAAGTGATAAAAGCAAGGCTGTACAACCAGACTGCTTTTCTTGAAAATAATTCACTTTCTATTATACCAAAGTGGTGAGAATATTGTTGTCTCGGAATTTTTAATATTTCTAGACCATGCTTCCATTTCTGGTGTCATGGGCAGCAGAAGCACATATTCTGTTTCAACAGGTAGAGTCTGAATAATTTTATTTATAATTTTTTAAAAAAATGACAGGTACTAAAACAGTCACAATAGCCCAGAGTAGAACTACAAAATCTGATTTTAATTCACCATTCTCCTCAGGAAATTGGCATTCTTCTATGACATCATAGAATATTCTGTTTCCTGAGATTAGGACAGAAAAATTAAATAATTCTTCAGTTCCCAGATGTGATGAGAAGAGTGGTCATTTGCTGCCTTTTCTTCTTTCATGGGATGTTGGTCTGAAGGAAATTGTGTTCTCAACACTTCAGTTTCTCAGGAAGCATAAAAAAATAAGATCTGTATTCTTCTATCCTTCAGATGGCAATCCTAGAGGAAAGTGGTTTATCTCTGATGGAGGAGTGAACATTATTTTTTTAGGTATTGTATGTATTTTTTCCCCTTAAATTAATAGCTGCAATCTATTCTCTCTTCCTCTAGTCATCTTTTATGTGGTAGCTAATCTTTGTATCACAAACATCTGGAAGATAAATTTTCTGAGCATGAAATATTCCTTTCATCCTCTATCCATGCTGAAGATCACACATCCAGGTGGATGTTAACATAACAATCTGTATGTAGAGTCAGGGAAACAATCAGAAGGAACTGCTTGCAGGTCAGGAACAGATATATGGAATTTTCCTTGAAATTTGTCTATGCTGAAGGGTTTCAGCTATGCAGGCTGTGCGCAGAGGTTCAGTCCGTGTATTCTTGCCTCTTCTCAATCGCACTGGGTGCTGCCCAAACCTGATGTGCTGTGCTGTTTGCCTGTTAGCCATCCTCTGAGGCAACATCTGAGCTCTTGGTATTGCTCTCAGTAGGTACCAGCACCAGCAGGAGGGCACAGAGCTGCCTACATGGCAGGGGCACAGCATCTCTGTTCAGAAGAAAACATCTTTTTCCAGCTCCAGCAGATACACATTTGCTCATCTCAGAAACACTAAGGTTTATATCCCTTCCTAACTTAAAACAAATCCTGTTTAACTGAATTTAAAGCGCACTTACTGCCAGTATAAATGCATGATCCTTTTCAAATCCTACTAAATCACTGGTCTCAGTGATTTCTCTGGCAAGGAAAAAAACAATGGAAGCACGGTGCAGATTTGGATGTGGATCCTGCCTGTGAAAGAATGGTCTCATGGACCAGACAATAGAGACAGGAGTACATTAAAAGGTCCAAGTCCTCTCTCTGTCTGGTTTGGGAATATTCCCAGTCCAGGATGGCAAAGGGGAAGAGATTGAGATACGGTTTGATGCCTAAGACTTATCTGTTGAGTTGTCTGTACGCAGATATTTTGCTCTACATGGCCCAATTCCAGGCAAATAAAACATTTTTCTTCAACTTGATAACCCCATATAACAGGAGATCCATGAATATCCTTTACTCCAATGGGAAGTGAAGATTGGAAGGCTCAGCCATATGCAAATGTATGTGTGCAGGGGAAGTTTTTAAGGCCAACTCTTCATCTGTTTAAATTAGCATGGCATCACTGACTTCAAGAAAACACTGCCAATTTACCATAGCTAAGGGTTCATTATTTAGTGCTGTATTGAAATAATTTTTTTCCCCACAACTCAGGTGTATAAGTCAGCTATCAGACTAGGAAAAAGGAATGCCTTCCTCTTAAAGGTTGGCTCTGAATGTAAACCTGACCTTGCTGTGCCAAACTTTTGCCCAAGGATCCTATTCCTGTCCCTTTGTCAGATCTCAGGGCACCTACTCAGCTTTGTGGGATATAGCAGGCACCTAAAGCCAAGGACATTGATTTATCCCATAATGAAGTTTTTTGAGTGGAAATTATGTTAAAGCATCTCTTTGGTTAAAAGACTTAAAAATATACATCAGCCAAAGAGAGACCTGATCTATAGACTCTCCTCACATGAATAATCATGCTGAAAGCTGCAGAGTTCTGTAAAATGGCTTACTGGATAAAAGCCATTATATTTAATAAAATTTGTACATGGGGTTTTTTTCCCATTGAGAAAGAACAATAGAATACACCTAATTCATTTCAGTTTTAAATAAAAGAATGACTCAGAAGCCACAGACTGATTAGCAAACAGGAAATGGAGAAAGACCTCTGAGTTGTAGCTTTGAGGCAATATTCTACTGTAATATCTTTCAAAAATAATGGAAACACACTTTAATATTAACCTGTCATTGCACTGTAAAAAGATGTAGAGAGAAAAGTAAGCATTATCAATGAAATTAATCTAATGACATTTTATTGTGGCCACAAACTAGAAATACAGAAATTCAGCCAACAAAAGAAAAATATTCTAGAATTTCTTACTAAATTATGCAGTCACAACAATTGTTTAGATTATATTATGGGGTGAAAAAAGAATGTTCATTTTCAAAATTAAAAGCTCAATATTCATAAAAGCTCTGTTTATTTTGGTTTTGTGAACTTGCCTTGCTGCAAGAATGAATTTCAGCAGTGACCTTGTCAAGCAGGATGCATAATAATTTTCACTGTGCTGTTAAAGCTCCCTACCACTACAACACAGACATGTAAGAAGTGTAAGTTAGGATTGAATCCAAAGCTTTTAAGCCCTACCTTAGCTTAAGTTTATCTTTATTGAAATACAACATTTGTTTTATAAAACAACAATTAGTGGTCTAATGTAATTTAAATTGCTGCCTCCAAATAAGATGCTAAAAGAAAAAGATATTGCTCCATTGAGACAGTAAATAAAAAACAAATCTCAAAATAAGAACAAATGGGGGTATTATCCCATGAGGAAGAGCCTTCTGAATCGATCTATTATTTCGCAGCTTGAAATGTGCCACTATTGTACATCCACTTGATTATGAGTCTTGTTATCACTTCCTCCAGTTGATCCAAATTGAGTGCTTCTGACATTTGCAAAGTTACTCGCATATTCCACTGCACAGCAGGGAAAACCTTGCTAATGAAGAAATAACAAGCAGAAGAAGTGAATACATATTTAGCTGATGGTAAAGAGTTACATTTGCTGGTATGTAAATCCTGAAAATAAAAAAAAAACAAACCCAAACAACTCAAGCCACAGTAACATGCTTGCTCATGTTCTCTAAAAAAGGGTGCTAGTGGTTTTTTTCTCTGTGCCACAGGGCACTTTCATTTCCTGATTCTATTATACACTAAGTGGCCACCTGAACCTGCCAATGAACTTGTTCTATTGTGTTTTTCTATTTTTAATCCAAAAGGAGTAAACACATTTCTCATCAGATGTGTCACACACTGCTCTACATTGGTGAGATTTATGAAGGTGTCACAGAGTTATTACAGAGCCATTCATTTATAAATAGTTGTCCATTCTTCAGGAAATCATAAATGATAGGAGTATTGCCACCATTTCACAAAATCTGTATTGTAAGAAGGATGTCCATTAGTGATTATTTTTGACTGCACTACACAGCTGTAATTTGTTTTTTATCCCTCTCCCCTTACTCCAAGGCTTTTTCTCTACTTTATGATTATGTTCAAGCAGATTCCTGCACTGAATGGTCAACATTAGTAGAGCAAGGATTATAAAAACTATTTCAATAGTCGTCTTTGCATAAAAAATAGCACTTATAAAATTTTCTCTTTAACCAGACAGGCTTGCAGACCCTGAGTCAGCTCTCCTGTTCTGTATTTATGTTTTTAATGGTCTTCAGAAGTTGATGTAGAGGTACACTTAGCAGATGCTCTTCTTAAAACACCTACACATCTGCCCAGGAGTGGATATGAATGCTGCTGAAGCCATATGACAATGACATCTCTTAAAATCTCCTGTCAGATTTCTTCCTAGTGAAGAATCTTTACTGTATGATTAGTGGCATTTTAAACTAACTTGAGAGAAAAACTTCTTTTGCCAATCATAAGGAAAACTTCCCTGATAGGAGAATTGCTCCAGAGAGAGACATGAGAATCAAAGGCAAATTGTAGAGAAAAATATAGATATATTGAAGGGTTCTGGAAAAGCAAAAAAAAAAAAAAAAAAAAAAGGGAAAGAAAAAACCAAAGTATCGGCATCCCCTAAATTTACAGTTCTTTCAAATTTCATATGTCATATTATGGCAATGTAATTAGGTCACATTAGAAAAGATGGAGCATATTTTCTGGCTTATTAATCTTCCTTTAATGTTCATTTGGCACATGATGCACCCTGTCAGATTTTTCATTATTCTAATATTTCATATATCATTTTACAATCACCAGCACCCAAACCCAGAAGAAAAATGTTTGCTTAGTGTGTTTGATGACACTAGAGTTTGAATATGTGACCTGACCATGTAAGCTAAAAATTAAGAGTCACTTTCCACACCGTAGGTTTTTGTTTTGGTTTGGGTTTGTTTTTTGTTTTTTTTTTTTTTTTTTTTAAGGGTTTTTTGATTATGTGTGTGCATGTGCTTAATTTGCTGTGAATGAGTGAGGGAAAACTCAGAAAAAAACCAAAAACCCCAAACCTTTGCAGATGTCATCTAATTTCCTTTAAAAAATAGAATAATGGGATGTTTTGAGGGCTTTGAACTCTCCAAATTTGATTTTCATTTGATATAGAGCAGTAACAATGGTATCTTTGTTATTTTCTTCTATGTCCTCAGCAGAGTTATGATTTTGTTCTGACAGCAGCAGCTTTGTTCCACTTTTGAAGTTCTCTTTCACGCATATAGAACATTGTGTTAGAAAAACAAATGCCTTCACTCTGGCACCAACTTTAACAGCCAAGAAATAACATGAAAAATCCACGTACAGACTTCAACCAGCAAATGGGATTGATTGACATATGTTTAAAATAGATCCCTTTCTGCACTTAAACTGATTTCCATGCCCAATTTTTGGAGTCTAAGAAGCACCCAGGAGTGTAAAGTCTGCCTGGGCTCCAAAATGAGGATTGTGCCTGCATGTGTGGTGTGTTAGATGAGAACTTTCTACTCACCTTTGCAAAGGACTATCCTTACATACAGAAGGATTCTTCCTCCTTATGCTGAGCTATGTTTACAAACCATTGCAGAAATATGCGTTGGCAAATATATTTCAGAACTGTAAAAGTGCTCTGTGTATGTCCTCAAAACATTTGGGGGGACAGAGGTTCCACAGACTCTCTGATAGCACAACTATTAGCACAAAAACCTAACACAGCCAAACAGATTTATTGAAAGGCAAGAGGGGAATTTTTATGCTACATCCACTCTCCATCATGAAGCCATCTCCTCTCCACATCTTCCCACTGCTGCCATTCGTTGCAGATCATGTAGGTCTCTTTTTCTCTGCTTCTCTCCATCTCCACCTTCACATTTAGGTGTAAAACCATATTTTTATTCTTCTCCCTTTTGTGCATTTTTATTTATACTGATCACTAATAAAGTGGTTCCCCAGATTTATTCGGAAATATTAAAATGAAAATATTACATTTTCTTTGCTCGTGTCCCTCTCAAAACACCCATCTCCAGCCCTATCTACCAGACCTGTTATTCATACACTGAAAAAACAAATCAGACTATTCCAATGGAAATGTGCAGTCACATTTCAGCTGCTGGTCAGGATCAAAGACAGAAATCCTACTACACTTGTCTCTCTTTTTCTGTCTTTTTTACTGTGCTTTGAAGACAAGAAGGCAAAGCTCCAATAAGTACACCAGAGAAAAAGAACCCAAACAAACCCACAAAGATTCCTAAGCATCACTGCATTAAAAAGTAAGTCAGCAGTACCTTTAGCATGAATCCAGCTTTGCTTAATTGTTTCATGTTGTAGCAGGGAATAGGTTTTAATAATGCCTAGATCTACTACTTGCTTTTCCAGCTGAACATATACCAAGCTCCTCGGGGCAAAGACAAGTTTCTTGTTCCGTATAGATCTGCTCAATAAGTAAATAATAAATGGTGTGACTCAGGGGCATTAACAGCAATCAATTTTACCCTATTTTTAATGTGATGATATTAGCTATGTTGTGATACTGAGTTAGATATGGGCAAATATCAGTCCCTTACCAGTAATATTTGATAGATTAGACATTGCTCAAAGCATATCTGTGGGAAAGAAGACCTAGTTTTGGGATTTTTTTTTTTGTGTGTGTAGAGTGTATGGCATATCTGAATCTTGGTCTGTGCCATAGCTCAGTAACTGGCACCTGTGGTACCACTCCCTGCAAAGGATACTACTTTCAATCATTGTTATTTCTTCTCTCACCTAAACCTAACACCAGTTTGCATCTAGTAAGGGGATGTTGATAAGAGGTTTTGCATTTGAATTTTCCCTCTTGACCTTTAAACTTCTTAGAAAACCAAATTACTTCCTTTTCTTTTATGGAATAGCACCTTTCTAACTGACACAATCTCCCTGGGGAGGAGCAGGATGAGCTGATAGCAGCCCAGGCCAGTTTTCATCATGTGGTGCTGAGCCCTGAATAGAGTATTTTTAGTTATTATAGCAGTATACAAAACCAGTGACCTGAGTACAATAGCTGTGACCCATAGATTGCAGTGTCAAGGAATTTTTCCAGGATGCAGTGAGAACTGAGTAACTAGCAGTGTCTTATTTTCTGTGCCTGTGTACAGACAAAACCTGGTGGGTGTGACTTAATAGAAATGGGCCATAATTTGGAGAATTAATCCAGATAATTAGAGAGCATGGTGTCACATTCTTCTGTGCAGAGGGAAAAACAATATTTTAAAGGACAGGATTCACATACCAAAGGGATGCAGGGATAATTTAGGTAATGCCTACTCATCTTTGCAACTTACGTCCGCAGGGTTTAAGGAAGCATACAACGCATGATGTGTTGGAAATTATGGTCTTGTAATTTTTTGATCATTGTCTGGCCTGAAAAAACCCATAGACGTGCAGAACAGAAGCATCAGCATCAGTATTGATGGTCCAATATCGCTGGCAGCAGATGATCTACTTATATCTCCATAGTGATGGTGTTGGAGGAATCACATAAGGAGGATTGCAGGCCATCTGACTGCTTGTCTTTTTACTTTGCTTTTGCAGTCCCAGACATTTCCATTAAAACTGACACTCAATTGAATAAACAGAGGGCTTTAAATCTGATGCTTGTCACATAAAGAAAGAACCCTGTTTTTTGGTTTTTTTTTGCTTGCAGACTTTTGCAACTGCACTGAGGCAGAGAAAGACATGGATGCTTTACAAAATAACTGCAGGTTGTGTCCACATGTCTAAAAAAAGGGAAGAGTACATATTTTGTGTTGGAATGTGGCCCTGGAGGATACTGTATCATCATCTCAGACTCTGTGTATGACTCACACAGTGTTTAAGCACATCTGAACTATGTACATTTTAATTTATTGAGGAAGTTAACCATACAGTCTACTAGAAAAGAAAAAGTCCATTATAGGAAACTTGGACTTGAAGAGCATTGGGACAGAGTCTGAGCAGACAGCTGACATGATAGTCGAGTGTTTGGTTCCTTAGGTCATCCAAAATTCAGGTGCTTAGGGCTCTGTAGAAAGTTATGTCCTGGAGAAGTAATATATACTGTAAATAAATCAAGGTAGAATGAATTATTTAGGGGTTTTTTCCTGATATTTAGCACATCCACCATCAAATTTAGTGGAAGCAGCACTTTCTCAGTCTTGGGAAAAACACCTGACTCTTCTCTAGCTCAACTGTGAAACTAATTGTATCTGAGTTGTATCCCATATATTGGATATATGTGATATTGTATCCTATGCCACGGGCCATTTGAACCCCTTTTTCCTCCTGGTGATGTGCGGGGTCCGTGGGGGAGAGGGGTTGATGATATCACACTGCCATCTGGTGACCGCTGCCAGGAAATTTAACCTCGAGGAGGAAACCCCGAATCCCGACCAGTGAAGGGTTTAACTTGTCGTGGGTGAGGAAGGGGCGAGAGAGCAGGGACGGGCGGCTGCCAGGGCAGGGACACATCCACAGCCGCCTCTCCTCGCCCACAGCTCCTTACAGTGGTGCTCTACAGGCTTTAAATTTAATTATCAGGAGAGCTCATTCATTCACTCACTAAGAGAACCTGAATATTCAGAGCATAGGGTTTCTCTCTCTCTCTCTCTCTCTCTCCTTTTTTTTTTTTTTTTTTTTTTTTTTTTTTTTTTTTTTTTTTTCTTTTTTCTTTTAAGAGAGGCTTAAATACAGTTTCCATGGCAGTTAATCCAACTTTGACCCAAATTAAATTTCAACGTCTAAAAATTCATTCAGCCAGGGAAGGACAATGCTTAGCCCTATCTGAACGAGGCACAGAGCTGTGTGAGAACATTTCTTCTCCTGTTTTGCTCCTTGCAGCAGGAACCTCTGTATTTTTGAAGCTGGTGCTGCTGAAACCCTCGCCTGGGTGCTGGAAGCAGCCCAGTGACCTTCCCAGGAATCCTGCTCCTGTTCCTACACATGGTCCACTCAGGACATAAGGATTTGGTGGCATATTGCAGCCTCACAAGGCAGAGCTAGGAGAGGCAACCACTCAAAAACTATCTTAGTTCTGTTTCAAAATGAAGATTAATCCATTTTATGTCTGTCTGAGGAAATAATATTCTCATTGATGCTCACTCTCATAAAATACTATTTTATGACACTATCAGTACAAAACAAGTAATTTAGGTATTATAGCAGTATTTTAGATGATGCCTACTATCAAAGATAGTATCAAAGACTCTCTCACCATAATGGTGCTGAAGCACAATAGAGCTTTTATAATATAAAAGAACTTTCCCTACCTGTTATCATGCTGATGGGAACACAGTCCCTGTTTCAGTCCTGCCCATAGTGGCAAATTACTTTTAACGTACTATATATTTCAGTGATATCTAGTTAAGATTTCATTATGACATTTCAGTGTAAAATATAATGTACATTTCTACAATGTTTTCCTAAAACATTACCGTGGGTGAGATTTTTCACATTAACCACAATTGCAGAAATGACTGATGTTTAAATTTGAAGGCAATTTTAGTCATTATTAAACTTCATTATAAAATAAAGTACGTGGGTGGAATTGTGGTTTGATGCTTTTGTAATTTGCTCTACCTTTTCAATGTACTTTTCAGTTACATTAACTGAATCATTTTGTCTTATAGATGCAAAGATGAAGGAGAAGAACAAAAACATGCCCATTAACTGAAGCAGTGCAAATGTGCATAGTTAATGGAAACCATTTTGACATTTTGTATTTGATTCCATGGTGTGTCTACTCAAACAATTTCAATGGCATATTAGAACAAAATGCTACATTGTGCTCTTCACTAAGAACGCAAGTAATAGACTTCAAAAATTACCTTTCGACTGAAAGTATTATCTGTTGGAAATGAAATGTTTTACATTATGAAAGGCTAATAGCAGTTAGGGGGAGCAATGGGCTGCAGTGAGAATTGAGGCAGAGAGGGTTTTTTGACCCTGTGTTTCCCAAATGCTTGTGTTTTTTCAAGTTATCTCAGAATTGCTTAGATAGTGACATAAACTCATCTGTTTAATGGCAATTATTTCACCATGTTACAATTAAAAGCTTCTTATGCAAGATCATGTTAAATATTGTGGCAGTATTTTTTCTATCACAGATAAGTCATTGCTTTTACAAAACCAGTTGGTTTTTTCCCCCATGATTGAATCAATTCAAAGACCAGATGCTGTCTGAAACATATTTCTACTCTGATGCTATAGCAAGGTTTACCACTTCAACAAATTCTGTCTTTCGCCACAGGATAATTTATCTCTTGGCAAGCATTCATAATTATGCAATAGGTATTTAATCCTGATTGATGAAAGTATTTTTAATTTCTTGTCATTTTCAGGCCAGGTAAAATCTCTGTTTCTTAAATTTCATATTTGAAACCTCATAGAGGTACCATTCTTCAGATTGCCTCAAAAATATTACCCTACAACCACTTCTCTGTGGCCATACAGCCACTAAACTGAAGAACAGCTGAACTGCAACTCTGGAATGCAACTAGAAAAACAAAAACCTCTGCATATACATTTCAGTTTAAGTGCTGGTTCTGGCATTTCAGTGAAATATTTGGCTACAGGTTTTTGCCTCATTCAGATACACAATTGAGTGTTTGGCTGATGGATAGACTGTAAGCCCCTCTAAGAAAATTCAGTTTTACAAGAGCTTAGGCTATGCTTGCCTTCCTTCTGTCCTCCTGCCTGCTTTTCTGTGTCAGGTTTTCTTTCCAGGTGATGTCTGGAATTCTACAACTAGCATCAAAAACTTGTTATAATTTCTAGTTGTTATCCTGGATTCACTCCAGGGAAGAAGGTTGTCACTTTTTGGCTTCACTTGATTGCTCTACCATATAGGCACCATATCTGGTGGTTATTGCAATTTTTCACAAGAATGAGGTATCAGAATTTCAGTACTCGTTATGCATTTCAAAAGAGAACAAAACATCATTCCCTTTAGCTTCCAGGTCTTCTCTAGTGCACTGCTCTCCAGTCTTTGCTCTGTAAGTCACTTCCATCTGATAGACATTTAAAAAGTGAAAATACCACAAATTAAAACAAACAAAAAATAAATCCCACTTTTGTAAGCATTGACTTCCATGTAATAAAAAAAAAATAAACAAGTTTAATGAGGTAAAACAGAGCCAAGAGACAAATATTTAACATTTAGGCTAGCTCTTACCATATCAGTATCAGCTGAAAGGTATAGGTAGGAGCCAGCCACTGATTCTTATCAGTTCCTGCCTGCAGGCAGAGAGGCCTTTCTTACTAATTAATTTTTTATCATGGTATACATATAATACTCCTAATCCTTGCATAATGGTAAGTGTTTCTACTATGAAATATTTGTAAATGGAAGAGTGAAATTAATATCTTTTATAAAAGGGGACTGTTTCTTCTTCTTAGAAAACAAAGCATGTTATCTACCCTCTTCTGCCCCATTACCATCAGGATTGGGATGAAAAATAGTTTTTAATTTTTTTTTTGCTAAATGCTTAAGTTATCCTTCAGCTGCAAAAGGAGGAAAAAAATATCTGCTTTGCTTCACACAGATAAATCCCATTAATTGAAGATCTAGTTCTCTGATTTTACTGGGTGCTTACTTCTTTTATGTAGTTTAAGACCCTGTGTAAAATAGACCCACTAAGCAAAACATCACATATTCAAAAAGTTGAGGCAGAGCATCAGTGCTATTGGTGCTTTATAGCTTTTTTCTCTCTATTTGTGCATGTGTAGGCTACTGGAAATATTGCAAATGTTTCATCTTACAGTCTTGGGTAACCTGATTATAAAAAGATTTGAAAATAGAAGAGTTCCTAAGCAGTGCATCTGCAGAGTGTATCTGAATCACAGAGACTGATTCACCATGGTGTCACTCATGTCATACAATACTGAAATTCTACTGGCATAAAACTGGACTATCAAAGAGGAAAATTAGGTCCTCAAACTCTTTTTATAGAAGCTGAGCTGTTTTGTTATGTTATCCTTCTACCCAGAGTATAAAATATGTATGAATAAAGCAGTTTCTGTTGAGTCATTGTGTTGAAAACATTTTGCTAACTCCAGCCAGCATAAAGATTTGTTTCCTGGACAAAGGTGAAACTTGGGGTCAGGACATAGGTGGACATGTGGGAAAAAGACTGTAAGACAAATTTTGTGGTACAGAGGAAATCTGCATTTTTGTTATTATCAAAACTAATAGCAAAGTCAAATTCAAGCAAAATAATCAGAAAATTATTCTCATACAGGAAAAGAAAGTTAATTTTACATTAACCTGCTAGGGATAACTCTAACACAAGCCTCAGACAGACCTTCCAGACCCCTAATTGGGACCTTCCAATACCTGAAGGGAGCCTACAAGAAAGATGAAGAGGGACTGTGTATAAGGGTATTTACAAGACATTCCACTGGAATGGAAACTGAAAGAGATTGGGTTTGGATTAGATGTTGGGAAGAGATTTTTTACTTCTCAGGTGGTGAGGCACTGGCACAAGTTTTCCAGAGAAATCGTGGATGACCCATCCCTGGCAGTGTTCAAGGCCAGGTTGGGTGGGATGTGTGTGACCTGGTCTAGTGAAAGGTGTCCCTGCCCATGGCAGGTGGGTTGGATCTGCGCCACATTTAAGTTACCTTTCAGCCCAGGCCTTTCTATCATTCTATGACCAGTACCACAATTCTAGATATTAAATTGTTATTAGCTTCTTCATGCCCATGACAAACACATGACAAGCATGACTGGAATATGAATTTTTGGCAACCCAGTGGGGTCATCCTGGCTTTAGGTCATCCTGTATTTGTTTCACATTTAAGGTTTTGTGTTCTAAGCAGTTCATTTCAACAAGCTAGTAATAGGACCTAAAAATCCTACATACCAGCAGAAATATTCCTCGTTGTTGCAGCTGTCAGGGAAAACAAGTATTTAAGAGTTAATGCTGCACAAGAATAAGCTCCAAGAAATCCCATTCTCAATAACACGTTTTCTTCCCTTTGAAGCCCCTTTGTAGCTACAGCAGCACTGTGACTTGGCTTTTGACACATTGTGACAGAATTTTTAGCTGGTATCTTTCAATGAGTATCATTCATAGTGTCTGAATGCTGTGGATCCTTTGCAAGGGATCCCCGTTTTTGACAAAGATGAATCTGTAGCATCTTAAATCACAAATTTGCTGTAGTGTGGGCAGAGTTTTCCTGTAAGGGTCCACCTCAGAAGAAATGCTCTCTTCTGTATCATTTAGTGCACACTTATACACAGAAAAAAGTATATTTTCTTAACTGAAACATGTGTTGGAATACTGAGGCATGGTAGAGGGGTATAATTTTACCCTGTGTGAGTGGTGGGGTAGACTTAGAGTGAGCTCCAAATGGAGAATTCAGATGTAAGCCATGCTAAACAAGGATGAAAGGCTGAAATTCAGGTGGGTTGTGCACCATGGGAAGAACCAAAATCAACACTAATCAGGAAAGGTTTTGGGCTTATCTGTCCTAATTTGAAAATACTTCCGGAGTTGAAGATTTTCAGGAGACTTAGAGAAATGTCCAGTTTCTAAAACAAGAGGATTCTAGATGTAGAGCTATTCAGTGTAAGGCAGGTCTTATGGCCTGGTTTCAAGGGGAATTTAAATGGAAGAGAAAGAGAAGGCACCCCTGATATCAGGTGGTAGCTTACTGAGGTTTTTTCAGATCATAATTTTGGGCTGAGGCACTCTTTACTGGATACAGACTTGTATCAGTATTATTCTACATAAACTTAAAAGATTTTGCAGGCAATTCTTTAGAATTCATTAGTACTTACAGCACATAAGATTTCTAAAAGACATATATACATATATATTTATAAGAAATATCCATCCAAAGGTGATTTGTTCAGAAAACTTGTATGTAGGGACATACAGTGGTGAACATATGGTGGTGAGCATGGCAGCTGAACTGGATGATCTTAGAGATCTTTTCCAGCCTTATCAATTCCATGATTCTATGATTCTATATGCTATTAATTTTCACTGAACTAGTTCGAGAACTATTAGAAGCAGTATTTTATAGATACAAAGAAGAAGATTTTAAAAATAAGGAGAAATGTGTGAAATATTGCTCCTTGAGGTCAGACATGTGTCCTAAAGTCTATGCCTCCTAAATTTCAGAGTTCCTTCATTAAATGAGCAGAGACCAAAGATTTTAAGTCTTATTTCAGCTTTTTGTGTTTATGGAATAGACTGCTGTAGTGTTTCCAACAACAACTTTTTCTGCTTTTATTCCAAAATGGAATACTTATAAGCCAAACACACAGAAATTAAAAAAAAAATTCACAATTGTGCACTTATGCTGTTACTAGCTTAATACTATGCTGCAATTGATTTTTAAAGAAAAAGAGAAACATCAGGCATTTTGGAAAAATATTTGCTCCTGAAATTCTTATATAGACAAATAGAAATTACTTTATAAATGAATAATATTTTGGAAATCCCTATATTTTGGCTTTCCACTTTCATATATGTAAGAAGCCTTCATTTTCAATGCATTTTCATTAGGTAATTTCTAACAAAGCTGTTCCATTTTGATTTGAAAATGTCTGGATTGAGCTTCAGAGTACAAGCTATCCAAGGAGTATTCAAAATTTATCATGTCTCCACCTTAGAGAAAAGATTGACTGTAGAGAGATCCAGTTTTCAGGGCTGTTTGAGTAGAGGTGACATTCTATGCAGTGCTTTATTGGCTCAGTCTTGCTAGTGAGTCAGAGCTTTCATTACCAGAAAAAGGAGAGCAGACATTTTTCTTTCATTCCGCCTTTCAAGCTCTCTGTTTGTTGCTTTGCCTGTTAAAGACTCACTTAGTTTCAAGCTCCAACAGAGATTTCTCATTAGCCAACACATCAGAACACCACAATGGTGTAACTTCCATGTCATTAAATCTTTGATGCATCTGTAAAGACTGCCGACACCACCTGTCATAGCTGTGAAGAAGATATTCATCCACGGGAGATTTGAGTAGCACTGTGAATTTCTATCATACAGGTCTTTTTACAGCCATCACTTTTGGCTGCCATCAAAGATGGGTCAAATGGAGTGCTGGATGTGAAACCTCTTGGCCTATTACATTTACTGGAAACTCAAATCCAGGTTAAACTATAGCCCTGTACATAAAAATACCCAAGTGTGTTTGTGCTCGCTGCACATCCAAGGGAAATGTCTTCTAATTTAAAGTACTGAACTAGAAGTTGGGTCGACTGGTATTTATTCCAGGACTTTTTTGTCCTGATGTAGATTTTCAACAGCAATTTATTCACTTATTTTCCATGTATTTTTCACCTTTGTTTTTGAAGTTCATAAATTAGATTAACTAGTTAATCAATATGTTTTGCATATTTGCAACATCCAAATTAGGAGCCAACTCACCTACCTTTTTTCTTCCTGTTGAGTTTCCAAACTCATAGAAAAGCAGTATTTTGTTTCTAATATTAAGTTGTATGTGTTGATTTGATATTGATTTTGAGATAGCCTCAGAGGCAGCATAATAGAAGTGCAAGTTATTAATATCTTTAGACTACTTTCAGAATATGAAAGATTAGAGAACATAGGAAAAACCTGTATAATAACTAAAATTTACAGGATGTTCACCTTCATCTGGTTCTTACCTGGAAAAATCATGTGGTTTGAAAAATCATATTAGCTGCAGACTGGAAAATGGAACTAGAGCTAATGAAAAGTATTCCTGAAATAAAGGGAGAAATCCACTACTTTCAGCATTTAAAAAAGCACTGTTGGCCTTACTCTGACACACACTGAAGAAAAACATAAACCAAACAAAGGTATAATAACATTTGAGAAAAGCAAGATGGCTCAAGAGAGGAGATATTGTGAAGAAAATATATCTGTCTCTGTCTGAGCCTGCTAGAGGCCACCTTGGGTACAATCCCAAGGTATCTACTGGACACAGAAGCAGATTCCATGTCATGGGCACAAGATTTTCATAAACAAGGGCCATGTATTTACATGTACTGTATTCAAAGTGTGGAGTCGAATTTTGAAGACACTTGAACACCCCTATCATTATATCAGTACCTTGATTGCACTTTACCCAGTGATTTACACACTCAATTTTTTTTTTGGCTGCACCCACAAAATAAACAAGTGACATTTGGAAACAAAAATATTCCTTCATACTGAAGAGTTTCTACTTACAGAAGGGTATTTCCCACATCTTTTCCCAGGGTTGCATCTGCCTACAGTGGCACAGAAATTATTCTTGTTCACAGAGAATCGCTTGTGAACCATTTGTACTTTTTCCATTTGCTCCAAATATCACATCTTCAAGGATGAATCAGCTGTTGGTTCAGGATAATGTTGAGCAGTTTATTAGAGTTTTTAGACTAACACTATTCTGTGTTGACTCATACTTGGAGGAGATAGAGGAGTACCATTTTAAGGGTGCTGTTCTGCTTCCCTTTCCTAATCTGCCTCAGAGTTCATTTGGATATGCCTGTATGACACTGCCAGGAAAACATTATCTCCATGATCAAGGACTAAATCCATCAAGGTGCTTAGACACCTCACTACCAGCCAGTCTAAACTTAGATTGTTGGAAGTCCATAGGTACCAATATTTCTGGCTATAGAATCCACTACAATCCACATTTCTCTCACTCAGAGCTATGCTCATCATGCTGATGACAGGAAAGGCATCTTCACATTTGAAGAACACACAGAAGGAGGAAGTGTCCAATATACATCCCTCAAATCTCTCCTTTTACTGTTTTGCTACTGGGAATTGAACTAAGTTTATCAGAAACCAGACTCTCAACTAGATTTTTCCATCTCTTCCTTTCCTGTCCCTAATGAAGCAGCATGACATTGTATATAATAAATATTAATCATCAAAGCATTACAATTAGAATTAATAACACAGATAATTAAAATGTCAGAAATTATCAATGTTATAATGTTGAAAGCTCAGTGCTTCTGGAAATCAAGCATGATTTTTTAATTTTTCATTTGGTGTGGGAAAAGTAGAAGTAGAATCTTTCTTTGAAAAAAAGTATTGGTAGGATTCTGGGAATAGGCTTTGTAAAAGATTATCACAATGGCAAGCTCCATTCAAACAGAAGAGAGCTCAGTTCCTGAGAAACAGAGCACTACCCTTACAAGAGCTTGATCCTTGAGATCAGTGATCAAAGTCTTGCTTAGTTCACAATTTACTTTTCTGTTTGAACTAAGTACCATCAGTGTACCCAAGTGTCTTGTCTCTTTTATCATATAAGGTTGCTACAGGTTGCATTATGACCCTCAGAGTTCAACCTCTTATTTATGAAGCCTGTGACAGTTCTTCCATTGATTTGCAAATATGTTTGAGTGGCTTTCTAGGAAACACCCAAACAGGAAAAGTAGATGTAGTTTTAAATGAAGCAACAGAAAAATCCCTCTTATGGTGTACATTACCAATTGAACACGGACAATCTTCATGCCTGTCCTGCTCTTCAGATCCCTGTAGTTAAAACCTGTTAGTTTTTCCTTTCCCAATACTATTCAGCAGGAGAATGCTTTCCCTTACCCATTTTGTGTGCCACTCCAGCTGCCATGACAGATGCTCTGACTAACTACAGGCCCCAGACAATTGTTTAAAAAATTTTCCAATGATTTATCAGTGAAGGGGATCCTTGATACATCTTAATATTTTTATAAATTTTCCCTTTTAAGTTTCCATTAATTTTCCAATAGTAAATAAATTATGACAGTGAGTTGTTAGGGCATTTTAAAAATGGCTAGTATTTCTTGGCATCATGGTCTATGACCTGCAGCATCCTATTCATATGTAGGTAATAGCAAGTCACATGAGAGCACAAAGCTCCAAGGGAAATCTCCTCATCTGTTTCTGTGGAATTGTAGCTGAAACTGTATGGGGCTTGTACTAAGTGGATTTATGGTGCTATTCTCTACAGGGTGGAGGTGGGACTGGGGGAAGGAGCTCATCTCTGAAAGGTTACACAGGGTTACAGAGATTGTGAGGGCTGGCTCAGCTGTTCTCAGGCTACTGAGGAGAATTATCATCTCTTTCCCACCTCTCTCCTTTTGCAATTGATAAAGAGCATAAAATGTGAGTTTTGTGTCAGATTTTAACAGGTTTTTTTTCACTTCTCTCCTAATTTTTAGTATAAAATGTCATTGGCATTGTGGAGTTGGTTAATTTCATTTTTCCACTTATCTTGAATGTCTCCACCCCACACAAGGTGCACTGGAGGAAAACCCTTTGCAAATGACATCTAAACATCAAGTTTCCTGAGAGGTTTGCTTGTAGGTATAACAAATTCTTTTAGTTTGGCCTGAATAATTGGGTAACTCCCCAGAAAGAAAAAGAATGAGCTCTCCAACTCCTACTGGATCTTCCTGAAAATGTTAGTTTCTGTGCCAGACTGAAAGAAAATGCTTTCCTCCTAAAAATATTAATATTCCTAAAAATGGTACTATCTATATGGACTGCATGTCTGGACATCTAAGTGTTACTTTTTCCCTCCCAAAGGTCATACCACATGGGTTGCCCTTTTGTACTTCCTCAAGAAATCAGGATTGATCTCTTAGCTTTAGAGAAACTTTGGGAGGTATTGGAGGAGTGGTAAATACATAGTCAAGAATCCACAGAACATTTGCAAGCCATTTTTAACCACCCTATAACAACTTTAAAAGCAACTAAAAAACTAAAGTTGGAACTATGGCTGTGTTTCAGGAAGAAGGCAGGAGGGAATATGTGCTATGTGCCCCTACCAGGACACTTTTCTTTAGCTAAAGTTCCCCGGGGATCCTCCTGTAGAGAAACCCTAATGTCATTTCCATCTGATTTTGTGGAAAAACTCTCCTCTTCCTAAAGCTGGCAGGAGGTTAAGCCATGAGTGGGTGGGAGAGCTGCTTCAGTTAAGATGTGCAGAGCCTAGCTGGACGGGTTCAGAGGTGCTCTCCTTTCTGTGTTCTGTGCCCTTCAGGGGCCCACTCCCAGTGACTCTGAGAAGGGTGGAAATCCCCCCTGGTGGAACACACCTATCACCCTCCATATTTCCCCCTCCATTGTCACCAGGTGCTGAGGCTTTACACGAGGTGCAACTTTAATAAAAAGGTGTCTCTAGAAAGAGGAGCTAAAGGGCCCACAAAGATCACAAGGGAATTTATTTAGCATTAATGCATGTTTTTCTGTTTTCAACTCTTTGAAAAACCTCATGGTTCCCTTTTCACAGAATAAGCTAGTAAGCTTCCTGTTTTATTTATTTATTTTTAAATGATCTACATTTCCTTGTTAGCTCCTTGAAGTATTCCATGTTTTTGCCGAGAGCTCTTTTTCCCCAGTGGAAGTGAAACAAAAGCTAGAGCAGAAGATCATTTGGATATTCTGGAGGATTTTCCATGTCTCCCACACAGTGGATCAGTGCATTTGGAGGTGGTTCATGGTGACAGGGGACCCTCAGACATGGGAATGTTCTCCACAGCCAAGACCCAGGAGGGAGGGAAGCTCTGTGCAGGGGTCACACACCGCACCAGGCTGGCAGCCAGCAGCTCCAGGACTGCTGCTCTGAGGGGTCTTCCCAGGGGCAGAGGGGAGAGATGACTGATACAAAGGATGAGACATCTCTGCCTACAGGCTACAGAGCAGCCAGGCTGGGCAGGGACAAATCTTGTGTGGTTCTAAGTGATGGGGTTAAGGGTGGGAACATTATGGGCCATATGGCAGTCATTTCTGATTGATAATAGGTGTTTATACATGCCATGCTGCCTCTCTGGAGACATGTCTATGAAGATGAGATAACAGGTCCCAAAGGAATAGAAATTTGGATTTCTGCCTCATCATTCAGCCTGCCTCTTTATTAAGATTGTAATCTTATTCAGCACAAGTATGCAAAATACCAGAAATAAAATGAGTAGTTGGTTAAGTCAAGTCCATAAAGTTACATTTATGTCTCTGAGCATGGATATAGATACAGATCAACTCTAGGTATTTAAAAATATTTTCTTCCTTGAGCATTCAGATGGTGGGATACTCGATCTTACATTTTGTTTTGTTATATTTAGAATATCTTCCCTCATATTTTTAATATGTTTTCCTTTGTTTTTAAACTAGAATTACTGAAGCAGGTAATGCATAGTTTTCCTAAAGAATGATCTTCATTTAACTCTTAGAGAAGCAGGAAAGTTACTTGCAATCACCAGTTTTTCTTTGTGTTAGGCCTTGCAACCAGCATCTGTGCATTAACCAGGCTTCTGTAGGTGTGTTGCATGCAAAGTAAAGGAAATGACTAAAAAGGCAACCTCACTGACCTTGTCTCTGGGTTATCTTTTGTAGCCTTTTCTGTCCCATCATTTAGTGTTTCAGTATGATTGTCTGAAACTGGATGCATCTGAGCTGCCAAAGCCACCAGCAAGGTTACATGAAGAAAGAGCAGTTGCACTGTCTTCCTCAGCCTACACACTGACTCATTAATATGTTTTTTGAAGTCCTGGGAGCTCTGTCAAGAAGTCTGTGAAGGAATCTTCAAAAAGGAAGCTACTAGAGATAACCACTGAGAGAATGTGCAAAGCAAGTACATATTTGGCAGACTGGCAGAAAGTATAGAACAGTTTCTAACTAATTGTTCAGATAACACAAAGTTATACAGGAAATGATACTGGACTAGAATACTGTAAAATAGCATGCTTTTGAATTGGAAAATAATTTCTGGGGAAAATAAAGTAATGTTGGCAGCTATAAGAGTTTCATACACAGATTATGTTCCATTTATGTCCTGTGCTAGAGCAAGGACCAAGGTTTGAAACACAGGAGAAGTAGATAAAATTTTTGTATAGTTCTGAAAATGTTTTGTTGTATTGATTTTGATGGAATAAAGAGGCTTCAAAAGTATTTACAGGATGAACACTAAATAATCAAATAACATTCGAATTTTAATTAAAGAAGAACTGATCTCTTTAGTTCCATGATATAAAATTACCACTACAAGTATTTTAAGCAAAGTTAAATATTATACAAAAGAATGAACAAAAGACAAAGCAGTTGCAATGTAACATAGTAATTAGGCCTTTAATAATTCCTTATTCTCGCTTCCTTCAAAAGCGGAGAATGTTTGAACGAAAAATCCTTTGACTTACAGAATTTCAGATGGTTTGTAGAAAAGAGAAATGCATTCAGGCTTTCTCTACTTTATTGATGTTAGAGTCCTGAAGGCAGTGTGAGAATAACAAATGCAAAAGGTGCAGAAAAGAATAACCAAGGCTGTAAAGAGAATATTAGCTTCTGGTTTTCTGTTTAACTTTTCAGTCGTACCCCCTGAAAATCTAATCAGAATAGCATAGGTTTTTGCTAGCTGCTCTTATACCTAGCAAAATCCATACTACCATGAGGTTATTTAAGGACTTCATTGTTACTGCGTCATGTTATTCATAGATTTATGCATGCTACTGAGGTATTAGAGCACTAAGTCAGACTTATGCTAAACAGCAGACAAAAAATCCACACAGCTGAGAGCCAGTTCTATGTTGTGAAATTTCTTCAGGACTAAAGCCAACAAGAGAGGTGCTACTGCTCTCTGGATTGTTCTCTGTAGCTCAGGATGGACAGAGTTACTGTGTAAAACAGTATGATGGAGGAATGAGGGCATTATGGTGCAGTTTAACACTATGGGAAGGATGCTAGAATTCACTTCTTACTTCGCCCCTTCCCTAGACATTATTTGCAAAATGAAATGCAATGAATAAAATAGACTACTTTGTCTTTATTTTCCTATTAATTAAGATTTATTTCTGACATAACAATTTTGGCCCATATATTTCCAATTTTAGTCTCTCTTGTTTATCATAGATCTTTTGAGAACTACATCAGAATCATTTGTTTGATTTTCTTAACTCCAGGCTCCCATCTTTAACCTCTTACTTTTATGTCCTACAGTTGTGTGCATTTGTTGCTTTAGACAGCAAAAGTTTGTTAAGTTCTATGTGCTAGCCACCTATCCTTTTGGATCAGAATGATTTTCCCTGAAGTTGTTGATTACATGTGTCCATACAACTTGTTTTAAACAAGAAGGGATGCATGCAATCTACATAATCAACTCAGTGTACTAATTAGAGAAGCTGCTACATTCAATATCCTAGAAAAATGATGCCAGGCTAACACAAGGATATTGAAAGCATCTGCTTCTCTAATTAGCAGACATGGGCCTTATCTGCCATTTATTCAAAGTGTTACTGTGTCAAAGGATTTTGCTATGCCAAAGATTAGTGACATTTTGATCTAGGAAGGTGAAAAATAAGACACCTCAACTAGTACTGCATAGAAAGGTGTCTTTTTCAAAGTAAACAAGGCACCATCATTAATTCCTCCTCAAAGAATAATGTACAGGCCATAAAAAGTTGCAGAATAAATTAATAAAGAAATAAGCCATATATGGATGTTTTTCGTGAAGCTATTTAGAAGAAATAGTTCAAAAATATCGTAGTTAGAATTCTGTGATGATGAGTAGATGACATAATAAATGGTAAGTTTACAATTTCTCTGTTCAAAGCATCTAAATGCAGAATATTTTGGAAAAATTACCAATATTAATTTCTTTTTCAGGAAATTTTGGCCATTAGTTCTTGCCAATCCTTTATTTCTGTATTCATGTATTCATCTCAAAAGAGATTCATATTCACTTCTTCCTCCACCAGAAAACACACACAAAAAAATGTAATTAGGCCACTACAACATTATTACTATTTTTTTTTAAAATCAGACTTTTAAAACATTGACTACAAGACAATTTATACAGGCATCAAAAATTTTTGCAGTGATTTTCTGCTTCCTAACTAAGTTTTCCAGTGTTCTCCAAAACTTGTGGACAACACAGGATTCCAGTACAAGTTTCACCAAAGACAAATGTAAAGAAAGCATGAACACTGTCTTAAGCATGAATCCCCAGATTATGCACTGAGAAAAACATATTTTGTTCTTGACTTAATATTTCATGTGAAATTCAGATGATGAATAATATTCAGCTGAAAAACACAGACCCTGCATAGTGCTGGTTTTGTTTTTATATTATGCTATGCCATTGCTATTTACCAAGTTGTGCAATTTACTGTGCCTCTTGCCTTTATTGGTATTTAGTATTCTGCTCAATCTATGAATTGAGAAGAAAATTCATTGTGTACTTCTGGATAATTTGAAGAAATATGAATAGAACTGGGCTGGTCTAAAGGCAAAGGGGATATATATTGTCCATAGAGCTCCTCAGACTGTAGGACCTCTACTACGTCTGTAGTCAGCTCTAGAGAAAATAATGCATCAAGATGTTATTGAATAGTTTGTCTCAGGAGAAAACTTAAAGGCCATCCAATACAAATCCCCCTGACGTGGTCAGGGGTGTCACTCACTGGTAAGGCTGGCCAGGGCCCCAGCCAGCCTGGCCTTGCACTCTTCCAGGGCAGTGTCTCTGACTAAAACATTTCTTCCTAACATCTATTCTAAACCTTCCCTCTTTCGGTTTAAAACCATTGCCTTGTATCTTTTCCCTATTGGCCTGTTTAAAAAGTACCTCCCCTTCCATTTTATAGGCCCTCTTAAGCTACTGGAAGGTCCAATGACCTCTTCCCGGAGCCGTCTTTTCTCCATGCTGAGCAATCCCAGCTCTCTCAGCCTGTTTTTTAGGAGATGTGCTTCAGCCCTGTGATCATATTTCTGGCCTTCCTCTGGACCTGCTCCAGCAGATCCATGTCTTTCCTGTTGAGAACCCTGGAGCTGGATGCAGCACTCCATGTGGGATCTCACAAGGACAGTGTGGAGGGGCAGAATCTCCCCCATTGACATCCTGGCCACTCTTCTCTTAGTGCAGCCCAAAATGCAGTTGGCTTTCTGGGCTGTGAGCACACTCTGTTGGCTCATGTCAAGGATTTCATCCACAAGAATCCCCAAAACTTCCCCAGCAGGGTGGCTCTCAATGCATCTCACTCATGCAACTGATTGCGCCCAAACTGCCACTTTATGGTCATTTTTAAACAGTAAGAAAAAAAGAGTGTTGCAGTCATCTGAGTGCCTTTCTTAATGAATATCCTTCACTTAATAACAAAAAAAAAAAAAAAAAAAATTGTGTTTTTACTATATTAGCTCAGATAAAATGCTTGATGTGGGGTAGACCTGGGGTACCACCCTTTTCACCTTCAAGTCTCTAGTTTTGCCTCTTTCTTCCAGTGGATAAAAGGAGTTTTCCTGTGGGTGAGTTTGCGTTTCACTTCCAGGCCAGCAAAAATGTAGTTTTCTGCACTCAACCAAATATTTATGTTTCTCTTTCAGCAGACTGAATGGGGACAGGACCTGAGCCTGCCTGGGAGACCCCAACCTTACTGTTGGGACAAGGCAGTGGGTGTGTGTTTGTGAGGGAGTGAGTAAGCACCAAGAAATCTCCAGCACTGCATCTGCGGCAATACCTGTTGCAATTTGCCCTTTTAAGGTAGATAATGATACGAAGATATTTTTGATTTTTCTTCAACCCCTCCTCTGTCTCCTCCCTGAGTCTTATCTGGGCTCAGAAGGAGGGAGAGGAGGTGAATGCTCCCTGTCTGCCAGAACAGTCTCACACTACTTCTCTTCTACCACACTGCACCTTTTTTTATGACTGTGATACAAAGACATGAGACAGACGTTTTTTCTCTGCAAGGCTTTCTGTTTAATTAAAGGCCTATTGTGCCTCAGCTAACTCTGGGTTTTAAGGAGGGCTCTGTTTAAAATCAGGGTAATAGCTTATTACAATTCTAGAGAAGAGCATTTGCAGAGAAATATTTTGCTCTGGTTAAAATTTTTGTGGACTACCACAAAATACAAAATAGATCCCTTAATCTCTGTGGACATCTTGAAAACTTATTACTAAAATATATATAAATGTGTAAGTAGTATTAATTTTCTGAATGTTGGTGTGTTGTAAAATTCTGTTTTCTTTTCATTTCATGCTGGTGTAAATAAACTGAATCTGTACAGTAGGTTTTTGTCAGACTCCCAGAAAGACAATTTTATTTTATAGCACATCCTAGACTGACAGCCAGAAACTGTTCTGCACCACCTCAGTACAAACAAAATTAGCTTCTCACAATATTTTTGCAGATGTTAAAGGTCATTAATAGAATGAAACCAGATGACTAAAGCAATACATTTGGAATGATTGGGTTTTATTTTTCTCCCCAGCTTAAAGACACAGAGTCCTCTTTTCTGGACTACTTGGCTGCATTTCAAATGTTCTTTTTTTTCCCCCTCTATTTAATGGTTTCCAAGATCATAAAAGTGAAAGTAGTGTGGATATGTATTTCTTGGCTTATGCAACCTCACTTGCATGAAAGTTTTGGGATTTTTTACAGCGATGAATATAATATTAACTGTTTAAACTAGACATTTCTGGAACAATTGCTCCATCTCTACATTTTGATCAAGGTCACACTTTTGTAATGATCAAAAGAAAGATGGATAGCAGATGCAAGAAAAATCATCTTAAAAATGCAACCATGTTGAAGAATAAAAGGAAAATTAAAACAGTTCTACAGATTTTGAAGTACATTGTTTAAATTTGAAACAATGTTGAAAACAACTTAAAATTAATTTTTTCATTTCTATGGAATGGCTATGCCGTTGTGTGATTACTCTTTTGTGGCTTATCAAGGTGATAATGGAGACTCTTACTTATCTTCTAATTTTAAAATTTTTGCTGTTTCATATTCAATACTACACCCATCAGTTTGAGCTATACTAGGCTATTTAGGTGCTTCTGAAATGAAATATAAATAATAATTAATTGCTTGTCAAGCTATGCCAGTATCTTAAGTGCTTTTAAACTCATGGAGTATATTGATTATCTTGATTCTTTACAAAATTTTTCAATACAAATAAATGTCGGGAGTTTAGTTCAAGCGTGGCTTAAAGAAAAAGGCCATGAAGCCATGCAATTGAGAGAAAAGTAACAGGTAGTTGCGAAGCAGTTCCAAAAGCAGTTCCCAGCCTGATTACTATAAACAATTAGACTCTCTCAGGCATCGCTCTATAAACAATAAGGTTCTCAGACAGTCTTCCCATAACAAGTGTAACACCCTCTCTGGGAAAAGATGGCACCCTGGGAACAGATGTGGAAGTTTTGGGAACCTTCCATATCACAGTGGGAACACTGGTTTTGTTTTGTGTAAACAATTGTCGGTATTGTAAAACAAAAGGAGTGGTTAGAGTTTTCTCTGTTAGCCTATCGTAAACCTGGATTTTGGAATATGCATGAAGTTAATTAACACTGTTATTTAAAGTGACTGATCAATCAATAAATCGGAGTTCGATGCATTAAAGGATGGTCGTCTCCCCCTCACTTCAACAAATAAAGAATTGCAAATCAGGCCCACCATGAAAGCTGAGATAGATGGTAATTTGCATATCCCTGCTTTGGAACACTTTTAAAAGAGGTGTGCAAAGAGAGGAGTGTGGCCACTCAGTCCTTGCGGAAAGGGGTGTTATCAGGACATGGAGGAAATTAAAAGACAAGAAGGTAATGTGAAGGAGTGATGTGGTGGGTTTCAAAGGCAAAGTGAAGAGGAGAAATACTGGTGAAGTAGAGGGAACATTTAAAGGCCCAGAAATTCAGCAGAGGGAAGTGGTAGAATCTGTCCTGTTGATAAGGATGCCTTAAGAAGCCTTTCCTTACCTCAATAAAGCTAAGAAAACCCTTTCTTAGGCAGAATGTAGGCTACAAGCTAAAGAAAGAGTGATCAGTGGTTTCTTATCTTGATTAATGCAAATTCTCAAAAAAGACTCCAACTCTATATTCAGGCAACAAGATAAAACAAATTTTTGAGATACTGGAGAGAAGAAAACTGAGGCTTGAAACTAAACATGGAAAAAAGCATCAAGCAAAAAATTATTTGTGAAGCTGAATGAGCAGCAAGATCATAAATGTATTTGAAACAGGAGAAAAGGGAAAGGGCAGGCTAAGTTGTGAAGCAAGGGAAGTAATTTCATTTTAATAAAGTCTGTTTTAGATAGTGTTGGGATATTCAGTTTGAAAGCCTGAGGAGACAGCCAAGGAGGCTCCAGTGAATGACTAGAGACAGGATTTGGCAAAGAGAAATAAAACATTAATTTCACATCAGAGGACTACAGAACTGGTAGTTGAGTCCTGTTACTAGTTAGAAAGGGGTGTTACAGAAGAAAGAAGGCCATGAATAAAAGGCTTTGAAGAATCTTTAAAACCTTATCTTATCAAATTAAGGTAGTTGAATGTGCAAGAGGGAAACACATAAGTTAATAAGCATAGTCAAGTGAAATCACAAAAGAAACAAATAAAAAAAAAGCTGTGGAAATGCTTTATTCCCTTTCTGAAGAATTAATAGAACAATGTGCTATTTATCTGTCTAAAAATAAGTAAGTAGAAAAAAAATCTTTCCCTATGCCTTATTTCTGGAATGGTGGCAAATAGGGGCTAGAGGTTCTATGCCTTGAAATATCACAATATGGCAAATTTTCTACACTATTTATTATAAAACAATTGCTTTGAATTTTGTAGCACATGCCAGCACCATCCTTATACAGATAGTTTTGTTAGGAAATAATCCAAAATAGTTTTTTTTTTTTTTTCACTTTTTGAATTGCTTTATTTTTCTTTGATTCGGTTAGGAGAATTGTGAAAAACTTTTGTTTGACTAGATCTGGCAAACAACTAGGCTGCAACAAGGATGAATAACTGAGGTGGGTAGGGGGAAATCTTTAAAGGTTAATGCAAAATATATGGAGAAATTTTATGAGGTAGACCTTTAAATACCATTGCTCTTTAAGCAGTTATGGCATAGGTGTACTTCCTACAGAAAGCATATCAGGAAATAAACCTAATGTATTAAACCAGTGGGTACCATTCCCCAGCAGGGTAGAGATGGCAGGATTCAGTAGCTTGTCTTGCCCCTCTCAAAGAGTGTGTGGGAAGCTGGATGAGCTGTAAATGCAATCATACTACCACTGTTTTACAGGATAAAAAATGATGTGGTCAGTTTCCATTCTACCCAAACAAATTTTGATGGATGAAAACCTCAGCCAAGAGCAGTTGAGTTTCTTCAGAGTATACAAATTACAGAGCGAGTACCTCTAAATCACCAATACAGATAAGCAATTTCTGAGGGTAGGATTTGAGGAAAGTCTCCTCAAATACCAGTTTTTTTCATAAAGCTAAGTGGATTAATAATAACAGAGTGAATATCTCTTCTCTTCTCTTCTCTTCTCTTCTCTTCTCTTCTCTTCTCTTCTCTTCTCTTCTCTTCTCTTCTCTTCTCTTCTCTTCTCTTCTCTTCTCTTCTCTTCTCTTCTCTTCTCTTCTCCTCTCTTCTCCTCTCTTCTCCTCTCTTCTCCTCTCCTCTCTTCTCCTCTCCTCTCCTCTCCTCTCCTCTCCTCTCCTCTCCTCTCCTCTCCTCTCCTCTCCTCTCCTCTCCTCTCCTCTCCTCTCCTCTCCTCTCCTCTCCTCTCCTCTCCTCTCCTCTCCTCTCCTCTCCTCTCCTCTCCTCTCCTCTCCTCTCCTCTCCTCTCCTCTCCTCTCCTCTCCTCTCCTCTCCTCTCCTCTCCTCTCCTCTCCTCTCCTCTCCTCTCCTCTCCTCTCCTCTCCTCTCCTCTCCTCTCCTCTCCTCTCCTCTCCTCTCCTCTCCTCTCCTCTCCTCTCCTCTCCTCTCCTCTCCTCTCCTCTCCTCTCCTCTCCTCTCCTCTCCTCTCCTCTCCTCTCCTCTCCTCTCCTCTCCTCTCCTCTCCTCTCCTCTCCTCTCCTCTCCTCTCCTCTCCTCTCCTCTCCTCTCCTCTCCTCTCCTCTCCTCTCCTCTCCTCTCCTCTCCTCTCCTCTCCTCTCCTCTCCTCTCCTCTCCTCTCCTCTTCTCTTTCCTCTTCTCTCATGGAAAGCAATTTAAATTTAGTAAGAATGCTACCACATGTCCATTGATCTGTGGAGTGTTGGTCTATGTAAATATCTGAGTGATTCTTTTCTCGTGCCAGTCTTAATCTTCTGCATTATCAGAAGACTCATAAACGACATCTCTTACAGCTTTTCCTTATGCAAAGTCAACCAATGAATTTCTCAGGCATTTCCATTTATATTTTCATGCCCATTCTGCAGGTCAGCTGCATTCTAGTGTCACCTGCCAAGACCACACGCTCACAGAGCACTTTGAGTCCTAACTAATCTGGGCCCTTAAAAAACAGCCTGTCAATGTAAAGTTCCCTGAAAACAGGAAGTCTATTGCACTTAATGCTAATGATGAGGAACAAGTTTAACCAAAAAACCTTGGCTAATATAGCTGTTTTTTCCTTACTTTGAATTGTCAGAGTGAATCACATGTTCTATTAAAAGAAAATAAATCTAATCTGTTAGCTCTAAGAGGCATTAGCCAAACTGTTCTGTTGTGGTTTCCTTTAGAAAGTCCTATTTCAATCAAGATTTTGTGTTTTTACAGTAGTTTTTCACTCAGTTCTGAATGGGAGGCATCTGTGTTAACCTTTGGTAAATGTTGACTTGTTAAGTATCTTCTTCAGCTGTCAAACCGTAATATATGTTACAATATGAAAGTAATTCTGTTCTGTTGGAAAGGAAACGATTCAGATATGATTCTTTATGTGTGTGAATGGGATTCCAATAGTCAATTATGTAACAAAGTAAATATATTTGAAAAGTATTCAAGGTAGACAGGTTCCATTTAACTAATTTTAAACAATGCACAAAAGATATTGTGTACAATTTTCCTATACATTTAGATATATATTCATACACTGTATGTACACATTTATCTTCTTTTAACATTTAGGGCTATTTAGCTAGCAAATTAATTTAACACAATGAGCTCATACTGCAAAACACCATGGAAATAGAGTATTTACATATGCTAATGACTTCCAATTAAGAAGCATGCAAATAATTGGGAGAAAGCAAAATTAAAACACTGAGCTAATAAGCTGACAATTACAAGGAAAACTGTATTATGCAAGACTGCAAACATAATTGCACACACAAGATCTATCTGACTACAAGGGTAGCTAAATCTGTAATACAAATTATGCCCCAAATTGTCACTTACTGCAGTCATTGACAGACTCTTGCTGTAGCACTACACCCTGTTTTAGTGCATGGTTTAGTGCTGGGTTACCATATGAGGGTCAGTGGCAGAGGCAGGATAAGAATCAGGTCAGAAAATTTATCATCATGATGAGCTTTCACAGCTCCCTCTTTGGTGTAAGAAAGAAGTGGGACTGCAGATGGTTTTTTTGAGCTGTCAAACTAAGATAAGCTAAGCAGCTGCTTGGTGGCTTTTGGTGATTAAGGATTTTCCCTTTCACAGAAGAAAAAACCCAAACAAATTTCCTTCCACCAGAAGTTCATAATTTCAGAACTTGGTTTTAATTCAAATTTTGATGGACTGTGAAAATTTGGAGTGTTTCAATAGAAAGTAATTCTGAAAACTGAAATTCTGTTTCGAAAAGTCAAAGTGTTTCATTTAACAAGGTAGAAGTCTGTTTCAGTATTACCACTACATTATAATATTTTGTGGGGCCCTAGTACATTATTACCACTGCAAATGAATGCCATTTGATTACTTAGTTATAAAATATATGTTATGTAAAATGAGGAAGTCATTCTTATCTTTCCAAAAAGAAAGTTTTCAATCCAATTGTACCAAAATGCAAACCCCTTAGAACAGAAAAAGCCCCTAGTGCCTTACCTTATCCAACAAGCATTTGGTTGTTGGCTGTATGTAATTTAGGAAGACAAAGTCTTTTTCAGCTAGCACATCTCAAAGAATGAGTGCAGGGACTTTCTTCCCTGTACTTTTCCTGACTCATAGGCCCAGTAACCTTTGTGAGCTACGGCTTTGCCCCACGAACACTGAGGTAAGGACATCTCTGCAAGAGCAGAGGTACAAACTCTTCTAAGAGTCTCTGAAGGCTGATTCAAATATGAACACATTTTTGCCAGCTGTGTACTAGCTCTCCAGAAATTAAAGCAAATTGGCTGTTAACTCTAGGGATGAACCAATGCAGGAAGAGAAAGACTGACTTTTCCCAACCACTTCTGTTACTTTCCTCTAGTTTTTAAAGTTTGTGTTCACAGTGCTTCTAAGTTTGTCAGTTTATATAGATACTTAAGATTTGGTTGCTTCAATGGACAAAACTCATCTTTGAATTGCCAGATTCAAACTCTGCATTTTATCTGCTAGGAAATAATTTTTAATCATGCAGAAAAGGCAGGTAATGCAGGTAGTTTAAGAACTCTCCTTAATTGTAATAGTAATGATGCAGAAATGGAATAGAATTTGGGTTTACATATCACTCTTCAGACTTCAGAGACTTGAAATGTGATGGTGATGATGACAGTGGTGACTGTCACCAATATTCCAGCTGGCAGATCCTTAGCTTGTGTAGCACTTTGCCTGTTACCACCTTCCTTCAGAGAGGGGACATTGGCTCCCATTGGGTTTTAAACTTGGTAAATCATGTTATACAGCAGTTCAGGACTTTTTGCACAAGTTTGGGTAGATACCAGAGTTAGGGTTCTTCCCTGCCAAACAAACCTTAAAACCTCTGTGAAGATTTCTATACAAGATCTACAAAGGATCATAGGGATAGATGTGGCACATGCAGACTCTACTGCACTAAAATCACACTACTCCAAGGAAGATGTGACCCTGGTATGAATACTTACTACCAAATCCTTTTATGAACACTTACAACCATATCCCTAACATCTCCTCTGACAGACAAATAATTTAAAGTCAATACTGGTTTATGCCTGGCCTTAAAGGTTTTGGCATTGCTTGAAGTTGTGGTCTTTGAAAAAGAATCTGTCCTGAGTTAGTGATGGGCAGTCTTCAAAAGATTCAGAGTTGTCATTTATTCCTTTGAGGTGTTTTATTCCCTTTCTTTGCTCTTTTCCTTTCTGCAGCTTACAAATAATTATTGTATCCTATTCCAAATTATTTACGTCATTTGTCTTTTCCTCTTGTTTTTTTTCTTTTCAGTGTTTTTCTATCTAAAGAAGAATGTGAATGCTGCAAAGTTTGAGGCTTTTTCAAACTCCCTGTGTTCAATGATGTTTGGAGTTCAGCAATGTTTCTCAGCCCTGAGCGAGATTTGGCAGTGTCCTGTTGTTGGTCAGCCAGGGGAAGAGGTCTATTAAAGATTGAGCAAAATTGCACAACTGAACAACCCCTATCACATACATTTGACAACCCTACAAGTTGAAAGAACAAGCAACACAAGCAACTGAAACCAAAATACTTAAGCGGAGTGCTGTAAAAGTTGTTATCACACCATAATGCTTTAGGAAAATGAAGAAGTGCCATTTCCAAGCCTTGACCACTGTAACACAACTGAGTAGAAAATATAGAATCAAAAGGAAGATGTTGACATCCAGTGTTCAGCCTTTTCTTTCCATGTAGTGGTTTACTCATGTGGGAAAGTAGATGAGCTTGGTGTTTAACAGGCAGACAGGGGAGAAACTACATGAACCAAAGGATTTGCACCAGGTAGCCCACTTGTGTGATTACAGCTGTTTGAGGAAATGTCTGTAGCCATGCAGTTGTCTCCTGGTGCCAGCTGTGCTTCCCACAGAGCACGGACATTTGATTTCAGTGTATGAGACAGAGAAGCCTAACTGTAAATGGAAGATGTAGTGGATGGATGTCACTAAATGTAGCAACTTCATAGGTTGGTGAATCCAGCTAAATGTATAACCAGTTACCAGACATATCAATGTTACTGAAGAACGCTGGACACATCATTAATTCAAATGTTTTAATTTATTTTCTTAATTGATTTTTAATATTTTCATAAATTTTTTTCACACACTCAAGAGGAACCCGAATGAAAGGATGGTAATGTGTGGGAGGAGAATCAGGGCTGGCAGATTGTGTTCAGCATCCTCCACATTCTCTTATTAGTTTAGTCAGACACATTATTTCACATTATGAAAAACAGATGAGAAACTGCTAAAACATACATTATGAGAAACATCAGGAGAAGCTGCTAAGCTTCATCTAAATAATAAACCAAGCTGAGGGCCAGCAGACACACCAGGATCTGGAAATCTGAGCTTCCCAGCACTTGCACAGTATGCACATTCCCACTAATCATGGGACAGGTTGAGTTGTAATGCTGAGTAATCGGTGCATAAATCCTGTGTAGGAGAGATGAAGGAGGGACACAAATATAGGCAGCATTACTTCAGTGAAAGGAATTACTGGCAGACCCCCATTGCCTACAGGGAACAGTTATACCTGTTCTTCATCAGAATATGCAAATTTCAGCTGCTCCAGATACTTTGTTGGGTGAACTACATCACAATTCCATATGCATTTCCTTTCTTGAATTTTCTTCTCATGTTGCAGAAAGGTTAATTTAAGTTCTGTGCAAAGCAATCACCTAGAATGTGTCAAATCTAGTGAAGTACTAAAGAAATAAAAAAGGATATTTCATAGGATCATCCACAGAAAGTCATCTGTGGCTTGGCAGAACTGTAGAATAAATGCTTGTGGTTGCATGACTCATCTTTGTTTAGAGCTGACCTGTGGAAGGCATTAGCAGGACTGGTATGATATTCAGCTCTCCTAATACTTTGATTATTTCAGTTAGCCTGGCTTGATGATCTGTTCTCACCAGAATGGAAAATGCAGAGTGTGTATGAGATGAGGTCACTCTCTGTCATCCAGAATGATTTTTCCATAAAAGTCTTTTGTTACACTTGGATTCAACACCTCAAGAATTGCCAACCTTTTGAGTATCTTTAGGTAATAAATTTTGCAAACCTTTCAAGTAGGATAGCTCAGATTTGTGTGTGATACTGCAAAAAACAAGACAAGTTGCTTCTCTTCACACAGGCATATTCATGCCAACAGCTTGATTTCTAGGAAAATTCCATCCCTTGTAAGGCAGACTTGAACACATTTTGCTTTTGGTGTTACACAGAAATCTGTCTGTGACATATTTTAACTGTGTTTTGTTTTTTTTTTTTTTTTTTTTTGTTTTTTTTTTTTTTTTTAATTTTACTTTATTGTTGATATCGTCTTTTTAGATAATTTGGAAATGTAAATAATTTTATGATAACCATTGCCAATAAAGAACTAAAATGCTATGTAAGATACTGCATTTTCCTTGTAAGGCATGAATAAACATAAATACAACAAATGTATAGCCTCTGGTAGCAAATGTTGGGGTTTTAATAATTACTAGAGAGAGAGAAATCATTCTTAATAAATAATGTACACCAAGCAATAGACAAGTTCCCTGGCAGGATGGCAATTTTTTGAGTGTGCATGAGGTGTGAAATCAGGTATCTTCCTCTTCCAAAGCAACCAAAATTAGAAAACAATGCAGGTTCACCCTTCTCCTGGTTTTGGCACCCTCTTTATTCATGATTACCTGCTGTAGTTCTTTTAGGATACTGGTTTCACATGTTTGAACTGTGTGCAAGATGACGATCTCCAAGACAGGAAATTTTTTTAAGGCTGGATTCTTGTAGCGTAAAAGGAGTCTGTTTGTACCATGTTTTTAGGCAGTGTCCTCTCAGTAAGTGTTTCCCATCATGCTCAGTTTTCTTAACTTCTTTGGTATCTCTTCATGAATGGATTAAGTTTATTATTTTCTCTTTCTTCATTAAGTCTCATGAATATAGTATGGACTGACATGCCCTGCTGTGTGTCTAAAACATATGTGCAAGAAAATACAGGTGCCTGCTTACTGTTTTGGATTATTTTTTTAGCCAGGCTAATATAGAAGGTGGAACTAGACTGCTACTTTTGCCCCACAAGTTTTGGTTCACATTTTAAATGGCTTTTGCTCCAGCCATTCTTGAACCTCTTCTGTATTAATTTTCCATCAGTAACAGAACTTTATGCTAGGGAGAAAACACTGACTCAAATGCAATTAAAACAATTCTGAAATTTCCACATGCAAATATTTGCACCAAATTTTGTTGTGAGTAATAGGGAAGCAGACAATGACACATGATTTATTTAATAAGTGATGACTAGCTAACATTGACAAAATAGAGGTTATTAAACAGAGAATAATTGCAAACGACTTTCTGCGTTTGATCTGCAGTTAAACAAAATGTAGTCCCAAAATGTGGTTGGTTAATTTCGAGCAACAAATGGAGTTGATTGAGAAAAAGCCTTTTGTTTGCTTGCAGATACTGCACAAACAGAATTGGAGGTTAAGCGGGTTAGGTAAATAATTTGTTGTGAAATATTTGCTCAGCAATAATACAGCTCCACTTTTTCCTGTTGTTGCTGCCTTTAACACTGCTTCCTTTTTTCCATTCTCAATTCTTCTAGAGAGGCAAAATTGATAGCTACATAGGAGGAGTAGCTGACAGCTTAATGAACAATTATTAGCGTCTGTGGCATATTTTCCAACAGTTTTCCATGAAGGGATGGGTGGTGTAATCCACTGCAGTGTTTAAGTGGAACCTCTTTTGTCAGCACCTGCTATTAGAGAGTGTAACACTCTGTGGGACTAGAGTATTCACATCTCTTTTTAGGGAATTTGCAGCAGTAGGTGGCTGGAAGCCAGGCACAGCACAAGGGAGACCTCGTTTTCTGTCTCAGTGGATACAGACAGGCCATGCACTCTTTGGAGGAACTACACATTGGGTGTGTTTTGGACAGATTTTGTAAGTTAAATAGTGTCTCAGTATATTACCTCTCTTTAAAACCAAGGGAATGAATGATTGTGGAATTGTACAAGATTTATAAAATAGATATAAAGATAAGACAATAGATAAAATAGATATAAAGACAAGATATAAAATATGAGATAGTCTAAGGGTTCATCTTAGTAATGCAAACCTGTCCTCTACCTATGAATGGTCAAAGCATAAAAGGAAAGTGGAGATTCTTCTCATTTGCTGAGCCACAGTCAGTAAGGGTTTGCTGTAAGGGCTGGGAAGCACAGCTCTATTTTTTCAGTTAGCTCAGGCAGTTAAAAAGAGCTTCAAGGTTACTTGTGAGTGTTATTACCCAAAGTGTAAACTAGAAGGGCAGAAACTGCTTATTCTGGTATAGACCTGTCTATTTATCCTTCTATTGAATAGCCCAATTTGCAATACAGTCCTGGTTTGAGTGGCACTAATGGAAGCTGTGTGCTCTTAGGATTGTAGCCTGTTAGCCTACAAAATTACTATAGATTCACATTTATCTTGGTCAGGCTAATTTTGTGACTGTTACTAAGACCCTTAAGACAACATAAAAGCAATATCCTACATAACTGTGTATGGTCCATGTGAAACTTTTATAGCAAACTTTTATAATAAATTCTTCATTTAAGGCAGGGGCAATTTCTTTGGAAAGGTAAAATCTATGGATTTTTTGCCTTACTTTACAGTTCTCATTAATACTCAGAAGGTACTCAGCAGAAGGGCTAAAGGGTGTGATCTGCATGGTTTTGGCAAGGTAAATTTTGATGGTCACAGTTATGCTCTGTAGTTGTTAGTGTATCTACCATCAAGGGCAATCCGATCTCCAGACATAGTTTTCAGAATGAACAGCATAGGAATATTTGGTACAAGTACCTGCTCAGCAACATATTCAACTGCATCAAAGAAAATAGCATCAGTAATGATCACCTTACCTCTAGTGAGCTTTAGTTAAAGGAAACAATATTGTCTATAATTATAATGATAATTCTTGTAATAATATTTTAAAGTAAATTCTAGCTATTTTATAAATTATCTTTCTAATATAAATGTTTATGCTTGGAGGTAATGAGCAATTTTAGTTATTTCTTAAATAACATCTCTAGGAAGCATGCTTCTAATGAAACATTATTTTTTCCTCTGGTAAGAGAACTGCACTGCACTTTTCTTGGATTAGGAATAAAATCAAAATAAATACAATGCATGTATGTCACAAGAAATGTCATCCTGCCAAAATATAAGTTAATATTTCAGCATCACAGTGATCAAGTTGTCAGTTTGTATGAAATAGTGCTTTATATAAAAGGCACTGTTTGGAAACAACAGTGTACCAATTATAAAAGACAGAAACAGAGTCCTGTCATTTCATGATTTGAAATATTAATGCGTTAACTCAAATACATGAAGAAATGCTAGCTAGTGCAGAAGCAATTAACACTCAAAATATGGATAGCACTTAAGAAATGAAATGTTAAGATGTGCCATGTTTTGTCAAGATTGATTTATGCAAAGTAATTGACAGCAGTCAGTCAGAAGAGATGTGCCATTTGTACAGCCAAAGAGAATACCAGGACATTTTCATTGGCAGGGTATTCCTTCTTATTTTTGTTGCTCAAACCAAAGATTTCTTTACTTAGTTCTGTTCTTTTTAACCTCATCTGTATTGCAACATGAACATTTAAAATAACTTTATTTTTGAGGCAGCAGAAGAAAAATGTGAGGTGTGGTTTAACTAGAAATCATAAGTATTTTGTGCTAACAGGGGAAAAGCTAAAAATATCACTTAAACACTTGTAATCCTAATTCATGGTGCAGTCTGTTTCTCAACTTTCTGATGTTATTTACTTTAATTCCAATAATATATTCTATATTCAGCAAAAAAAAGCATTATAAGTTCAGAATGGAAGCTTTACTTTAATTTTCGCTCATGTCAGTATTTCATTCTAACCATCTGAACTGATATTAATACTACTTAGCTTTTTTTATATGTTGAGTGGCTATCCTTGCAAGCCTCTCAAGAGATAGAAAATCATTCCTAATCTCATTTTATATCAAAATCCTGATTCATAGAGCTGCTGAGATACTTGCTTGAGGTTACATACAAAGAACTAAATCTAGCAAAATAAGAGAAAGTTTGTGCAAGTACACTAACACTGAAGTCATAATCAGATCCAAATTTTAGGGACTGATCATCAGGAATATAGGAAGAGTAGTAGCACTTAACTGGAAACTTCTTATGAAGGGTAAAATTTAGGTACAGGAATACTTAAATTTTATTTTATTAGAATTTTTTTTGCAAGCTTTACATGGTTCTGATATTTTCATGCAATGGTTTTATGGTTTTTGCTGTATTTGAAAATTTTTATTCATTTTTTTTAAAGAATTTTAGGAGCTGTCTGATCTGTCTGTCTGACTAAAATTATTCTGTTATTTGGGCTTCTAGGTGATCATTTTTAGAGATGTGCTAAAGGTCAGTCTGCATATTAATTATGACTTTTGACCTCAGAATCTTATGTACGTATCTTCCATCATGTGCCTGCAGTTTCATAGCCTTCACAGCAGAGATGATGATGCAGGTGAAACCTGAAATATCTTCAGGAGACATCCTTTATCCTTTTCTCTCACTACTGAGATGGTACCTTCTGACCTCAGAATTACCCAGAAGTTTCCATGTGGTTTTCCCTATTTATCAATGGTGGCAGTGGTGGAAAGAGATGGTCGTGCACAACCTAAGTCCATGTGCTTGCCAAAGGTGAATGCCAAAAATGCACCATCTCTCTCTCACCTTAGAAATCTCATCTGGAAACTGCCAGGCCAAGTCTCTGCTTTCTTTTCTTTGTTCTCCTGTTTTGAATTCAGAAACTATGCCTTAAATGTACTCCATGCAGATGGTAAAACCTTACAAGGTGATATTTGTTAAGGTATTCTTGCTCCTTTTTTATATTGCTATGGATCAGACTAAATGTTGATGGCTGGCTGCATTACCCAGAAAAAATGTTATTTGATCACTGACAGGCACTGCTGAAGTCTTATCACAATTATAAAATGATTTCATGGCAATATTACTAGGAAGAAGTAGAAACCATTGATTTATTTAGCACTTCATTGAGTTTTATCCAAGTTAGAATCAGATGTGCAATAACTCACTATAACACCACTGGAGACTTACACAAGATCTACTTTTGTCCAATTGTTCTGCCAAGAAACAGAGAATTTCTAGTTAAAATGAATGGAAATAAAATGTAAAAGTAGGTTTAAAAAATGGCTGATATTTTTCTCTTCTTGTAAGATTTCCTAAGGTTTTTCAAAGTCTTTTGAATCTCTCTCACTCTCTCTCCATCTCTTTACCATTTGTTCAGTCTTTTACTCAGTTCTGGTCCTGCCCAAAGTAATAATTTGACTTAGTTTCTGAAAACATGTGTGGAACCAAATGCATGTAGCTGAGTCCAAATTTATCAGGGGAGCAGGCACAAAAGTCAGATGGAAATTCTGCAGGTGAATATGTAAATTGAGCTCATAGTTTTGTGCTAGATACTGAACAACTACTAAAAGGCTTCTTGAAGTTGCAGAGACCATAGAACCACAGAATGTTTGAGCTTGGAAGGGTCTATAAAGATCATCCACTTCCAGCTTCCCTTGCTTGGTCAGGGACACCTCCCACTAGACCAGGGTGCTCCGACTCCATCCAAAATGGCCCTGAACATTTCCAGGGATGGGACATCCACAACTTACCATGGCAACCAGTTCCAATGCCTCACCATCCTTACAGGACATACACAGGCTACTCAGAGTGCAACACTTCCTTCTTTAAGGTAGTCAGACCTGCTTTTCTGATCTTGGTAATGGAAATAACATCTTCTAAAAAGGAAGACACAGAGTAAGCTGGTAAAGGAAGACTGCTGGAGAGGGGGACAGAAACAAGGCCATGGGGTATGAAAACAGGTTACCAGAGCCCTTCATGCCTAGAAACAGAGGAAATCTTCAGACTCTGAAATTTTCAGTTTGGGCTGATCTTTTATAGGCTCAGAGAGCAATCACTTCTGGCTAGAGTTCGTGCTTTGAATACAAAGAAGCATGGTGAAATCTTTTCTTACTCCTGAAACTGCCACCATCTAGGAGAGGGTACTCTTTCCTTCCTACCACAGTGTCTTCGAGGGCCAAAAGGAGCATTGCTGCGCAAGCTCAGGTGGAAATGCAAGTCTGTTAGGGGGGCAAACCTTAACAGGGCTATCAAAGAGAGTGGTCAGCCCATGGACCAGGTTTGGCATCCATCACAGTGAGACAAGGGGAGGGGTCTCTGGAGCACCTTTCTGACCCAGGGGTCACAGCCTAGGGCATGGGACTCGCTGGGGGATGCAGGTGAAGAGGGCTTTGGGGTAGCACAAGATGTGCTGTAGGTGGTTTAGTGAGGAACCAAAGGCAGAAAAAGGGAGGGATCTGATGGAGTTGTGGCAGCCTCATCTCTGTTATATGCTAACAAATAGTCTGTAAATAATGAATAGCTTTGTTGTAGCTCTTAGAGGGAAAGGGATTTTTTTGAGACAAAGTATCCTGTTCAAAACAATTGTTCGAGAAATATTTAATTATAATGGAGAACAAACATAAACATGAAGTGCAATTTAGCATCAAAATAACAATGAAATTTAAAAAAAATAATCAGTATACAACGAAAAAATAAAAGCTGTTCCATGCCTTGAATAACCAGGTTTGTGGGAGATCTGTTAATCTTCATGCCAAATTTCTAATACTTAAGTAACAAAAATATTTAGTCATACCATTAATGAGAGAAGGCCTACACATTGTTTAATTTGTACTTGTTTTATTGTTGAAGTGTATGGGCAGCTATAAATGTTGCTGCTTATACTGAGGTGAAATTGCATTACACTTGTGAGAAAGTGATCAACTCAGTCTTTACAAACTTAATTTCAAAATAAAAATAAAGCCCATCATTATTTTGTATTACATTCTTTGTTCTTACATATATTTTATGCTTTCCATAACTGAAGAATAGAAAACACACATTCTGTACTTAAGAGTAAAGGACAATGACCTGGCTTATCACATATTTCTCAGCTTAACATTTGCTTTTTTCCAGCTGTGGAAAAAAGTTTTGCGGAAGACTGATTTAAAACCATGGCAATGAAATGAGATGCGTTTATAATGAAATGCAAGTTTCCTGAAAATATACTGTGTCAGAATAAATTGGCATCTTTTTGAGACAGCAGATTTTTCCAAGAGAGAGATCTCAGCAGTATCAATGCAATAAAGTATTTGATGTGGTACAGTATGGAAAACTATAAGTAACATTGGAGCAGGCAGAGTGGAAAGATCACAAGATATCTAAGGAGCAAGCTAGGAAGGATGACAAGAGTCTGCTGATGAGAGGCAAGCATTGGCCAGAGGGAAATTAGCAGTGGGAGCCCCACCAGCTCAGTGTTGGGAGCAATGTGACATAAAATTTCACTAATGACTTTGGCACAAAGACCAGGAGGTGGCTGATGATATCTGCTGGCAAAGGTAAGAGGTGCTAGAAAGCATCAGAAGATCCCCAGTATCCAAATAATAGCAACGGGGAAAAACTCATTAATAGGAAGTGGTAGTTTTTGCACTTCAAGCACTGAGAACTAGGAGTCCTCATGTGGAAATGCCTGAGGGAAGGACTGGATAAATTACTTTACCAGATGATGTTTCTCAGTTGCCAAAACTGTGTAATGTAAACCAACAAATGAAATAAATAGAACAGATGCAATTGTAACATTCAGTAATAGAGGTTTTTCCAGTAGAAACAAAAAGCTGTGAATGATGCTGTACAAGACACTGGTGGCACCAGATCCAGCACATAATTTTTACTTTCCATTTCCCAGAAGAGGCAGTACGAGTTAGCAGAGGTGCAGAAAACAGCTACCAGGGCTGTGAGAGGAGCAGACTTTTTTTTCTCAGAAGTTAACTGTATAGGATTTTCCTAGGAGGCTGTGATGCATTAAAAATTGTAAGAAGAAAATAATTTGGAATCTTAAGCAATATGAACAAAAAATTAAAGTGTTGAGAAATGGGGCAATTTATCATATTCTTTTCATCTTCTTCAGATGGAATTCACTCAGACGAAGATGGAAAAGCATCTATAGGAAAGCTGCACAGGGATTAATTTCCTTCAGCATATGCAGCCTCACTTATGCAGAAGAATATGAATAAATTCTAGCATTTTTCAAGATTTCTCCTGACTTTAGAAAAAAGATGTTAATTTATAAATACCTCTGTATTCCCATCTATGTTGCCTGGAAATGCCCAGTACTTTAATATTTAGGCACAGTTTAGATAAAGGTGAAAGAAAGCATTTGGGAGAAAAAAAACAACCCAAAGGACTGAATTTTGAAAGGTTAATTCCAAGTGCTGAGGGTGTAGTGTCCAAAATCATAGAATCTTTTTGACTGTATCTGATATTATCCTTCTTTATAGCTGACAAATGTTAACATTAAAAAAATGAAAATGCCCTCTAGTTCTCTTCCCTTAATCTTAACACTGGATGACTGCTCCACTACATTAATACTTGCTCTGACTGTTCTTTTGACTCCCTTGGTGATTTGATCCATAAATCGCTTCTCTCTGGAGCCTAACAAAAATTACATATTTATTTTTCTTCCTGGAGTTTATGTTCCTGAATTTTCAATGCTATAGTGATACAATAGTTCTGTTTTACCTAGTGTCTTATTTCTTGCATGTAAAACTTCTGCAGTTGTGGGTCATCATCTCTGATGAGGGAAATAGTGACATATTCAAAATGTATATTAAAAATATTTGAACATCCAATTTACAGTTTTGATATTGTTCTGAGATATTTGTTTCAAACGTGCTATGTTGACAGGACTTCTGTAAACACACACAAATGACATATTTTCAAATCACTGGCTTTTTTTTTTTTTTTTTTTTTGTTCAGTAAACAAAAAAGAAGTACAAGGTTATGGCTCTATAATCTGGTATTAAATCAAACTAGTGCATCAAGCCACACAGCGTAAGAGAGCACCACTGGGAGATGTCTACCACTGATCTCCCTGCCTTGGAAGGCTTAAGATTACATAAATGCATTCTCTTTCATTTAACCTACTCAAAGCCTGTCTCTTTGAATCAAAACTCATGTTGGCCACTCCAAATTATCAAGACACAACTTATCTACAATAGACTGCTCCAAAAGATTACTGACAAATTATAAGCAATTTCAGCTGCCTGTAAATGTTTCCTGTGGATCATTTTGACTGACCTTGAGATCAACCTTCAGCAATTCGGGTATTTGTCTTTCATATATTTCCCTAGTGGATATGAATATCAGTTGTATAAAAAAATGATGGATGGTGGCAATTTCCTATTAATTGCTACTGAAAAAAAAAATAAGATCCTAGCACTTCTGATAGGTAGCACTGACCACAGAGAAAGGGGAACTGTATTTCAGGTGAATATTTTCTCTGGCAATTTTTGTGTAAACAAGTCTTGAATGATGCCTTTGAATAGTTGTGAAAATGTGTCATTGGCAATTGTCCTAGAACTACAAACAGAGTAAGAAAAAGATGAAATCACCTATTCAACAGAAGCAACTGTCAGAAACAAGGAAGAAAATATGCTATTTCTTTTTTCTCTCACAGTTTTTCTACTACAGGGAATCTGAGTGTGTGACCTAAGTCTATCAGGCTTAGTGAGTATTTTGGATTCTGAATATTGATAGATTAAACATTCATAGTCATCACATTTCATTGCCAACATTTTTATAATCTAATTTCATTTTCAGGCAATTCTAAAAACTTTAAAAACAAAAATTTAGGAACAAATAAAAATGCCGTTTTTCCACTGAAGAACAAGTGAGCCCCAGTGCTATTCAATTTCCAATAATGTTTTTTGAGTGGTCGTTATTGAAAAACATTATCTAAATGGTTCTCACCTGGTACGTACACACATCTGGATACAGAGGAAATGTTCTTATGAAATTTGGTGTTATCATGTTCAAAAGTATACTAAATTGTTTAACCTTTGCATTACATCCTATTTTCTGGAGTAGATTCATTATTTTGGGGGTTTATAACAACTAGCTTTTCCAATCTGTCACAGACCCAAAAAAGTATTTGTAGAATATTTGGTCATCAGTAGCAGTTGTGACTTAAAGCATAAGATCTATTTTTTAACACTCTCATGTCAGCCACAGCTTGAAAGTCCAGTTCACATTAAGGGGTTTTGTGGCTTGAAGGATGGGAAATGAAGACATCTTGAGGGAATTGTCTCAGGGACAGTGTTTTAAGGTGTTTTGATCCCAAAGATGCAAAGAGGTGCTTGATGGTATATATAAGTAAGACTGAGTTCCTGCTAGATAAGACGCTTTAGCATATTTTGTTTTTCAACTCAGCTGGGCATCTATTTGCACTCTAGCTCTTCACTACTTTCAACTAAATTGTCATCAGTGAAAAAATATTTTCTTCTTTGAAGCCTCTGTTTTAGCCTTTCAAATTCAGCTGCATGTCTGAGAGTGAGTTTGAATTCTTCCTTTTTGTCCATCACAAGCAATGAAGGTTTTGCAGGCTCAGAAATGCCCCTAGGCCTAGTTTTGGAACAGAATGAGCACTTTTTATAGGGCTGCTCAAGAAATAAGATATTGCCAATCATGTTTTGTCTGTGTTGTTCACTCAGATGAAACCAGAAAAGTACACAGGAGCACAGTACATTCAGATGGTGACATGCTTAGTAACTATTATGCTGAAACCTACTTTAATAGGCAAAGTAAGGAAGTCTGCTTACAGCAATGTAATTCTTTTTTATAGGACACGTTTCCTCTCTGTTAATTACTTGGAGAGAGACCTTAAAAAGCCGTCTGTGCTGCTGGATTTTAGGGTGCCACACTTCCACACAGGCACTCAAATGATGCTTAAAAATGCTTTCCTCATTCACAATAAAGTCAGCTGTGAATTTATATTGTCAGCTTTTTTTTAAGATTTCTCCCCATCAGTCCTCCAGCTCTTCAATTCTTCTGAACAGTGATTCTCAGGGATTGTTCTCTGCCATGCAGCGTGGATATCTCTGGATTTCATATGGATCCCAGAATCCTTTTCACCACACTTATTTCAGCACTTCCTCTTACAGTCCTTTCACAAACTGGAAATCAGAAGCAGGAATGAAAGGTCCAGGTGAGTGAGCAGAAATAAATGCTTTATAAGAGAAAAAGACACAGCAGGAGTACTGTGTTGATAGCTGAAGCAGTTTGGTGTGGGAAAACACTTGGTTATGAGTGGAGAGATGGGGGTTTAGCCCAGATTTTGCTCAAGACACTTAGTATGTGTAGTATTAGTACGTTGGCCTTGCTTAGCTGACCTTAATTACATTATTTTTTTTTCTGTGCAATCTAAATAAGGCTTTTAATAGTTTAGTTTCAAGTAATAAAGTGCCATTCATGTGTGTAATTTATTACTAAGAACATTAATATTTATAGACAGAGCTGAAATTCTTTAGTCAACATAAGAGAATTTTCTCAGTCAAGAAAATCATCTTTGGTCCAATTTATTTAGCAAGTGAAGAACTCTCTAATAGGAACCCTTTGCATGGTTGCTGTAGGTCAAGCTAAGCTGATAGAATAATAAAATGAAGTTGCGTTTTACTGTATTCTCATCCCTTTTATAAACCTTTTGGCTCTGAAGTCTGGCATAATATTTCAAAACAAATCCAAGTCAGAATGCAATTCTTGGAATCATAAAATGCTATACAACTTAGAATTATTTTAACACACTGATTTCAAAATTCAGCGGGGAAAATTCATTTGTGCTGTTTCTTCATTCCAGTGGAGATCAATTTGGGTGAATATTTTTCTTTAATTTATTTTCTAAAGAGTTCAGCTGTGCTTTTTTTTATATAAGTAAGAATTAGAGAGTATGAAAATTGTCTCGCACTCTCTGTATGAGTTGCAGAGAGCAGGATGGCTCCTGTGTTTATGTCATTACTTCTATTGAAGTAAGTCAGCATTGACTAAGCAAAGTCACAGCATGAAAGCACATTTGTTTCCGTGCTTTTAATGTACTCGACAGCATAGTGGAGCATGTGAAGGATTTATCAATTTAAGGAGTACAAGTGACCATTAAGTGCACACATAAAAGATTTCTTTACATTAATTAGATACCTGCAATTAAGTTAGAAGAAAAATGTCAACTCTTTGTAAAACGTTAGGGAAAGACAGCATGTGTCTCTGCATTAAAATGCCATTAAAATGATTATGACTTCAACAACATTAAAAAATTAATTTTATATATGTTTCTGAAAGAGGCTGAAGTCTGTTGTGTACAAAACCAGAATGAATAAATTTCCAGTTCTTGACATTATCAAAGTAGTATCTCCTATTTCCCACTCAATTGCATTCTGTATATATAGTTACTGCAATGTTCTTTTCCCAGCTTCACTTTGAGTCATTGCTGTGCCTATGAATTTTACAATGGTTATTGTGGAATATGTACTCTAAATCACTGAGTCATAAATGCTGCACAACAATAAGAGTTTGAATGTTACAATTGAATGTCCAAACAGCTCATAGTTAATGTGGATGAACAAATAACTGCTAATTGGCATAGAAAGGGAGTTTCCCTTGTGTGAAAATTCATGGTTTCCAAATAATTGCTGGAAGTATATGTAACTGCAGGGAATGACAGAAGCTCTAAAATAGCAAATGTGAAGCTCACACACCACCAAGTTTCTTAAGCTTCCTCTATGTGTAAATGCATTAGTAGTCTTTGTCTTTTTCTAAACATCTGAGATAAAGAGACATGACTCCACCCTACAGACAGATCATGTGGCTGCAGAACACAGAAGGCGAGTGGGAAAATAAACCATATGGCCTAGAAAAACAAACCAGAGGTGGCTAACATAGAAAAAAAAAAAAAAAAAAGCATTGTTAAACATGTTATTCCAAATGTTGGGAAATTAATATCTGATTTCAAATAAACACACATTATTTATCCAATTTAAAAGACAGCTGAAATTCTATGAACTTGTATCCTTCCTAAAAGGGTCTTCAAAGTCACACTGTTAAGTCCATTATATCTAAAGCTTCCCCATGCTTTGGCCCTGTTTTGGGACAAGAGATCCCCTTTCCAGTCCAGTGGCCTCTTGTGTCGCAGACATTTTTTCACAGAAATCCTTTCTTTCAGATTTCTGTGTCTTCTGGAGGGCAGAGGCCTCAGAAGAGAATGTAAACAATTGTTATCAGCTGCTGTGGAATGCGATAGGATGCACCTATTTTGATTGGTGATTGGCTCATGTTCCCATGTTTATAATTAAGGGCCAATCACAAGGAACAAGCTAGGGACAGAGTCCTTGGACACAACTTTGTTATAGATTCTTTCTTTCTATTCTTAGCCTAGCTAGCAGCAGCTCTGCAAATCTCTCTCTTTATTCTATTTAGAATAGTTATAATGTATTATATATAATATATCAATAAATCCAGCCTTCTGATCAAGAAATAAGATTCACTGTGTCTCTCTCACCCTCAGCGACCCACACAGGGTGCTGTAATACTCTTGTCTGCATTTTTTTTGCCTTCAGAAGTCACCACATGAAGCCCAGCCCTTGGTGGCTCAGTGTACTCAGGCAGGAGACCTGGAGTCTACGATTCATACGTCTTTGCTCATACAAATGGTCCAGCAAATCAGCTGGGATTTTTGCAAGCCATGGCACTGAGGAAGGACACTGTTCAGCAGAGGATGGTGTAGTGTTTCCTCCAGGCAGCTCCTGACACATGGGAAAGCCTTACCTGTAAGGAATACACTCTGTGGGGTGCAGGTAACCTGTGAATGAGGGGTGGGTCTCTGTGGGGAATTATATCATGTGGGATGCTTGTCAATGGAGATACTGTTTGGCAGGGTACTTAGAATTTATGCATATAAAGTAAGTATCAAATCAAGTAAAGGTGTGTAATAATTTTTGTAGTATTTGAGAGGTACTCCAATCAACAGAGCTGTGCGGGAATCAGCAGTTATATACCAGTGTGATTTTAAAATAAAGAGTAAGATCTTTGTTGTGTGTACAAATAAGGCCTGTAGAGTTCCCAAACGTAGATGCAATTTTTTATTAATTTATCTAGGAGTTTCCTAGGAAAGAGAGGGAACAGGCATGATGAGCAATGAGATGAAGGGAACAGTAGCTGTTTGCATGTTGCTCAGGAAATTAAGATCATGTGCTATGGAGTTTCCAGTGCTGGAAAATACCAGGTCTGTGCTGACATGCAGATCTACAAAGGAGAATATGGAGGGATAGCTGACATTAAGAGAGCCAAGACTCAGGGGATTTTTGTGTGGAAAGCACTGAACAAAGACGGAGTCAGAAGGTGGAGATAGCTGGTGAAATTCAGAAAGAGGAATGCATTTTATTTTTCACAAGAATAAATCTGAAGGGAAATATCAAGAAACCGGGTGGACAATGTATGATCAGATATGCTATTAGCAGAAAGGAAAAGGACTGTGGGAAATAAAGAGAAAGAGGGTTCAACAGAAAGGTCATATACAATGGCAAGATTTATATAAATATTTCTTAGAAGACATTTGATCTCAGTAGGTTAAGCTAAATAAGAAATGTGAAGGCAAAACAAAAGGAAAGAAAGAGAAATGTGAGGAGTTAGACCAGTGGTCTTGGAGGACAGGGACCAGTTCCTGCAGTGCCCAAGGCTGGCCCCAGGTACCACAAAGCATTTGCATTAGATGGCGACTTGTGAGCAAACCCATCATTATTTTAGCCTTTAGCTCTTGCATCCAAGAATTGTCATGTCTTTTGAGATGTGTTTGCAGCTTCTGACACATCCTGTCATTGTTGTGCTACTTACAGTAATAGGGGTAATTCTGACCCAGGCCTTTGCTGCTAACAATAATGAAAGCCAGTGCACGGGCATCTTATCCAATCAGCCAATAATGCCCTGTACTGAGTAGTGATTCATAATGACTTTGTGTAACATAGGTTTGTTTCATGGCATTATTACAGCTTTTTAATTGTTATTTGAGTGAGTTGTACTGATTCAGACATCAGGAAAACCTTTGATTTCTATACTGTTCACTTAGGCTTCATGCTGTATTCCATTTTCCTTGACTTCCCAGTATCATCTGTCATTTCAATAAATGTCACTGATCCAAAAGTCATTGACCAGAACTTTCAGGTAAATTGATTGAAAGAGAGAAAAAAAGCATAGACCAAAATAAATCCACAGACTTCCTATAAATAAACACATCAAACTCTTCCATTTTATATGAGCTTCTATGTTCCTTCTTTTCATTTTAACTAGGTTTTACATGTTGGAATGACAATGCCATTTGTCAAGTTATCAAATAATATGGAAGAAAAGCATAATGCTACTTATTTACGCTAGGTTGATTTTTCCACAGATATCTCTGCCTTTCTTTCTCAAATTCTTGATATCTTTCTCAAACTGAGTGTTTACTGGTAAAAATAATGGGTCTAAAAATACTCTATACTCTTTCTCTTGGTATAATATATCCTGACAAAGGAGATGCTTCAGCTTCTATTCTAGGAAAGTTTCTCCCTGTAATGTTCATGCACCTACCCGCATACAGGCCAACAGGCTTTATGATCCTTTAGAACTACCAGCTGAACTGCAGCACTTAAACTTTATATGAAAAGCCCTGAAATGGTTTTAAGTGAATACATAAAAGTAGGGGGAGGGTAACTAATCAGTGTATTTTTATTTTGACACATTTGGTTGTCTTTTAGAAAATGCATTCATAATTTTCTGTTTGACGTGATCTCAGCATCCAGTAAAAAACTGAGAATTTTTCATCCTACTGACAGGACTCCATTAATAAAACAACAATCTTTTGTGTGTAGTAATCTTTAATCTTATTTTGTCACACACTTCTCAGTAGCATTTCCACTCGTTTTACAGTATAATTTATGGCACTGAAACAACTCTCTGCCCTGAAAAAGGTCAGTCTGTCAAGGTTTACTTGTCTTTGAAGAAAAGTAATAGAGCATTATTTATGAAGCAAAGAATCTGCTTCAATACTTTAATCAATCAGAAAGATACTTGCATTATTGTATCTTTTGCCAAAAAATACCACGAGCAAAGGATACATCAACCTTGCATTCCCTTTTATGTCACAAAAAGCCTTTTACCTTTTATGTCTCCTTGTCCTTTTGTGTTTACTGCAGTATGAAAATAACAAGGCTGATGATGTCTGATACCTGGAAACAATTTGTAAATTATGAGAATAGGGATTGATCTTATCTGAGGAGGAGGGAGTCTCCAGACAGATTAACTAGATCTATCCACTGTACTCATCACAATAAACTCATTTTGGGGGTTTGGTTCATCTGCTATAAACTTGCATTTCAAGAGTGAGAACTGCAAAAGTTTAAGGGACATTTATGGTACCTCAAATGAGGTGCAACCACATTTTGTATCCCTAGCTTTTTAGACATCATTGAGAGCACAAATTAGAACATGTGATGTGGGGGAAAAAAAATTGGTATTTCATTAGAGAAAACAATGTAAATTAATGCTCTCAAATAAGAATTTAATTTAGGTTTAGTAAGATGTGTGAATGAAATGCCAGTATATTAACGGCTCTGTTGATGTTTAACAACTGTGTAATAAGATACATATTACCTCTTAGTTGTTAGATACAAACAAGTGTTTCTTGCTAATTAGTCCCTATCCGCCATGAAACCTCTCTTATAACTGGGATGAGCTGCTTCCTGCCTAAACCTCTCTGTTTCCTTCCCAGGAACAGCAAACACACTTGTCAGGAGTCTCCACCTGTGCTTGGTTACTAGCTGAAGTCCTCTGCATTTTGCTCTTGATCAGCTTTACTCACTGAGTTCCTGTTCTGAAGAGATGGACACTATCTCTCTCCTACATCTCTGTTGCAGCCTGGACAAGGTTGACAGAAACCTGAACTCTGCCTGAATTCCCATGTTAAGTCAAAGTAAATTAGATGACAGTACCACATCAGTTCAGCTGATGATCACATGGTCCTTTTTAACAAGTTTGCATGCCTGAACACTTGTAAGAGAAACAAATGTCCTAAATTGTAAGACCAGATCCAAATTAGGTGGATAATATGTGCAACTTCATCCTCAAGATTCCTCAGTATTTTTATATCTTAAGACGATTAAGAAGTAAAAGCCCATGCAGAGAGGTGGGTTAATACCACTATGTTTTCTCTTGGATTGATATTCAGAAAAGAAGTACTGGTAAATATTGGCATTCTGCTGATGTGAATATTTCTTTATTTTTTAATACTTGGTGGATATATGGGTTCTCAAGGTGAGCAGCTGGTCCTTCCACAGTTACTGGAAACTGCTATCTCAGTTAAGTCTAACAAGCTAAATTTTGGATGGCATACTGCCAAATCACATGAGATATTTGAATATGGTGGATCTAGCTTTCTCTCTCTGGTTGGTAGAAAAAGATTTACCAATATGACTTCTGATAAGATAGCTTTATGTCTTTGTAGGACACCTGATTGCAGACTTATTCAAAGTAAGCCAAGTGTATTGTCCTGCAAAGAAGAATGTACACAATGAACTTTATTTTCTGCTAATGATGGTATTTTAAAGGAGCAAATTTTGTGAACACAAGGAAGTGGGGAGTTCTGGTTGCTAAATAAGCATGGGGCTATGCAGAGCACATTAGATAAACAGTGGCGTATATGCTTCTTTGATTGTGACCAGGTAACATTTATGAAATAAGAATATGAAGTGCACTTTAAGCGCCCCAAACACACGTGTACCTGAAACAGATCTGTATTAGAGAGTTAGAGTCCAAGGAAAGGCAATTTGTTTTTGGAGTATTGCTTCTGAAGTCAGAGTGATGTGATGATGAGTTTTAGTAGCCAAATAAAAGTGAGCCAAGAGGGTGTTAAAAGTGTGACATACCTGAGCACTCTTTGGGACAGATAGACCTCAACAATAGTTACCAGACCTCACAATGGAGTTTCAGGTTTGTGAATGATTTTAAAGCACCAGTTGTGACTAAACATGACCTTGTAGTTAAGGATTAACATGTGTTAAATTGATTTGGTCTAATGAAGACCAAATTGATCTGTGGTTTACAAGAACAATCTCTAAAGCCCAGTGCTGATACAGAGAACTGCACTTCAAGTACTGGTAGCATGGAGTTGAAATGTCATAGCCCATGATTCCGTGATCCAGTGGTCTGCTGTTCTTTTGTCACAGTTCTATATAATTCCTTTGCAAGCCAGAATCCCCTGAAATTAATTAAAATCTTCCAGAAACTTGAAAGACACTTGCTTTTCACATTCAAATTAAAATGGGAGAGAGAGAAAAAAAGAAAGAAACGATTACTTTAAAAATCTATTATGAAACAATTTTATAAATATTTTCTTAGGTTTGCCTTCATATTTGTACACCTCTTCAAACATACCCATTTAGATCTTGCAGAATATGTCTCTGTAAAACATTACCAAACTTGAATTTTTATTGACTGTTTCCATTTATTTCCAATTCCAGACTTTTGCATTTTAAGATCTGGTCTGTAGATATAATTCAGATCAGGACAGTGTGTTAAACCATTTTCATTATGATTTTATCGTTTCTGTCCACCTCTTTTCTATTTTGTACTCGGCAGAATTTGTCTAAGTAAAACCAGACATTTCAAAAGGAGAAATTATTACCCTCTGCAAAGGTGTGTTAGATTTTTTTTGTTCTATTGTGCTTTCTGTTTAAGAAAGATATACCAGGAGCTTGTGGAAAAGAAATAAAACTGTGAATGACACGAGCGAGGTCTGCATTCAGTGTGATAAAGATAGTAACAAGAAAGGGTCTGTTGGTTTATACTGTTTCCCAGTCTTGATATAATCATTGTCTCAAGAACAAATTCATATTCTGCATCATTTTCTGTTACCTTTATAGTCTTTCTTATGAGAATGAGGAATGAAAATTTTAATGCCTCATATATTCTTTGAATTACTGTAGGCGAGTATGCTGTACTACTTTGATCTTTCCTATATTCCGTGGTTTGATTGGGTCGTGATGTGAATGGAAAGCAGCCCAAAACAAATCACTTTCTGAGAGAACAATTGCAATGCGAATAGGTGCAGAAAGAAAAAGGTACCAGTTCAACCTGTTCTATTATGCAGTAGATTGGGTAGAAACAGAGTTCAAATATCTGCTTTTAGAGGTACTAAATATTATCTCAATTTTTGGGTTAACCAACCTATCAATTCCTGGCAAAATTTTTGACTGAGTGTTCATAATCTGAATATAACTGTCTAGACTTGGATTCAATATTGCTTTATTAAAGTCCAGCAATGCTGTAGCACAGACGGAAGGGAAGGTGAAGTCATAAAGGAAATTAAAAAATAACAAAGAAAATTTAGCAGCTGAAGAATTAAACTTGTCTGAATGGCCTAAAAATTCTGCATCTTGTGTCTAGTCATAACTGGTCATAATAAGCAAGCAGGAGGAAAAGCAGGGGGAGAAATTGAAGCAAAGGGGAAGTCTAGGTTGCCCAAGTCAGACCTACTGCTATACTTTCACGTTGCCTTTAGCATGGAAGTTTTTCGCACACCATATAGCAGTGTTGTCCCCACCAGCCCATGCCCTGCTCTCCACTGATTGACACTGGAGCTGGGAATTATGAAGACCTGTGATGGGTAACAGCCCTTCCATCAAACATCGCAGGCATCCATTCTCCTTTCAATGGACCCTTTCTCCAGTCAGCCCTGATTTTTTGCAAGTGATATGTGGTTTTGTTACCAAAAAATGTGCCAGGGTACACAATTAGGAAATTTTTAATACTGGGGAAGACCCACTACAAAGCATTGTTTGGGGTTTGCTTGTAAAAAGGAGCAAAACAAAAGAGGGATAAGAAGGCAAAAATTCATAGTATTCATGACAACAACCTTGCTACTACTCACCATACTCATGTTTAGCAAGCTACTTTTGAGTAGTGCAGAAAGAATACATTGCTCTGTGTTAGAGGCATGAAGCAAGCTTTTCCCTCTGTCTGAAACCAGCAGATGGCTGTGCCAGTTTTCAGATGTGGCACTTACAACATTTTTACGTCCATCCCCTGCCACATCCTTGTGCTTATACTTCATATCTCTGTGTGCTCATTTCACTATTCAGTGGGATTTGCATAAGTATATTTTAAAGCTATAAGATTGGCATCTATATTATAATATCTAAATCTATGACATACAAAAGCTTGAGCTCTGAAAAGAATTGAAAAAGTTCTTTAAATGTTAGCTTCACCACTTACATTTTATTATATATCAACAAATCAAAACTGTGCCATAATTCAGAACATATAACTTAGTTAGACTTGATACACAACTACTTTCATGGTTATCTTCTAAGAAATCTCACAAACCCTATTTGCTAATCTGTGTGAAAAGGGTACAATAAAATCTGTCTAACTCTCCTTGAACAAATATAAAGCTACCACACCTCCCGTGAAACCAGTGTCATGTTTGTCTCTTTTCACCCCTGCACATGTACTTTAATAGTGAAAAGAACGAATGCTGTATCAGACACAAAAGAGATTATTTCTTCAGGATGCTGAATGAATATAGCAAATACTAGTGGCTCTGTAGTTGCAGACTGAAAAGCAAATGTCTGTATTAAAGTGATGGATTGCAGACACCATAATATGCTACAACAAAGCCACGGGTTTGTACAACATCCCTAATACTTTTACTTTCTTCGCCATGTCTGCTGCTAAAATCTCTGAATACTAGAAGCTTCTGTCTTGTCTGTGACATACTTTTCTGTATTTCAGCTTTATAATCACCTGTGCATAATGCTATTCATGCAGAAAAATCTTTCCTTCATTACTCTTGACTAAGGCACCATGGCCTAGCAGCTCAACACATCAGATACCCACATTGTGTCCAGGTTGCTGTTACCAAATAACAGAAGTAAGGGCTTTTACTGCAGAATTAGGGCTGCTTCAATGAGAAACCTGACATGTCTCTCAGTACAAACCAAAGGATATTTGCCTGGCACTGTGCTACCTACACACCTTGACATGTCCACATTTCCTCCAGCTTCCTTTCAAAGATTCCCCTCTTGTTCCTTCATTGCATCTTTTACTTTTTGCATTCCCATGGCTTATTATACAGTCTCTCCTAATTACCATTAAAGCAGCCTTTTCAATTTGTCTTTGCAAAAACCTATGGAAATTTATAAGAGAAAAAAAGGATAAACTTGGCAAACCTTTAGCTAAGAGTTTTTTGGCATGATTAAAAATAGATGCATTTTCACTTCTCTCTTTTGTTATGATTCTGTGGCCCCAGAGAAGTTTTGACTTTTTGTTTTACTCTTCCCATCTTGTTTCAGTCTTTCTATTTCAATTACTCACCTCAATGTTTTATTATGAGGTGATTTGCTCTTTTTTCCTCTTTGTTTCATTTCACCCTTGTACCTTTACCTTTTAGCTTTATTTTGACATACTGATGAAATATTTTCATTACTCTCTCATGCTGCACTATTTTTATTTACTTTTTATTTAGATGAATACACATAATTTAAAATTGCTTCAGTGTACCCACTTGAAATCATACTTGAAGTGAGTCTGTCCTCATGAGGAAAACCTTATTAATTTCTTTGTAGATATGCCTGGCTGAGGCCCCAAATCAGAGCAAAGAACATGTTTGGTGAGAACAATGTAGAAAGTGAGACCACTTACAGAGATTCTCTTTACATAGCAGACAGGTATCCCTCCTGCAGTGCTGGGCTGATTTTTTGTACTGCTTACAAGTCAGAAATTATGCATTTAATTCACTTTCCTATTCCAAAATTAGCCCTTACTCTTCTACACTAGAAATATTGCAGTAAAGCAGGACAGCGGCAGCACACTCAAAGGAATTTTCTTTCTCCTGGTGCCAGTTCCAGCAACATCTTGCTTTTGCAGCCACAGCCTGGGTTATAACAGTGGTCCTGAGAAGCAGCTGCATGAAGCTGGGCAGTAGCAGCCTTGTTTAGTGGACTGTCCCTAGTGGAAGCTGGTAAGGCAGAAATAATCTGTTGGGATTTCAGGGCAAAATCTGAGAAATGAAGGTACAGTAGAGTAGGTGTGGTACAGATCTTCGAGTGCAGCAGATAATTTTGAAGAGGGAGAAAACAAATAACAAAAAATTGAGTGATCCTCATCTAGCCAAAAGAAATTTGCTTACTTAAACCATCAGACCAGCAAGCTATGGCCTGGGCTATCCAACCATAGAACTTTACTGGAAATGCTTATTTTTGAGAAGGACACTTCTATTAGCCTGAGGTCTCATATTGAACAGTTTCACTGCCTTTATCTCCAAGAAACATATATTTTTTTTTTAACATTAAGTCTTTTGAGGAGCCAGATAGTGCTTCTATGGCACATTTAACTTTGACACCACCTGTACAACTTTTCATTGCTGGAGATGCTAGGGAAAAAAAAGTCATACGTGAGTTGTCTAAATGAAGTTAGTGAAGGTTTATGATCTGTTATTTGGAGATAACAGAAGTATTAAAACACATGAAGGGCAAATCCAGGGCAAACATTGTAAAAAAATAGCTCAGGAGAAAAATAAAAGATGCATAGAATTTTTTCAAGGGCCGAAACGGGCTGCACCAACTCTCTGCAGAATTAAAGTCAAAACACTTGGTGGAAGCTGTTCAAAATTAACCAGAACATCATTACAAATATACTACAGCCAGCTGGGAGCAAAGAACGCTGAGGTGGTGAAGTCCAGATTACCTCATGTTGCTAGAAACAGGGACCAGATCGCTGTGATACTGTGGAAACATAGTATAACATGGCCTGGATAACTGGAGAAACAAAAGGGTGCTCTGAATTGCAGTGACATGTTAGGTGCTGCAGCTGTGCAGCAAGGTGCTCACTGCCTCCAAAAGATGGTGCTCAGCCCAACCTTCCCGTGCAGAGCTGTCACTGGATGTTTTCCAGCGTTGAACAGAACTCACTCAGTCCTAGATTCTGGATCCTGGTGCTGCATTGGGTTGCAGTGTGACTGTGATGTCAGTGGGCTAGAAAGATCATGGAAAGATGATGGAAAGCTGAAGAGAGGTGGGGTAGGAAGCAGGGGCAGTTCATAACCATTAGCAGCTCTCTCCAACATGAGCTGTGCTAGGCAAGACCAAGGGCCACTAATCCTCTCTGCCTTTCCTCAGATACACAGAAAACAATAGAATGTGGCTGGGTGCCCTGCAAACTGCTGCGAAAGGCTTGTCCGTATCAGATTAGTGTCTGAGGGACGAGAGGAGGGCTCCTTCCCTCTCTGCATTCAACAGCCTCCCTGCCTGCTTTTCTGTGCCTCTTCATCTCACCTGTAAGGGATATTACTCTGTATTGCTGAGTGAAAGAGACAAATTCTTACACCCTTCTCACTCTCACCCCTGCACTCCACTGAAACTGTAAGATAAAATGGATACTTGCCAGTTTCCATATTCTGAACTCAAAGAAATTTAATCGTTAATTTTCCACTAGAAGTGTCTTACCTACATAATAATGCTGAAACTTGAAGACAATTGAATTAATAAATCTTTTCAATATATGAAAAACAACTAGTAGGAGGACATCCCAGTTTCATCAGGAAATCCAGATTTCTGATTCTTCACCTTCTTTGATACTGTAGCAAGATCACCTTTTTGAGATTAATATTTTAGCTCAATTCTTTGTAGCATACTTTTTCCAAGCATTCTGGAATCATTCATTTATCAAATATAATACAGTCATTGCATGCTCCATTTAAAAATCAGCTCTTGAAGAACCTAATTTGCAAACACTTTTGCACTTCACAATTTAGTCATATAAGTAGTACACTTGAAATCAATAATACTAACCTTGTAAGCCATGTTTGAGATTAATCACCGCACCAGACCTGCCGATTTTATCTTAAACATGTATGCTGTTCATGGTATAAGAGTGTTTGAATTAGCCTACAAGCTCCTCAGGGCAGGACACATGTCTTTGTCTACATCTGCAGAGTGTGAGCAGACAGTTGGCTCCTGATAAATAATACAACACAATTACCTAACTATAGGATGCAGAAATTTGCAAGGAAATGAAATTTCAGGTTGCCTGTAGACAAATGCACAGAAAACACATTTCAAATAATAAAAGGTGGAGGATGAGGGAAGTAAAAACTTTACAAAATCCTGAGGTGGGAGGTTCAAGGATGGGCATTGTCAAAGTAATTCCATTTAGTTAGCATGGCATTAAAATGAGTTGTGCAGATTTGTAGGGATTAATAGTAAAGAAAAGGAAATATTATTATTTTAACATTTTTTCTTTTCTTTTTTTAATAAAATGAAATTAAAACTTTTCAGATTTGTACCATTCCTTTTTGTCAGAGATAAGCAGTCTGCTTTAATGGCTGTAATCAAGGTGATATGACCTTTACTGGATTAACATCTCCCTCTTTTTTGTAACTAATCTTCTGTAATAGTAAAGGAAGATATTTTGGGGTATAAAAAACCACCAAACTCTGAGGGTTTGGAACTGGTCATAACAAAAAGTAAAATCATTATTGCAGGATATATAGAGGTGTTAATATCTTAAACACAAATTTGGAATCATGGCATATGAAGAGGTTTTCTTTTTTCCTACTGATATGGTTTTAACTTTATTACTTTTTTGCTAAACAAACTGTGATACACTGCTGTAAAATTTACACAGGAACTTGCCAAAAAAATCCATACACCAAAGCCAGCTCATAGGTATATAAGTAATATCTCTCCAAATCAGCTGCCTGCCCCTTATATCCCAAGAAAGGATTCATCCTGAGAGAATAGAGCAAATTTCAAATGATACTGACTTTCAGTCTTTCCTCTGTGGAAAACAACCACATTCCTGTTGGAAATTAAAATATACCCTCCTGGTAAAAATACAGTGCAGCCTCTTTATCCCAGAAATGCCTCTTTCTTGCTCATCTTTGCTCATTTTTGACTTTATAAAGTTCTCTCTCTAAAACTTATCACTATTTTTATCTTTTGACTAGATTTTCTAGAAGTCTTCTGTTCAGAGATCTTTTCTTATATAAACGCCTGTGTACGATGTCATGGGTCTGGAATTCACTTTCATTTTATCCTGCCCATTTTTCTACTTTTAAAGGTTTGCTTTTTTCCTATCAGAATCCTAAGGGTTTGGCTTGGATGGATTCTATCTATCTAGCTATCATCTGCATTTCTCTTCAGTCAGTAAAATCAACACACTTTCTTCTGAAAAGGTCAGAATTAGACAGCTCCTATACAACTCTTTTGGTACCTACTTTCAAAGAGGGACAGAGACCAAAGGGTGGCCCACAGGACAGGGGCAGTAAGAAGATGTGCAATCCCAATCATCATCTAAAAAGGGAAAATAGTGTCACAATTAGTGTTATAACCAGAAGTTGCCAGAACCACGACAGCTACCAGCACAGATATGCAACACAACTAGCCAGAGTGAAATCAGTGCAAGAAGACAGCCTTACTTGTAGTAAGCATCCATGGGTCCTAGGCAGCTTTGCCCAGGGAAGAAATTTACCCTCAAAGCCCTGGAGGACCCACCTTGTCTTAGAGGCAAGAAGAAAATGGGTTTTTGCGAAGAAGTGGTGATTCATAGCATTTTCAGAGATTTCTTCATAGATTCATGGTGTGTGAGGTCAGAAGAGATGATTAGATAGTTTAGCCTGACCTCCTCTCCTAAATCATAGGCCACTAAGTTTCATTCAGCTTTCCCCCATATCAAACCAAACAGTTCTGTGTTTTGCTAAAATATCTTTCTTGTTCAACTTTCGGGTTTTTGTTTAAAGACATGCAGAGACAGAAAAACCATAATTCCTCTTCAGGTTTGGTTCTAACAATTTATACTGTTCATTCAGGAGCATTGGTACTTTATTTTTAATTAGAATTTTGCTTACCTTATACTTTGAACCCTTTTGTTCCTGTTATGCCTTTCTTTGTTAGATTAAATTACTTTCTAGTATCTGCTATTTTCTACACAGTACTAGGGTCTATGATCAAGAACTTTGAACTCTCTCTTTATTGAAGTGAATAAAACAGACTCTAAATGTCTCACTGTGAGGTATCTTCTCAGGACCTATAACATTTTTGTATTCCAATCTTGCCTTTTCAATATCAGTAATTTTATGAAGTGTGGAATTAAGGATTAGTTTCCTATTAACCTCAGTGGAACTGTACACTAGGCTGTCACCTGACTATTTTAATTACTTTTCTCATTATTTATCCAGAGTCATAAACAGCCCTTTCTTCCAACATGACACCTACAAACTTATATGAAACCACGTATCCACTATCTTTTAACAGCTTTACAGTATATATATCTGTCCTCTGGCTCCTGCTCTATTTTCTTTTTTCTCTGAATGTGCAATTTTGCACTTATCTCTATGAAAACAACAATATTTGGGAAAAAATCTTTCTCATCCAGTATGTCTGTGAGCCTAGATTTCATCTAAACAACGTGTTCTAAGAGCAAAAGCAAAATTATGGTGGTTAAAAAATAACAGAAGATCACATGTCGACTGCTGCATAACATAAATATTATTGTTTATATTTGTCACAGTGTAGTGACAAAACAAAATGTATTAAATTTATAAACTAGAATCACAGTATCATAGAATGGTTTGGCTTGGAAGAGGCCCTAAAGATCATCTAGTTCCAATCCCCCTGCCATGGTCAAGTATACCTTTCACTAGACCATGTGGCTTAAAGCCCCATCCAACCTGGCCTTCAACACTACAAGGACTGATACATCCACAACTTCTCTGGGCACCATGTTCCAGTGCCTGGGCCTCACCATCTTCACAGTGAAGAATTTCTTCATAGCATCTAATATAAACCCACTCTGTTTCTGTTTGTACCCATGCCCCCTTGGCTAACACCACAATTCCTGAAGAGCCTCTCTCTGGCATCCCTGTAGGCCCCCTTCAGATATGGGAATGTGCTACGAGGTCTCCAAGCAACCTTCTCTTCTCCAGGCTGAGCAGCCTCAATTTTCTCAGCCTGTCTGCAGAGGAAAGGTGAAGACAGCCCCCTTATTAATTCTGTAGTACTCCTCTGGACATGATCTATAAGGTTCAAACTTTTCTTGTGTTGAGGACTCCAGAGATCAATACAGCCCTTAAGGTAGGGTCTCACCAGAGTGTAAGAGAGAGAGAAAATCACCTGCCTTGTCCTGCTGGCCATGTTCCTTTAGATGCAGCTCAGGATATGGTTGTCCTTCTGTGCTATGAGTGCAGGCTGCCAGCTCATGTTGAGTTTTTTGCCAACAAATGATACTCATATAGAAACACATGCAGCTGTATTGGGTTTTTGTGGAAAGGTTTTGGTAGCATAGTGGCTAGAGGAGTGGTTTCTGTGAAAAGCTGCCACAAGCTTCCCCCATGTCTGACAGAGCCAATGCCAGCCAGCTCCTAGATGGACCTGTTGCCAGCCAAGGCTGAGCTCATCAGTGATGGCAGCAGTGCTTCTGAGATAATGCATCCAGGAATGGGGGAAAGAAGCTGCTGTGCAACATCAGCCATGAGACAGGACTGAGAATATGTGAGAGAAACAGCTCTGCAAATCTCCAGGTCAGTGAAGAAGGGGGAGAAGGTGCTCCAGGTGGTGGAGCAGAGATTGCCCTGCAGCCAGTGGTGCAACCAATGGTGAGGAAGCTGTGCTTGGCAGCACATGGAGGCCCAGGGTGGAGAGAGATCCACCTGCAGCTCCAGTAGGTCCCCACGGCAGAACAGGGGAATGTGCTTGAGGCAGGTTGTGGCCCTGAGGAGAACCCATGCTAGAGCAGGATCCTGGCTGGATCTGTGCATCTGTGGAGTGAGGAACCTGGGCTGTAACAGGTTCCTGGGGAGGAACTTGTGGGGAACAGTGTGTTCCTGATGGATTGCACCCCATGGAAGGGACTGATACTGTAGGAGTTCCTGAAGAACTATAGCCCGTGTGAAAGACCATGGAGAGGATTGCAGAGGATTGTCTCCTGTGGGAAGGACTGTGTGCTGAGTCAGGGAATGAGGAGAAAAGAGCAGCAGAGACAACCTGTGACTGACCATAGCCCCGTTCCCCATCCTCCTGTGCTGCTGCAGGGAGCATGTAGAGAAATCATGAGTGAAGCTGAGCTCTGGGAAATGGAAAGGGTTCAATTGATCAAATTTATTTACCTAAGTTGACCCCTTGGTGACTGATTTTTCTAAGATAAGAGTCTTGTCTTTGATTTTATTTTCTCTTCTCTGTCCAGCAGAAGAGGGGAGTGATGAAGCAGCTTTGGTGAGCGCTGGACACAGTGCTCACACAACCTCACGCTGGAACAAACAGAAAAGCAGTAACATCTAAGTGGACTTTCAAATACTTGAAGATTACTGGGAGCTTGGTTGAAGTTCATCTGGTGAACTTCTGGTGATGAACCAACACAGTGTTGGTTTCCTCTTTCTGAAAGCTCTAGCCTCACAAGGCAGCAGCCATATGTCATACCACAATGTATATATCAGGATGTACCTGTGAAGGATGGTGACCCTGGGGCTTGAAAATATGGTCAGATCCTCATTTTTGGACTTGGAATCACAGAGTCATGGAATGGCTTATGTTGGAAGGAACTTTAAACAGTTTTCCAGCCTCCCTACCAAACACTTACAATGCTGTCCAAAGACCCAGCGCTGGTCTGCTAGCCTTCTTACACCTTCCCATGCCTTTCCATGTCTGGGATTGCTCCATGTAAGTATTGTTTTAATTAGCCATTCACAGTTGTTCACCAAGGTTAAATCCTCATGCTCTGGGCCTGGTTGGTTAGTCAACTTTATTTCTAGCTCTGTTCATTCATTTGAGAAATCTTCAGCTCAGATCAAATTTATATTATCTTTGAATCATCATTCTCTTTGATACATGCAAAACGGCTAATTTTACAAACTGCAAAATTTTGAGATTTAGATGCACTTAGATAATTCCAAGAACTTGTAGAAGTTCTAGGAAAAGAAAGTCAGTCCTTAGCTTGGAAAAATAAAAGGAAAATTTCAGGAACACACTGAATATTTTTTCATTTGTAGAAATTTTAGATACAGTATCTTCATAATCAAATGTCACACATGAGGGACATCATTCTCTGCTTTCCCCTCAACACATCACTAATGCGTCACTTTCTGGATTTCCTCATTCTTTTCCTAATTACTTGGCATTTATCTCATACTTTCTTCCTTATGGGAGTGTCTGTTGTCATCTGCTCTGTATAAAATCTACAGACATCCTGTTCTCCTATTTTCCTCATGCAATGAAACATGTTACTCTTCTGCCTCTAAACACTGCACTTGATTGTTTGCTTGTTTGTACGAACATAGTCAGAAATATCTGAGGTTAAAGAATGATATTCTGTCTCTTTTTCAGGGAAATGATAACTCTTTCAAACTGTAAGCTATTTGATTCTACAACATATCTGATTTTCATCACCTTTTTACTTTTAAAAACATGCTTATCTTTAATATTGCATTTTTTAGGTTTACATTTTTAACATTTCTTTCCCTTTTAGAATCAAATCAGAAATAGAGAAATGTGAGTCATTTATGTACATGAGAAGCTTTTAAAATCTTTGAACTTTTTCTTGAGTGAAATTGTCCAATGTTCTGTTGTGTCCTGAGCAGTCAAATAAAATTATCTGGCTAAACCCTAAAAATCTGAAACAAAGGAAGGTACAAACGCTATTTTACAAGTATGTCTTGAAAAATGGGTCCTCAGCTAGTTTTGAGGTACTAAAAAAGAGAACTATGTTCTAAGGACAGTCATAGTTTTAAACTAATGTCCAGCAGGAGTGTCAGAAGTTAATGGAGACAAAGAACAGGAATGAACCCAACACCCTCTTACCTTTCACTGTCCAAAGTTTCTTCCAGTTGGGATCCCTTGCAGCCAATTCCTAGCTCAGCCTGTGGAGCCAGTTCTGAATGTGGGCCTGACCTCAACTGGAATGAGTGCTGAGCAGGGACCCCCTCTCCAAACGCTGATGGTTGTGCTCCTGCTCTCCCTTCAAATCAGCTTCTGGACAGCACAGGGGCTGTGCTGCACTGCCCTCAGCAGTGGGTTTTGCAAAGAGCTCAGCCTTTGGAGGTGATGACAGTCACTGACTTGGAAATGAGATGGGTCGTCTGTCAGGGATGGAAGGGTGTCAGATGTTTGTGTGGATTTTCAGGTGCATCGATGCCATAGTAATGACATTGTTCTATGTGTGCTTAGAACTCAAGGCCTTGAAATGAAAGCAAAATCAACTGTCTCATACATGTGTCAAGGGGATCTAAACATCCAAAAGGATATAGGCACAAAATAAGCTTTAAATAATGCAAAAGCCACTAGAATGCAGAGTTGTGTGGAGTGAAATGGAAGAAAAGGTGTTAAATCTTGTTTTGGTACCTTTATTCATAGTTTGTCTGCTGCTAAACTTTAACCAGTGAGATGACTTTCTTAGAGCCCTTTGTACATTGCAACAAACTGTTTCTGCCTTTATCTGACTGCTGGAGCTCAGGAAAGAGACTGCCCAATGAATGCATTAGACTCTGAATGTGCTGCCAACCTTCACTCCGTTCTGCACATAAATATCATGATTTTTTTGTTTGCTTGTTTCATTATAGCTATTGCATGTGGGATCTCCCAGGTTTTGTATTTTCCCCAGAAATCACTCTAGGACTATTGGATTGTTTTGCTTTCCTATTAGAAACAGACATAATGTCTGTCTTTGTGTTACTATTTTGGTATATTAATTTTTTCTATATCTGTAAATGTACCACCCATCTAACCCAATTACCTTTTAATTCAGGAAATTCTACTGCAGCTTAAAAAGAGAAAAATTATCCTCACACAAGCAGAAAAGCATGCCTTTTTATTAAAAGAAAACAAACAGCAGGTCTGTATCAAATGTAATCAGCTGTACTACTAAAAATCAAAATAACTGCTTTGGAATTTTAAAGGAGCTTATACTTCTGCATAAAAATGATTTAAAGTAATTTTAATAAAAATTTTTCCGGTATGGGTAGGTATAACTCTGCTTGTCAGCACATCTGTATTTTTCTTTCATCTAATAAACTAGCTAGGACAGTGCAGCAAAGGAACATTATAATATTAACAATGTTGCTGGAAAGCTCTGTGCTTTAGAATGAATTAACTTTCACTGCACTGCAGAACATACAAAGTGAAATTGGCTCAGCTCAGAATAGCAAGTTTAACCCCTTAGGAGCTGCTGAGCTCTACTTATGTCTCCATGGTGGTTTTTGAGCAGCCTTGGCATGTGAATCACGGAGGTAGCTGACATATTTGGCAAATTCAGAAAACAACTGCTTAGGAAAAATCTGAGAAGACAGTTTTATTTTATTCCACAAAACAAAAAGGGGTTGCAGCTTTGCTTGCCAGGGAATTGGCCATGAGACAGTATTCAGGTTTCAGAAATACCGGGGAGTTAATATCGTGGGAGTAGAGCTGAAATATGTGTCTTGTTATCCGAATATTCATTCACAGTGCCAGAATGAATAATCCTTTTCTGTGGTTGCACCCAGGCTTTGATTTTCCTCCTCTTAAAAATTTACTAGCTAAATGGCTGAAGAATGATTAAGTGAAAATCTGAGAGCCCATCAGCACTGTGTCCCTTCTGCACTGATCCATCCAGGAAAGTTTATTGGAAAGATTTCATCATCCCACTGACTTCCATGGGATTCACTTCAGCAATTTTTTTTCAGGGTGAGAATTCCGTACAGGGCAGCTGCTTTTGTGATATGTCCAGGAAGGCATAGACCACTTAATGTCTTTTACATAGGTCATAAACCAGATGATAATTTTTTATTACCACCATATCAGAATATAGCCAGTTTAGAGATCTAAAAGGAAAAAATTCTGCATATCAGAATTTTTTTCCTCTTAATTTAAATAAAAATTAAAAAACCCCTAAAACACAACAAGGTTATCTTTTCAATGAATCAAATAAAATTTATTAGAAATATTATTTTTCTGCCTGTATCATGGTAGGAATTTACTGTGATTTTGGGGAGTTATGTAGGCTGTGGGGTTGTATTTTTACATTATAAATATTTTTTGCATTTCCTAGTCAAAAATGTCACGTGTCCAGACTGAGATATATCAAGTGGATTATTTTTTCCTCTTCTTGCTTAACACTACTAATTTTTCTCCAATTTTAAACAATTCCTATTAATTTTAAATGCCACGGGAAATCTGGAGAGGGTGATACACTTAATACTGTTGAGTTATTGTTCCTCTTTAAGGTATGTTATGCTGTGTTCCTGTCTTTTTTAAATCTGTGGAATTTGTATTTTCAGATACTCACAGCAGAGTAAATAAATTCTAATGTGATGCTTTTACTTGGTCTATTCACTCAAAAAAGTTAAAGAATCCACTTGTATATATGAGCAGGAAAAGCAGAAACTCACTTGATAAAGTGAGGTGCAAAGAAATTCTAGTGCATTAAATACTGAGGAGTGGAAAGAGAAGTCAGGTTCAATCTTAATCCTTTTCTGCTAAAACTTACGGTTGGATATTTCCTACTGTTTTCCTTTAGCCAGATCACAGCTTTACTATACTTAGAAAAATTCAAACTTCTAATGCTCCACTGATTTTACATCTCCACAATTTCTCACACATCCAATGAAAACAATCTCTCTGCTCTGATTTCCTACCAAGGGCCCAATTAAGGGACCACTAACCCTGCCATGCCTTTCAAGAAAGCTCTCTATCCCTCTTGGCTGACAATTTCAATCTCACATTTTCATACTAAAACACACACTTTGCTGAAATAATTCCTTGGGTAACTTGATTAATTTAAGTACTAGTTTTAAGATCTGTTCCCCATTACTTGCATAGATCTAATTGCAACTCTATTTTATTCCTTGTCATATCCTAATGGCACACTGCAAAACCAGGAAAGCTGTTTGCTGGATCTGCTCCACTTCCTGGTGGATATGTTCTGCTTTTAACAGCTTGAGAAGTGTCTGTGCTGTACATGTACCAGTATATGTGCATGTACATGTGCACACATACACACTCAAGCTACAGAATATATGATTGCCTAACATACAAAAATAGAAGTAAGAGTTATTTAATACTTCCAGGTTACATATCTCACCCAAAAATCTCTTTGGGTCCATAACAATGTTCTGCTCAATTTTATTTGGAAAATATATATAATTATTTCCTTCCTCATGTTTTTTTTTATTCTCTTCTCTTCTCTACTCACTTCATTTACTTTTCCTGTCTTTTTTATGTCATGTGAAAGAAATGGATTTTCTCTCAAAGTAGTACAAATTCTCCTTTATGCTTATATCAATGTGCCCTCAAGGAGAGTTCCTTAGTTATTTCAGTCATGTAAAACCAAATATTGGAAATTTATTCTACATTTAGAGTATGTTAAAGGCTGTAGATGTCTTCCCAGAAGATTTTAGGCACAAGTGAAGTTCTGAAGAAAATACAGAGAAGTTGCATTTTCTCAGGAAAATGCTGAGATGAAAGAATGATCTCTCTTCATAGCTTCTGGAATAGTCTGAAACAGAACAGTTAATGTCATAACTGAAAACTGATGTAAGAATTATATCAACATTGTATCTTTATTGCAACATTGCCACAGAGAGACACTAATATCGTTGAATTTTAAAAAAGTGTTGTTGAAAATACTTTGAGTGTACTGTCTCCAGTAACTCTCTATTATCACTATGGTTGCAACAACAAATATTCGTGATTGGAATGAACTTCATAAGAATAAAAGAATTAAGAGGAATGAAAAAGCTTACTTCATGCATTAGGATAGGGCTTCAACAATTTGAGGAATGATGAAGCAGATGGGATCAGCTCTGATCTTCCTGAGGCTCTGTGATGCAGGTCCTGATTGTGTGAGGCTATGTTCCTAGTCTGCTGGGTACCTTTTTATGATACAGCAGCACATTTTGCAAGTTTAAGTTTAGTTTTGAGGCGTAAACTCTGTAACTCAGAATTCAGCTCATTACTAAATTTTTGCTAATGACCTAGGAGTCCATATTACCCTCTGGTTATGCACAAATAGCATGTTTATACACAACTATATGATGTTTAATATGAATTTTTTTTTTCTTAATCTCAAAAAGAATTTGGTAGTATTTGCTTAATTGTTTTTCTTCTGAAACTCTCGTTACCCTCCCACAAATTTTTGGTCTTAATAATGAATTAATTAATGAAGTGATTCTAGATTGTCATCTGTCTCTGGTGTCTCTGGTATAAAATTTTCTTATTCCATGCCCTGTTTTGCAGCTTAACCCTATTTAACTTTTCTCCTAGGAAACTCCAAGGTGCCAGTGAACAACAGACTTGAGACAGTCATAGAGTCACTATTGCATTTGACAAACATTGCAAGAGCTGCTCTAAACACAATGCACCCTCCAAGAATAACCCTCAACAATGAAGACTTAATTAGTACAGCAGAATGTAGTCAATTGGATGTCAGATGACAGGATTATCTTGTTTTTTTACCAGATACCTGTCAGTAACTTCTACCTTTGATCCTCAGTGACTTTCTATGTTCTGTCTCAGAAATGTTTCTTATGCTGGTGTCCTAATGGATCTTATGCTTTTTGGTGTTTACACACTGTGATAATCAGTCACTGGAATTTATGTGTCTTCAAGACACAAAAATCGATTGTTGTTCCTTTTTTTTAAGACTGACTTTTCAGTGGAGTAGAAGATATTTCCCATGTGAATATAGAAAAATACAAATAGAACTGAATCTTTCTTAATTCTGGTTGATTTATTTCAGCCTCAGACAAAAAGCTATTGGGAAATTCATGTGGGTTAAGATGGACTTTTATACTGTAGTTTCTGTGTACATTATAGATTTCATATTCTTATCTCCTTTGGCATAATTCATGTCTGGTCAGGGTAGACCTTGTCAGACAACTATTTTTCTTAGTGTTCAGATAGGCTCTGTGGACCATGCTATTTCCTAACAGTACCAAAAAATTGTATAATATGCACAGATGATTCTTATATACTGCAACTGAATTTAAATATCCCTATTTTTCAACTCTTGACACTGCCCACTCTAGTTTTGTTTTATTTATTTTGCTTGTTTTTTTCCCACTATCTATTAAAAAATCATTTAAACTTATTAAATATTTCCTAATTTTTAGTTCCTCAAAAATAACAGTCAGAATACAAAAACAAATAGAAGCAGAATTTAAATCTGAACAAAATATGCCATTTGAGAGAAAAGATATGGAAATTGATAGTGCAAGTTTTTACCCACCTAGAACTCATCTAAATCCAGAATCAAAGTTTCTAAAAATATCTGTATAGTAATGTTCATTTGGCTGTATGACTTCTCTCTTTTCTCTGGTGTAAAATTCAGGGAGGAGAAAGGCTGGGAAAAAATGCCAAAGGGATGTGACCACTTGAAGAGCAATAAACTTTGTAGTTTGACTCTTTGCCCTAAGGATGCATTGGCATCTGAAGGCTCCTTCCTTGTAGGTTTGATGGCAATCTGCATTTTCATGAACTGTCAGACATGATTGCCAAAGGTGATGATATTACAGCAATGAGATTATGACAAAAAGATGACAAAAAGATTTGATTCTGTGTTAGAAACCTTCATATGCATTGTCAGAAAATTTGAAGAATTTGATACTATAGGCAATGAGAACAGACATAAAATTTTGAGCCTAAAAATTGCAGCTGTGTGACATTTGTTTTATATATAAAGCCTCAGCAAAATAAACTGCAATGAGTGGACAGGATGTTATCATACAGTAGTTTTGAATTGCAAGGCTTTTCTCTAGCTCAGAGAGCCACTGTAAATATTATGTTTTAAATGGCTACCTGAGATACTTGTAGCTTAGAACATCTCCTTCCAGTTATGCCTATCAAAGCAAATAATAAGCAGAGCTCTTGCTGTGCCACTTTTTCCATTATGCTTGTCAATGAAGAAGCAGAATAAAATTCTCAAGATGTGAGGAAAATGGAACATATTTAGTTAGAGGGATCTTGGATTCACTTATAAAGTATATATTTTCTTAGAAAATGTTAAATTGTTTGAGAGACGGGAACTGAGAATAACAGCTTTTATTTTCTAAACACCAATTACATATGAGTGAAAAATATGTATCTGTGTGACTCAAAGAATAGGTTTAATTTTTTGAAGGATCACACAGATAAGCACTTCAGGGAAAGGTACAGATGGCTACATGTACATCCTGCAAACTCATGGCTGTTATAACAAAGGCTAAATCCTTTGACAGATATTTGGTATATACAGCTATCTTTATCTTACTTTAGAATTCTGCAGGCATAAAGAACTCAGTTGCACATAAGGATAGAAATAGAGGCAGACATTGAAAAACGTTGCAGTATTTTGTGTAGTAAAATGCAAACTGTGTTACCTTAAACTCAATAAAATCTTTTAAGAAACAGCTAAATATTCCTGTTATACTGAGAAAATATTTTTAATACAGGTCTGATCTGTAGCAACATATACTGGCTGATGTGGCTGTGTTTTGTTATGGTTTCTTGGTTCCCAATTCTTTTGGCAGAAAACCTGTGCCTGATTTCTGAACTTAGTTATGCTGGCAGATATTCCTGCCTATCTTGTTAAATCAGCTTCTGAATAACAGCTGATTTCACATTTTAAGCATCAATATGTAACCACGTAGCTGAAATCAGAATCAAGTGTCTTCAATCAAAAATGTGAAAAATAAGAAAAAGCAGTCATTCCCCCACTCTTCAGCTTTCTGGCTGCCTGCCATCTTGTAAAGATATTTCAGTCTCTGCAGCTCAAGCCTTTTTTATTCTAATGCCTCCTTGTGCAAATGCATGTTCTCGTGTGTCTTTCTCTTTGCTGCAGGCATAGTGCACCTGTTTGAAAGGACCACATAACTTCTATTTTTTTGCCATTTCCCAACTGCTGGCTCTTTTGGCAGGAATATGTCTCCAACAGCTGAGAAGGCAGAAAAGCTAAAGCCCTTTTTCTACTTACAACAGCTACCCACCTTCAACTCTTTGAAGAGCTGTGTGACCTTACTGGAACTTGCTTCCCTTGAATTCTTGCACTAGGATTGAAATTTACGCAGTAGTGGAGCTTCCCAGTTGTTTAACGTGAGGGACATGTTTCTGAGGGACAGTTAAGGGCATGGGTAATCTTTTTCTGGCCTGCTGCTTAGCTTTTCAATGTTGTCAACACTCCTTATAAAAATATGGTTCTATTCCATATTGCAGAATTTGATATAGCCATTTCTCTTTTACAGAGCTCAAACCCATATGGCATTTGCTTCCTGCTGAGACCTCCACACCAGGCATCTCTTCAGCAAAGCACCCAAGACTCAAAGAGAAATAAATAACATGTTTTTTCCCCCTTGTGCCCACATACCTAAGCTCTGTTCTCTAAATCAGAGGCCCAGAGAATCCTCTGATGAAGATCAGGAAATCCTACCTCCAGTTCAACCTGGAAGTTGGAGAATTTTTTATTCTGGGAGCCACAGGAATGAATCACTCCTCCATACTAGATGCCTAAAAGCAGTACTTCTCTCTAAATTTATACAGATCCACATGATAAAAGTCAAGTCATAGTGCTTCTACCTTTGCCACCGGCAGTAAAGTGGGTGAAGTTTGGGTGCAGTTTGCAATCCTGCAGATGAAGCACAAGGCAGATAGTCCTGCTCAGTGTCCCGCTGCTCTTTTATGCCAAAATGTACTAAAACCTTATTTCAGCCAGCAAAGATGATGTGGCTTTGAGTACACACAGGAAACTGTTCTTTTGAATAAGAAGTTATTATTTAATTTGGTCACTCAGCATACACTTGCGAACTGAACAAAGACGTGCTAGATAACAATCCAACTGTTCTGTTAAATGCATTCATGGAGAGAAGGAAAAACAAAAGTTACACTCACAATTTTTTCTGAAATAACACAAGTTGCTTCCCATTTTCTCCCATTTAATGTCTGTCCTTTTGTTCTTGTCCTTGTCTATTCTTTATATTATATTTCTACATTAACTGCATGTTTTTCAGTGTATCCTATTGTATTTTAGCCCATGCAAAATGAATTTTAGGATGATGCCCCCCGAAAAGATTTACAAAGCTGCCTCTGTGAGTGATGGCTACTTCCAGATGTGAGTATAATGCTAGTGCAGCCACCTCTGTGTTTAAATTTTTAGAAACATGTGGTTTCCATTTTGGTAAATTCTACATGTCAGTTCAAAAGACGTGATACATTTTATATTTCTTGTCTTCAGTAGAAGTCATTGTCCCGGCCTATCTCCAGCCCAAGGGCAAGAGAAATTGTTCTGACTATGTTGGGATTTGTTCAGCTCTTTTTCTTAAATCTACAGCACACCAAAGGGCTACATACACACACAGAAGAGTCAAGATTACTCACAGTGTGATCCTTAGGTACTGAACATCAAATTAAAAAAAAGAATACAAAACACCCAACAATTAAAAAATTAAAAAGAAGAAATAATAAAAGGAAGAAAAAAAAAGAAAGAAAAAGAAAGAAAAAGAAAGAAAAAGAAAGAAAAAGAAAGAAAAAGAAAGAAAAAGAGGAGCCAAGACAAAAATTTACTTATGGAAAAACCAATATGCTTTTCTAGCTGAGGTTAAATCATAACACCATGTTAAATAGGTCATTGCATCACAACCTATTCAAATTAGGCATTGCCAAAGGTAATGATGCATTGGAATTAATTACAATTAGTGAGCATTCATCATAAGAAGCTTTTTAGGACAAAGATAAAAGAATTAGAAAGAGATGATTGTTTTTGGAAGAGGAGGGCAGAGTGGATATTGTCTCAACTTCTTTTTGGTCATAGATGGAAGAAAAAGGGATTATGGTTTGGATGCTGCCTCACAGGCCTAGTTATAAACATCTTGTTTACCAAGAACCCCTGCAATGGTTAGAAAGTGTTTTGAACTTGAAAGGCTATTTGGCATAAGCATTCATTATAAATCCTTAAATTTTCTTAAAGTACTTTTTTTGTCTCTAGAAAAACAAACCATATTACTTTACACTTAGATGTGTATGATGTTTAAGGTGAAGAGAGATAACGCTTGAAAATACACTGTACATGTACACAAATACCATCTCATGCAGAAGAGCCATTCAACTTGGTGATGGATTTACTTCTTCAAAAATTAGATGAGAGATGGACACAGAAAGCTTGGGATTGCTCTCAGTTTGAATGGTGACCATTCCTCACTACATCTAAAACATTCCTATTATATGGAAGTACTGGTTTCTCTGGCTCTGGATTAAGGGCACTTGAGATGGTAGTTCATGTTCGGACTCAGGTGTTTAATATTTCTTACCAGTAAAACAATCTCACTACCATGAGTTTGGCAGCTTTTCATTAGCAAGGCACAGAATGGCTGTCTCTTGTTACAAGGTCTTTTAGGACCAAACTATCCAATTAAGAAAGAACACCTAGATTATTTTCCCTTTTAACCAATAACTGATCCCTGGAAGCCCACAATGTGGACTTTTCTGTCCAATTACAAAACATCACCCAAACCCATGAGGAAGAAGGAAGAAGGTAAAGAAGAACAATAGGCCTCTACCCTAAAACCTCCATCTTGCTTCATATTTATTTCTATATTCTAAAATCCCAAACTCTAAGTTTTCCACCTTGTGATATCACACACTTCTAACCAACTACATACCCATAATCCCAGTACAATCAATTTTGGAAGCTGTCTTTACAGCCTCAGGTCAAATGCAGTGTTCTCTTGTGGCTCTGTGCCTTTAAGCACAGAAAGTTTAAAATTCTCAGCATCCAGGGTTCCAACAGGAAGAAGAATGTAGGTATGATGAGCACCTAGTGATACAGGTAAGAGAAGAGGCAGCATCGAGGTAGGATTTTGTTGTATATGGCCCCAACTGTCCCTAGCAAATGGTGAATGTTTGGTGATATTTATGTGCCAATGATTTACCTCTGTAGTGCAGAATTTTACCTGCTGTGGCAATATAGACTTTTCATTTATTTAAACTTGCCTATACCTGCTGGCATGTCCATACATTTCTCATGGACAAGACACTCCAAATACAAGCACATAGGTAGATAGCCCAGAGAAAAGCTCTACCCTGAGACATGTTAAAGTGGCTTTTTATAAGCATCAGGAGTAAACGTGGTGTTGCTGGGCATGTGTCACCTCTGGCATGCCCAATCCAGAACCCTTTTGCAAGCCAAAGGTAGCAGAGAAGCACTCTCAGGAAAACACATGGACCTTCCCAACCGTGCTGTGCAATCAGAACCTCTATACACTTCGTATTACACTGCTTTATTTATAGGTCTCTTATCCATTCATTCCACTGACATTGACAGAATTAAAAAAGGCAGGATAATGGGAAAATAAAGAGGTGAGATACAAAGAATTACACAGAATACAAAGCACTGGAAGGGATCCACAAGGATCAGTAAGTCCAGCTCCTGGGTGAGTGGCCCATACAGGGATCAAACCTACAACTGTGACATCATTAACACTAGCTAAACTGGGTGACTGTCTTTGGATTTAAATGTAAGAAAAATAGTCTTGTATAGGCTAATTTTACCTCTTTAATCCTAAAATTGGGGTATATGCGTGATAGTCAGCTGACCAAATGTAAAATTATGTTAGCAGCTGGATTATTATGAGGATATTTATTATGGACACCGAGGAGAATAGAAAAGTGAATGCAAAAAAGAATTTTGACACAACTAGAACAAACCAATGAGGTAATGTTTTGTCACTTATATTTAGTCATGGTACTGCTGACATTGTTCAAAACTTTCATTTTTTTTGTATTTCTATCACTTAAGGCAACAAGTTTATTTTTAAATTAAATTGCTTTTTTATTATTATTGTTAATTAAAAAAGTAATTTTTCCTGTGTTTTTTCCCCTTTTATCTGTTTTCTTGTTCTACTACCACAGACAAAAACAGGGTGGCAACTAAAGCAGCTTGGCTTACTCTTTTGATTCTTCATTAAAAAAATTTTTTGTGCTATAATAGTTATGAATTTCTGTTTTCAGACAGAAATGAAGTTGCATTTTAAAGGAAGGTAAACTCTGTAAAAAAACCCGGTTTGATCAAAAATGCATCTTTCTGTCAATGAAAATGGGGAGTAGAAAATTCTCAGCTACCTCACTTCTTTTTTCTATACATTCTCATGGGATTAAACTTCTTATTTCAAATAGAAGAAAGAGATCTGAAATCCCCAAATCATACATTTCAACATCCTATCATATGTCAGTCAATTTTCCCCTCAGTTTTCTTGCACTGCAATCGGCTTGTATGTTTCCACTTAGGCAATCAAGACTAAGAAATAGCCAGAAATTCATCATCAATCTTTATTCCAGGACAAAATAATTTTGAATGGTCTGTAATTCCTCACAGATATATCTCTTTTTTATCAGCACTTCAGGATCCCCTAACAAGCAACCTGTCAATATGATATCTTCTGTTTTCAGTGGTTTGGTTGGTTTTTTTTCAGTAAAAAGCCCAAACTTTTCCCAAAATAAAATGCAATATCTCTCCAACAGTGGGGAAATATTTTCACAGTCTTTTTCTCAGTAATATTCTTTTATATGACTCTTTCTTAAACTCAGTAGAAATAATGAAAAGACAATCATATTGATTATATGTTCTTCAGCCAACTGTAACTGCAGAATATCATGGTATTTGACTATAACTTTTGAATTACAGTCTTTGTTTTTGTGTGTAGTTCCACTGAGATTTAATAACTAATGGGAATAGTGGTGATGTACAAAGAGATCTTTATTTTTCCAATTCACTTTATATTTCTTCTGTTCCTCTTCCTGTCTTTACTCTGTTTTTAATATGTGTAGTTTCATTTCATCAACATTACAGGAATGTTATACTTAAAGAAATAGCCTATTTCTTTTCTCATAGCTGTAGGTACCAATTTTTGTCTCATAGACCAAAACACTGTGGAGTAAAAATTCTTTCTGTTGTGGTTTCAGCAAGGGATATTCTGTATTTTATTAATTCAGAAGTTCAGTACTTAATGAGCTTTCATGATGCTACAACACCATGAAAGGTTTGTTCACAAAATGGATGCAATTGAGGGTTTGACTCCTTGCTAACTTTAATAAAGATGTAATCTCTGAGACTGTGCTCTCAAAACCCCCCTTTAATGATATCAGCTATTTTAGAAAACAATTTTTTCTAACTAGGTGTCTCCTGTACTGGATCTCTCAGTTAAATTCCAGGAGCCTGTATCACCCAAGGAATGACCCAAGCATTACACTCAGCATAACCCCAGGATCATGAAGCCTTGTGGTGAGTTCTCTAGCAGCCGATGGATGTATGACAGGAAAAACACCCCAGAGTAGTTATCTGACATAAGACTGCAAGTACATGAGTAACCTTACAGCTCTTCAATTTTAAAACAAATATTTCTATGAAGCTGAATTTCCCTCAGAGTCATGTTGTACTGGGTTGCTGGCATCCAAGTAGCATCCACTTCACATCATAACCTTCCTCTCCATGGGGATGTTCTCCCCCTCTAGCTGATTGTTTTCACAAACTGAGTCAGAAATGACTGAGTGTCAGTTGAGCTCTGCCGACTGAAGTCTGTTCAGCTGAGACTGAGCAACAGGTTCAAAAGTTAGTATGGTGAGCTCACTCAAAATTCAGCAGGGACAGGTGGAAAATGCTACATTTAGTAAAGAGCAATCAGCTACCCAAAGGCAAGCTAAAGAACAGCTAAATAGGTATCAAAAGAAGAGTTATAGGTTATAATTTATCACAATGCCTAAATGGTGTTTTGTTACGAAGAAAACCAAACAGCATTTCAGACTGAATAAATAGAAATGCTTCCTGTAAAACAACCTAAAATATTTTCTCCACCTTAAGATGATAATGGAATGTTTGAAGAAAATCTAAATAGGAAAATGAAGGATCAATCTTTATAACACAGTCTCCAAGGAAATACTGAGCAGGTGATACTATCTGAATAAAAAAGGAGGCCCTAAGGGTGGACATGATGTCAAATGTCAAAAGGGTAAAAAAAAAAGGAAGAAAAGAAAAAATTATATCAGGTCTTACTTGGGCAGGACAGAAAGCAGTAGACTGAAATTGCATCAAGGAAGGTTCAGCAACGGTAGTATGAAATATTTTCAATACTAGAAAAATGTAGCACTGCAATAGATTGCTTGGAAAAATTGCCATTACAAAAAGTCTTTAAGACAGTGCTGGACTCAGCTGAATAGGAATTATTTCAGGAAGAGCTGATCATGCCTTGGAAAAAGAGAATGGTTTACATGAACTCTGGGGCTCTCTTGCTACCCATATTTTCTATTGGCTTGTCTTTCTATTGGCTAATCTGTTGCTGATGCACAGACTTGCAAACAGTACAGCTGTTGATCCTCATCTTGTTAGGAATCTGGGATAGAAATAAAAGCTGAAGCTTTCAAGACTGTGTCATCTTCCCCCTATACTGCTTAGATCTGCTCTTTCTTTGCAGTCTGATGTCAGGCAAGTGATTAAACTCAGATTGTTGGGGAGTTTGGTGTTGGAAATAGGGATGGTTTTAATCCAGAAACATGAATGAAACAGTAAATACAGCTGGAAAACAATACAAACAGTGATTGATTCTGAATATCTTTGCACTTTAATGTAAGGAATCCTGTTTCATAGTTGTTAAGGGAATTGTTATTTGCCTCTAGAGTTTATAAATTCTCAGACATGTTTTTCCCAGAGCATGCACTAGTTTGAATACAAAGAATTTATAATCTGAATTGGAAATTTTTTTGGGCGGGGTGGGGGGGAAGAAGGGGTGAAATGACTTTGTCTGTTACTGTTTAATTATTATTCATTGTCTTGCCAGGCATCCAGGTAGAAAGCAGGAATCACACAATGTAGTTCATATGACTCTGCTACATGCCATGAACAATAGCTAGTGAACAGGCAAATGACTGAAACAATTGTTTGCATAAACCCTCTCGACTGAAATGTGTGCATGTGTTTGAAAATAATTAAGATAACTACAAATGTGAATAAGTTTATAAGTTTTTCACAAAACCCCAAAATTATATGCTATTTCAGCTAATTTAAGCCTAACTGAACAGTGAGTCAGTCCTCATGACCAAATTAGTCAAAAAAAATCTTTTGCTGAAGCAACATGTGAAACCGTAGGTCTGCATTTTGCATTTTCTTTCAACTCCATAGAACAAGAGGGAGCACAGGCAGCACTAAGGGCATAGAGAAGAAAGATAATGTCTTCACCTATCATTATTTGAGTGTGACTGCTGCTTTGGTTTTCATCCTCCAATTATCAGAAGTGATCACACAGAAACTAAGAGCTGATGGAACATCTTTAAGCCAGGTGCTGCCACTTATCAGCTCTAGTATCTACTTTTTGCTCCCACACTAATGAAAAATGATTTCAAAAGAAATGAAGATCCTGTTTCAATAAGATTGGGGAAAAGATGTAACCTAAAAGCTGTCTACAGACTCAGGAATAAGTGAAATGTTTTGACAGGGAAAAATATGTGTTGGCAACATTGCTCGACTCAGATTTCAAAAGTAAAATTGAAACCATACTTCTACAGGGTGCAGACGCTGACAACTGGAAGCCTGTTCTGCAATATATAGTGGTTCAGAATATGCCAGCCAGCTCCTCCTCTCTCCTTTTTCTTTCATGTACAGGACAAATACATTTCAAGGAAAAGAACAGACTGACTTGGTAAATTTTTGAAAACAAACAAACAAAATCAAAATCTGACTCTGATATGACTGCAAGGGGTTCAAAAAGATGGAGAACATCTGCATCTAACTAAGTAAAGCTGCAAGGAAGACAATATTCTTCAGACATCTGTGGTCATTCCAGGCTAAATCTGGGCTGAGCCCATTTTTGTCTTGTGTCAGCCTGCATGAGATGCAAAACCGGGCCCATGAAAGAGTCACATCCCAAAAATCCAGGCTTCAGTTTTAAGGGTGATTTCAAGTAAAATTGTGAGAATGGGTCTTTGTAAATTCAGTAGACCAGTTTGAGCAATAGCTATGAAAAGTGAAGTCCCCAAATTCATATGGGCAGGGAAGTACCAACACTTATAACTAGTAATGAAGCCCAGAAAACAAACATCTCAATTGATATGTGTTTTGTTCTTAGTTTCTTGGTCATGGTAACTGCAATATAACCATGCAGCACTTTTTGCTATGAGTAAAACAGTTTTGGACCAGAATTGTGAATGACAATAATCTACTTCACTAATTCATTCAATAACGAAATCTAAAAAAAAAGGCAAATAATCCCCTCTCAATCTTCTTCTGTTGTGTTTATATGAGAAGATCTAGAGATAAAGCAAAGATTTCCTTTCTTGAAACCTATTTTAAATAAAAACATTAAATAAATCTAGAATTTTGATTTTTCTCTTTTCTTTTGGACAGATAGAAATTATTTGGATGTTTTTACCTTGATTTTTTTTTTTCACGTTTCTCCTGTAATATTATACAAGCTCATATAAGATCAAATTCCTTAAGGAATTTGTTCCACAACCTTCCTCTAAGGTTTCCCAACTCTATATATTAACTTCCTGCTGACATCTGAAGCTTTGTTTCTCAGGGCACTTAGCAGAGGAGTGAGCATATGTCTGAATCTTTTTTCAAAGAATCCATTCTGCAGATTCTGTTCCCAAAGAAGTGTATTTATAAGAGATTCTTCAGCACTTCTTGATTTGGTTTGCAACATAGATACTGTTATACTAAATCTCCTGTCTACATTTTTTGCTGCTGCAGTGTGCGGGACATTTATATGCACATATGGCTCTTCCCAAAGTATGAACTTGACATGGGAATTGAAATGTGTGGTTCCATGTGCTGGTCTAGTTAGACTCCCTCAGAAACCCTTGGGAAATGCTCCTCTCAGATACAGACAAGGCAGAGCAGAGCACCCTTCTGTCTGCTCCAGTCACATCCAGACCAGTTTTGTCCTGGAGGAGCAGGCGTGCAGTGGCTCTGATTTTGCCTACGGAAAATGGGACAAAAGGGGCTTCTAGGAGGCAGGAATAACCCACAGCACACTCCTCTTCATGTCAGCCATTACAACACCAAGGAAACCCTTTAGTGTGCCTCCGAAGATAAAGTGGTGTCACCCAGCAGCACCCTGAAATCAGTGTGTGGGTGTGGTGATGAGCTTAAAAATGACACCTGTGTGAGACAGCAGCCTGGAGGGTAAACGTGCTGCTATGTTCACAACACTCCTTCTCTTGTTTCAGTTTCTCCCGTGGCTTTGTGGAGTTTAGATACATAAAGCCTATGTCACCTTTGGCCTTGTGCTCTGCATTCAAATTAGGTTAATAAGGCGGATTTCAAGCGCCTTACAAGCCTTATATTCATCAACCACCAAAAAATAAAAATGAAAAGTGTGGGGGAACTGGCAGGAGAGGAGGATGTAAAAATAAGAAAATGAGAAAGAGCAAACGGAAAGCAGGGAAGAGTCAGGAAGGAATGAGAATTTTCTTCTCATTTTAAAGGTCATTTCCTCCCTCTGGCTGGCTTCTGTAACAATAGTAATATATACTACCAACACCAACCCTTCAGGGGTTATTTTTTAACATATTGAAAGGATAGGAACACTTTTGGCTGAAAATATTAAAGCATTTCAGTAAAAAACCCCAAAAAATCCTACTGAAATCATCTATCATCATGCTCATTGCAGCAGTTTCTTTCACTTTCTCACGCTTAACATTCAAGACTTCTGTGGCTGAATAGGTCCCTGGATAATAAGTAGGGATGTGTGAGGGATTGGTTAAAAAAAGTAAAAGTAGGGATAGAAGGGAGGAAAAAAGTATAAAGAAAGGCAAGGAAGAGGGATGGAAAGGATTGAAATAGAGAAAGTGAGTAGAGATAAAGAAGAGTAAGAGATAAATGGGAAAGAACTTGGCTTTCACTTATGCTGACTTCTTTGTACAAATCTGACAGTGAAAATTGCTCTTATTCTTTTTTACCTCTATTCCAATAAATCTAAATTGCAGATAGACCTTTCTGATTCAGACCTACAAGGAAAGAGAAGGAAAAAAAGTGTTAGGAAAAGGAAATAGGAGAAAAAGACAACTAGGGCTTAAAGAAGGAAAAAAATCTCAAAAAGTTTTTATGAACTTCATGCTTTTTCTTTTTTGGTCATTACCTGCAGCTTTTAATAGTTTTCTAAATTTTGAAGTAATTCAAGGAACATTTTGAAAATTTTCCCCCAGACTGAGCTAGGGAAAAGTTTCATTGCTGTTGCTGGCTATCAGTCATTTCCATCTCAAATATAAAAGTAAAAATGTAATTGAAGGGAAACGACCATGATTTAAAGAAGCACCTTATGAAAAAATCAAATGCTCTACATTTCACTAGAGGAAAAAATCACAAGTGTTTTTAATAGAAAATATGATAAATAGGGGAACATAAAATTAAAAAATGATGTTACAGTAAAAGCTATAAAAATAGCTGCATATTTTGTCAGCTCTCTGGCTGAAATGAAGACAATATTTTGGATCCAAATTAACATTTTGTTTGAACCCAAATGAAATGCTTTATTTCACTTTGATGTCCTTCGTTTACTTGCAAAATAGGTCTAAATGCAAATTTAGATAAATTTTTAAGCAGAATAACATTTTTTAAAGTTTTTAAAATGTCAAAATAAACTATTTTGAATGTTTTGCAAGTCTCTTCCAGGGATATTTTTTCCTCATGTCAAATCAACTCTATAAATTTGACACTATTTACAAATAGTTACAGATGCTCTTGTTTTGCATCCCCTGCCTTGTAAAACAGACGACCTTTTCTGACAGGCACTGGGTACAAAGTTAGAGACTTATTTTAGATTTCATTTTGTAGCTTTTTATTTCCTTTATTTTTTCCATCATCTTTATTCATCAATCTACTGGAAGCATCTGGAAAACCGAAAGCTTTCCGTATTTGAGATTTTGGTTCAAGAGATCTCTCAGACCAAGCCCAGTGCTTTCTTCCCTGAGCAGGCCAGCACAGGCTGGGTACAATGGCACGTCCTGGTCTTGGAGCAGACCAGCACTCTGTGCTCCCAGGATGTCCACATGGTCTTCTGCCCTCTCTTGATGTTAGCTAGACCTGAGATGGCCCTGACAAATGTTTCTCTGACCCAGCTGACAGAAGCATTAGTCACTGTTTCTCAGATTTGCCTTTGGAAGTGCCCAGACCATGTCTTCTCCATGCAGAGCCTAAGGTAGCTTGCAGCTGCCTGCAGAGGAATCAGGTGAACATAGTCTCTTGTACTTAATAAGGGTGAGGGAGCAGCTACCTCTAGAAAATCAGATTTTATTCTACCCCTTATAAAGAGAAAAAACATCCTTTGAATAGACAGAAACAGTAGAAGAGGTGATTGTGAATGCCTTGTGATCTACAGAGATATTTGGCCTTACTAGAAACTTGTGCTTCTCTGCAAGCTGGCTAAGGTCCATTGGTTACATCCTTATGCAACTGATGGAACTGATAAACTGTATTGATATAAATCCTTCTGCTCTTTGACTGTAGATCCCTAAGCTGTTAACATTATCAGTATCCTCACTTAAAGTTTGTGGAGGCAGAGCCTCTGAGAGGGAAAGTGGCTTGCTGATAGTATTTTGGCACAACTGCAATCAGAGTTGTAAGCCCCACTACAGTGGCCTAAGCACCAGTTAGCCTTTATAGCTCTGTGTATTTCTGTTTGCCACAGTCTGTTGTGGTGCTATTACTGCCACACTCAGTTAAGGTCTTCTAAAAAATATTTTCTGACCTAGTGAGTGGTTTGAAGGTGTCTATCAGTTTTCAGGGCAATTTCTCCTTTAAAATGAATAACATATTTCAGGTTTTTAAGCAGGGTAGGCTCCAGTTTGATTTGCTACCAGCTTTATGCCAGCTTGTATTGAATTTTTAAAAGTAACTAATCATTTACTATGGAAAGAGTGGGTACAGGATCAAACGTACTGGGTGAATGGTTTTTAAATAGCTTGTTTTTCTCTTCCTTGTCTTTCAGTTCTTATTTTGTTAACCTCATGTTTTAAAGTAACCATGTGTTATATTTTCTGAAATCCTCTATGAGATATATTCTACTCTGAATGTATACACATAGCTTTTCCTAATAGTAGTGGAAGTCATGAACATATACTGAATAATACAGTTCAGTACATAAATCCTATGGGTAATACAAGTCCTGGCTAGAAGAAAAAGAAATCACAGTATTTCAAAATGCCAGTTGTAACACTGTAGTGAGTTCCAGGCACATGTTTGCCAATAATGAATGGAGGAGTGGAGATACAATACTGGAACTGTCTCCTGCAGAGTGGTATCATATATAATCATGCATACTGTCAGCTTGCTTGATTATGTTTGAGATTGCAACCAGCATACTCAGAAACAAAGGAGAATTTATTATGTCCCCCAAATTTAATTTTCATGAGAGATATATGGAGGAATTAATTGGTGATTACAGCACAGGAACAAAAGCTCCTGTATCTTGCTATATTTACATAATAAACACACATTTGTGGATTCCTTTTAGAAAGATAATCACACATTCAGAAAAAAATCACTTCCTTAACTTGGGAAAAAAACACTTGCAGTGTTAAATTTTTATTATAGCAATTCGATTAATTGCCACAGTGTTAAATTTTAAGTACAGAAGCAGCACACATTACCTATTATCCTAATTTTATAAAATCCAGGATCACAATTCAGTCTTTAATCAATATATCAGAACCTTACTCCATTAGCTGTTGTTTGTAACAGGGCATCTCAATTGATTAGGCTGTAGATGTTTTATGGGTCTTGTTTTATAAATTGAACCTATTCAAGTAAACATAACATTTGGTAATAGTCTTCATAGCAACTGTCAAAATGACTTATTGTTTTTCCAGCCCTGCATTCCTTCAGAATTAATAATACCTTTGTGCCCTTTATAACACTTATTATTAAAGCCATAAAAGTTCTCCATATTTAATGAGTGGATGTTTCATTATATGTATGGTTTGCTTGATAGACTGAAAATTTTTCTAATCTGTTTCTCTTTTCCTCTTGATTGAAGGATTGTAAATATGCAATTAGCAGCTGGAGTAGAAGTAAAAGCAGAAAATGTCAACTGTCAAGTAGCTCCATTGAAAGACACATGATGCTTCAAGTTAAGACAGAAAGACAAAAGCATCTACCAACAGGGATGAAGGCTGAAAAATCTCTGTTTAAACATTCCATTAATCTCTTCCATGAAATAAATATAGTCAGTACATCCCAGAATGAGGAATCCACTACCAAGTCTGCAGTTTACTTTTGTAACAAAGCTCTGTGTGGTAATGCTCTACTCCATTGCCAGCAGAGATTCTGGATCTGAATGCTGTTAGAATTCATAACATGTATCCCTTTACGTGACATATGGCTGCATCACAGCGATGCAATTGATTTCCCAATATACATGCAGAAGGGTGCAATGCATCGTTGTACTCCAGAGCATATTTCTCTTCTAGACCAAAAAGCATAGCTCTGCTTCCAAACAGTTGACTGCTTCTGTGTTCTCTGTACAAAAATCTGGATATGCCTTGACTCTTGTATGCAGTGGCTGAGAGAACACTTTTGTCCAGTACTGTGGTTGAGGAATGCAGAAAGGAGTCAAGAGAGACATATAGAGATATTTGTTTTCACTGACAAGCCAAGAATAACTATTTGCAGCAACGTGGTATATTTAAAGCCCCATAAAATCTCTAAATAATTAAAGAGACTATTCTCCAGACCTTCCTGGTTATCCATATCAGTAGGAGAGGTTCAGTGTAAGGCACAATGAACAGAATAAGGCTGTTTTTAACCTACAAAGTTAAAGACATTGCCAAGCCAAGACATGCAGAGGCATGAATTCTTGACTGGACAACCAGCCTGTTAGACTGTAATATCAGACCAGAATTAACCTTCCTACATTTTCTTAGAAGCAGCTACCATAGAAATCCTCAGAGTTTAATGCTGGGAAACGTATGGTTGTTCAATGTGTAGCTTAATAATACAAAGTTCTGGGAATAATCTGCTTTCCAACAACTACAAAAGCTTTTGATGGTTTTTCTGGTCAAGAGGCTAGTGATTCAATCTCTTTCCTCACCTTCTTCATTTATTTTCTTAAGAATAAGAAAAAAAAGGAAATAAGTGCTTCTATTATCTTACATAGAAAATTTCCACATTTTACTGGTCATACATATTCAAGTTCATCCCAAGTTTTCACAGTTCTTAACATTTTAGTTTTGCCTGTCATATGCTAACTAACATGCTTTATGTATATAATCTAAAAATGGCATGCATATCCTGTCATCTGAGAGGATGACACAGAGAAATATCTCAAAAAGCATCTGTACAATGTGAGACAGCTCTGCTATTGATCAAAACAGAAATGGGTCCACTGATGGTGTCCCCATTATGTTATAAGATAAAATGTATTCCTGCAAATCCCACTGATGTTTCTTTGGTGATTCAGCAGTTTCACACAGGTAGGACGGATGGAACTGCTGAGCGGTCTCGTGTGCCAGTCTCCCATGGGATGGGGCTCCAGCCTGGCCAGAGCACACCTGCATGAAGCATGAGCACTGTGCTGTGGGTGTGCACAGCAGCTCTGCTCTGCTCCCAGGGAGCCCCACTGGCTTGGTCACAGCTTCTGACAGAGCTCCATGGTAATAGATATGTTGGCTTATAGTCTGCTGCTTTTGGAGCATAGCTGACACAACAGAGAACAGACTTTACAAAATTATTAAAAAAAAAAAAAGAAAAACCAACCCAGAGCAATGAGAAGTTTCTTGACCTATGTAAAATTTAAAACACCTGTCAGAAAGTATCTTACTTTTCTCAGAACTTATTTCTCACATATTACTTAAATTCTGAGTAGCAGGAATGTGGTTTGATATACTAATTAACAAAAATCAAACCACAGAAAAATGGTTAATAATATGACACGTTGTAAAGAAATAAAGTGGGACAGAATCATAATCTACTTGGGTCCAAGTTATCCAGGGAAAACTATTAGAAGAGAAACAAGCAGGAGCCGGTTGTTTAGTGGCTGGTGAGGGCTGGCCAGGACAAGGAGCCAGGCAACTGCATCCAAGTGCCAGGACAAGTCTGTCTGAGGCAGTGGCCTCACTGGCAGGCACCCCATCCCACTACCTTGAATGGGACAGGGGCAGGGATAGCAGCCATGGTTCCTTCAACAGAGACTGGAGGGTAATCCTGCTTCCTTCGCAGAGGGCCATGGAATCACAAAGAGGGGAGACCACTGGCTCCACACCTTGCATTGAGCTAAGCAGAAATTTATCTAGTTTATGTTAAAAAGAATAATTTACCAAGTCAAGTCTATAAAGCTGCTTCTCAGTTTCACCAGGGGAAAATTTTGCCAATTGGTTAATGAGTACTGTTGTCTAAGTAGTCTGAGAACATACATTCAAAGACAACTTGGCATTTCTTTAGGACAATGTGCTGAATTATTAGGGTTTCTGTTCAAGCAGTGGGAGAAATAGGAGGGATTACCAAGCTGATCTGGGACATGATCACCTGACAAGTTATTAGTAATGAGGAGAAATCATACAAGAAAATTTAAAGGCCTGAAGTAAAGGTCAAACTGGAGTTCAAATGTACAGGCCTTTATAGAGAAATTCTACAAGTTGGATTGATTTGCTTTCCAAACAAATAACAAAGAAGTTCTGTATGTGTACAGACAACCCCCTCCATCAAAAAATACCCTTGAAGGATCACTACTTTACCAGGGTGGGATAGAGAATAAACAAGACCTAACTGTACCCAAAACCTAACTGAGTAGCTCCAACTGGTCCTCAGTAAGAATGTTGTCATTTGAAATAAAGGTTTTGTTCCTGTTAATAAGTATCTCCTGAACTGTCACAATTTCAAATCTGCAAGTGACACTAATATATGTGCTTCAAGGTATAAGTATATTGCTAGGTTAGGAGGAAAATCAGTTCTGATGGGTAGATTATCTGCATTTGTGTTTCCTTTTCATTTCTTGTTGAAAAGTGTAAGCCACTGTCCCTTCTCAAAGCCAAAATCTGGTGTAGTTCACATTAGTGTGGCAAATCCCACAAGTCCTGTAATTACTTTGTTCAATGTTACTAAACCAGGCCTATTAAACATGCAAGTAAAATATTGTCCTGCCTGAGAAGAAATAGACAATTACATATTCATATAATATATATAAAATATATAGATATTTATGGACAGACTGGGGGCTATTTTTGGGCAGAATTATCCTCTTTGTGGTCCAGGACTTTTATTTTTAAGGAAAGATCTGTGTTCATGGATAGAAAAATGGATTGGAAAGGTACTCCATTTTTCACAGTTTATATTGTGTTTCCTTAAAGAAAATGTCTGCAAAGGAATGCAACTTCCGCCAAATTCACTGAAGACAATATTCTCCATAAATCAGTCTCCTGCATGTGACACATGATTTTGATGAGCTATTTTGGGACTTTTTCTAAGATCTGGTTTTAAAATATAAAGTGAACAAGTAGGGAAGTGGTCCAAAAGGAATGAGAAATAGTTTGAAATTGTACTGGAGGGTATAATATTTTGTCTTTCAATGCGATTTTACTTTTCAGGATCCCAGGGAAGGGGCATCACCAGCTGAGCATTTGATGGATGTCAAGATCCCAGCGCTGCTGCATGACCATCATGCTGGAGGTGAGCAGGCTGGGAAGGGGATCCCTCCCTTCTCCAGAGCACCATCTCCTCCAACCTACTCCTTCTGTGCCAGTCAGATATTTGTACCATGCCTCTCTTTTTCTCCTTCCACCAGGATACAAACAAGAAGAGAAGTAAATGGTAGGGAAAGAGACAAAGAAGAAAAAATATTTTTTCCTTGTCACAAGAATTTGTTCAGGAAGTAAAAGTTTTCAAGGTCAATTTCAAAATTCTGGAGTCATTCTCCACAATAAGAGACATTTGATTTAGAAAAAGCCACATTTTCATTCTAAAGGAATGTACTTTCTTTCAACCTACTGAATTTTTGGCTTTTGCCAGTTTATCAGTACAGTGTAAAGATAGAAGGTTATCCTCGTTTCCACCTCAGAAAAAACATTTGTACAAAAAGTCCTTCTAGACAGCTTTCCTCTCCATCTTTTTTCCTTTTTGTTTTTGTTCCTTTCTTCTTTTCTTCTCCCTACCCGTCAGAAGGTGGAGCCAGTTTTGGCAACCTAATCAATCACAATTGAATGAGTAATTTTAAGGGCATTTAATTTAAAACACTGCTAGATAATCTTGCTTAAACCAGTGGAAAAAAGTGTACAGGACTGGAAGAACCTAATTGAAACTAGGAAGGGAAACACTGTGATTATAGGATTCCAAAATGCCTGACTACAGAAGATATGACCACGAAACAAAATGTCCTTTGTTTCACTCTCCATTGAGTGCTGCCACCAACACTGCCAGAACCCCCATTATTATTCATAAACAGAATTCTCCAGAACACCATATAGCTGTCATACAAGCAATACAGATTGTATTGTGTCACAAGCAAAATTTTTTCTTTATAACAGCTTGGCTCAATCTTTCTTTGTCCTTGGCACCAGTGCCCATCCAAATATATGTGGAGTAAAAGCGAAGCCAACACCTGTAGCCACTCATCTGCTGAGCTTTCACAGCTGCAACATCCACATGCCAACCTCCAGAAAAGGTCTTTCCCAGGAGTGGCTGTGAGTTTGGGGCTGCCTAGTTCCCAACTGCCTCCGCTGTTTTTGGTTAATCCAGCGTTCATGAGTCCCCACCATCAAAGGCAAACACTACTTATACATTGATAACCTTAGTACTAGACTACCCGAATTCATCAAGCTGCCTACTTTGCAAGGGGGAGAAAGGAAAGTCATTATTTAACTATTTAAAGGCTACTTAAATTAATTCCTTCCCACCTTTCTGAAAAGAAATCAAAAGGCTTAGCAAAATGGATGGCACTCAGTGACAGGACCAAAACCATATGAATCTTCTATTTGACACTCACTGAAGTGTTGGCAGCTCAAGCCAGATGAAGTTGTATTATATTTAATGCAGATGTGTCTTTCACTTTAAAAGAAACAGCTGCTTTTAATTTAAATTTCATTTACAATGAAGTCAGAGATTATCAAATGCCATTCCCCATTCACATCCAGCCCCCATAGGAAGCAGTATTAGATAAAATCCATGCGAGGTGGTATTCTTTGCTAATGCTGGCTACACATGAGGCAATGTAAGGAAAAGTAAGAATGATAGACAAAGAATCAGGACACAGTGAGAACAGGCTCTATTTGAAGCTAAACTTTCATAGAATGATAATCAAAGACTGCACAGGCTCATAGAGAATAAGATCAAAGGTCTATCTAACTTGTCTCTAGCAGAGGGCTAGAGAAATGTCTGTGAAAATCAGAGGTTGTGGGGAAGGATCGTTCCTGTGCCAAGTTTGAAAGACTTATGATTTATGGTTTCCTTGAGACAAAGGACCATCCAGGCCATCATGTTTAATCCCATCACTAAATGATGGTAGGAATACTATAGGATTTGTTATATGAGTCGATCTATGATAAAGCACTCAGATCTGCAATTTTAAACTTTCTTTAAAACACGAGGTTTTTCCCTGTGACCTGCAACTCCAGGCCTTTCCACAAAGAGCTGTTAAAAATAAGGCTGTAAAGAACAATTGCTATATGTCATTGCCCTGTATATTACCCTCCAAAATATCTGATTTCTACTCTGTCATATTGTTGGGATTTTTTCCTTGAGTATTATTTACTTCGATTACAAATGCCTGTCACCAAAGACATTTTATTTTCTATTATATCCCTAATTCACTTTTGTGAATATAAAAAAACAAAACTCCCACCCCCCAAAAAAATCCCCTGAACAACCCCAAGGAGCCTAAATTCCACTCCAGGTTTTGTTCAAAATTAAGAAGAGATCTGTTAAAAATGGTGACTGATCTCTCTGGTATACCAAAGCCAGAGACACCTGGATCCAGGGCTTTAACTCTAATCATTTAATCTGCTCTTTGTTTTTCATCTAATCTCAGAATTACAGAGTCACAGAATGGCTTGAGCCAGAAGGCAGGTTAAAGACCATCCAATTCCAATCCCCCGTTGTGGACAGGGACACCTTTTAGTAGACCAGGTTGCTCAAAGTCCCATCCAGCCTGGCTGTGGACATTTTCAGGGATAGGGCATCCGCAATTTCTCTGGGCAACCTGTTCCAGTGCCTCACCACCCATTTTTTCCATGTTTCAGGATGCAGTCTCTTTGTGATTTATATTTACACATTGGAAAATAATAAAATTGCTTGTTAAAGTAATACTTGAGGTTTACAGAGAATATTTTATCAAGACAGTCCTAGAAATGTGTCACAAACCTTTTTGATTGATGATGTATGCTAAATAAATTAAATTTGCTCATCTGAGTAAATATAGGATAAATGCTATTTCTTTTTAATGGGTGTTGTGTGAAAATACATATAGTCCATCAAAAAAGGAAAGCAAAACCATTTGGTTTTGTCACAAGTAAAATGCAGACATTGTAGTAAACTGAGTCAAACTGAATAAATTCACTCACTGCTCCTACCAACGAACACAGAAAAAAATTGACATGAATTTCCCAAAAATGTTTAATTGTAAAAACCTTGTTTTTATGATGAAATTTCATGAATCTAGGAAAAAATATTTTTGTTTTAATCTTTGCTGTAATTGTGTTCTTCTTATGTGGTAAAACTGATGATAAAATTAACAGTATGGAAAAAATCAAGAATGCAAAAATATTTTCAGTTCACTGTTAACAAGACTGATGGAAGTAGAATTGTCAATAAAAACTAGTAGCTTTAAATCTAAAGATTTCACGGGAGCCCAATAGTCTTTGCCTATACAACTAACTGCTGTAGCACTGGAGTGGGGCTGTGCAGTCACTCACTGTTTGGCATTGGAAAAATATTTTTTGTGGTTGTTGTTGATAAAAACTTGCTGTCCTGTTAAAATGAAAATACTTCTGAATGCAAATCTTTGAATACAGAAGTAAACTTTTGTATTTGCCTCAAAATCTGTGTTTTTTTCAGTGAAATTATTACATTTTACCTTGGAACAAACGTAGAAAATATGTGCTAAAACCATTAAAAACTGTCTATGAACATTTGCAGAGTAAAAAGAAATTATTGTCATAGTAACTTGGGCCCCAAATTTGCACACCTACTTATACTGATACAACTCAGAGACACTTCATTCTTTGCCAGGTAATGCTTGACATTGGTGAAATGTGAGATCAGAATTTAGCCCAGGGACCTTGAATTAATTTTTAATCTTAAAACAACCTTTAAAATCTCATGCAGGGGAGGATAAGTATAGCTCAACAGAAGTCATATTTTACATTTCATGCAAATTTGCTTTAAACAAATCAGAATGAGTAATGTGTCTGTTGAATAAGTTATTTTAAATTTTGGTACATCTTAAGACTGACTAATATTCAGGGGAGAAGTTTTGGCACTTTGGTGAAAGCTTATTCGTTATATAATATGAAAAGCATTCAAGTGCAGAGTACTCCATTTATTGTACTCCCAAACCCAGAGAGTAGTTGCTGATAATGATTTTAGATGAGGCTTTATCAGCCTCCTTTTATAACTGTTCTTCATTCATAAACAACATCCATAGAATGAACAACAGTGAAAGCTGGAAGGAAAGAAAATATTGCTGAATCCTCAAATTCTCTAATACTTGTAAGGGTAATAAAATTGAGAACATGGTTTTGCCTTGACAGCACTAGAATAATTTCTTTTGAAAAGAGCAAAACCCTTCAAAAATAATAAAAACAAACCCACAAATAAAGCACAGGTACTTTGTGACCTGATTATGAAACAGCCCTGTACTTACCTGCTCTCCAGCTTTCACAAAGATAAGAGTATCAGCCTTTACAGACTGACAGAGACTGATGGTCCTGAAAGGAGCCTGAACAAGTTGTACACAAAATCTGGAATGCAGCGAGTTTTACATTAATAAAATGAAATCCTTTTCAGAGAATGTACAATGGGCCCTTTGAACACATTGTTGCATATTTTTTAGAAAAGCTTGCTAAAGCCACATAAGGCTGGACATGTAAAACATGTAACGACTTTAGTACTCAGCACTTAAAGGTAAGATTTAAAAAATAAAGCTATTCAAACCCTCAATATTTATTGAGGATTAATTAAGAAACTCTCATTGCTACATAGTTTTTTCCCAACAATTTACCTCAGGATTTCCTACATTTAGATAAGAATCAGCTGAAGGATGTGATGTGGTTACTAGTGGAAATTGAAAGTTGGATAGGTGGGCTAGTGACATATTTTGGTGTGCAGTCCCTCTGTCCCTGGGTTTCTGCTTCATACCTGAGCAGCATTCACATGCAGTCAATACAGGCTCTTTGAATCACCATCTGAAGCCTCTGTAGACTCAAATCAGATGTATAGATCTGGGCATTGCACTACACTCTCATGTTAAACTGAAAAATGGAAAATGGGCATACTGTTATTTCTTTCTTTCTTTTTTTTTCACCCCCAGAATAATTTCATTTTTGAAATGAAAATAAAGTAGAGAAAGCTTACTAGTTTTCTGCCTTTCTTTCTGGTGAGAAAATTTTGGATCAAGCAGAAAGTGAGACATGAAGTTTAAATTAGACACAGAGACACCAGAGCTAGAAAAATCCAGTAACTACAGTCATGAATTGACTTGATATAATGTGTTTTCAAGTTTACAGCCGTGGGATTTCCACTTCAAAATAATGAGAAGGGAAGTGGATGCAAAGAAATTTGACTGAAGAAAGCTGCCAGAAGAGCTACAGTTTGATGGTGTTTTCCCCAGAGAGAGTGCTTGTATCAGTGAAAATATAGAGCAGCAGTCCTGTAAATGTCAGCAAGGCCAGATACCATTAGAGATTTATACTGAGAGACGAAGCCACTTTCCATTTAATTCACAATTGAATTCAAAAGCAGCCAATTTAGATCTTTGATGTGAAGTGTTCTTTCAACGTCAAATCCCATTAGAAAATTGGGACCTGATTCTTGTTTGTATGAGAATATAAATGAGAATGTAGGACACTGGCAAAGGAGAAACTATATCCATGACAAAGCTAAGGTTTGGGATTAAACCTTTTTTTACTGTTCTGGAGCAATCTGAACTGTACTGCACAGAGATAAGGGTCATGCTCCCAAAAAGCCTGAAACACTCAGGAGCAGAAGCAATGACATACACTATGGTGATAGAGCAAACTGAGAGATTGTGCTGGAAACAAGTTCTAGGTCTAAGCACATGTACCTGTCTCATGCTTTCTCTTAAGAAAACTCCTCTCAGATAAGTAAGATTACTAGTAAGAGCCATAAGGGATATAATTTTTCCAATTACCTGCATTCCTGAAAATCTATGGATATGAACTTGGATTGGAGATCGGGATCAAACCCACACAGGAAAAAAGAAAAAGTATCCTTTTCTAGTTCAGTGACAAAATGTGGAGAGTTGTGATTTCGCCTACTATAGTGACATTCAGGCTTGATGAAACCTTTTGAAGCTAGTACACACAATGGTATGTTTTCTCCATAATAAATAGAATATAACAGATGAGTAAATTTTTTGAGTGGTACAAACAACAGGAATTAATCAATCTGAACAAGCCTCGTGTAAACTGACTAAGGCACTGACCTCTGTTTGAAGGGGAATTCCCATTTTACTGCAGAGAAGGTGGTGGTGGGTGGGGGGTTGGATGTAAAAGAGCAGAGCAGATACACTGCAGAAGTGTGCAGAGCAGTCAAGAGGAAGCCTCACAGACATGAAGCAGAAACCCGAGGAACAGCTAGGGCTGGAAGAACTTCTGGGCAAAGACCTGTTGAAGAAAAGGCTTGGAAGAAGGAAGAAATAAATTGTCTTCCCTTGCTTCATCCCTGCTGTCTACAGAGGCTTGAACCTGAATAAACAGGTGGCACTATGCGCAGAAATGCAAGTCCTAACCTGAGGAGAAAACAAATTTCAAACCCCTTACTTCCCTCCCAGGCCCCACCAGCTACCTTTGGGTCAAAAGGGATACAAGTGATGAAGGGAGATGAAGAGAAGTCTAACTATATTAAACAAATTTCTGGTCTGCTAGAGCAGTATTAGCTGTTTTGGGAGGTATTCCTTTTTGAAAGTTTCTGTATATTTTGGCAGTTAGACACCATTACAGAGGAAGTTTCATCTCCCACTCAAATTATGTTGCACGTACACACAAAGTACTGCAGAGGGGAAATGCAAAAAGTGTACTGTCTCTGGGAGCTGGTGCTGTGTGTATAATTCCTTACAATGAGTTAGCAGTTTCCTTCAGGTCAGACATGCAGAAAGCTTCTTATATTTGTGATGATAAATGCAGTGATCTTCATTACTAATAAGGGTAAGAGCCTTTAACTAAAGTAAAACCAGTAGTGGAGAAGTAAACAGAATTAGATAAAGGAATATATTCTGCATTAATACTTTTCTAGGGGTTTTAGAGGTGAGAAATGCACCCCCTTTTTTTTAAGGAGCTTTTTGTTGTTGTGTTGTGGTTGTTGTATCTGCTTATGCATTTTTTACGGGAGACATTCATTTAGCAGTTAGCCTAAGACTATGTCAGGACAGGACATCTGTGGTGGTGTAGAACTGGACTTTTTAATTTGTTTTCTCTTTATTGCAGGCCAAATTGTAATCACAAACCTGAGACTTCTCAATGCCTAGAAAACTATTCTGAGGGTTGAGGTCACTGTAAGAGAAAGCTCTTTGTAACCATCAGCCAAATTCATCGCTGTTGTAACTTGGTTGGAGTCACTCAGTCGTGGCTTATTGTTTATATGAAGCAGATAATGAAGCTGAATGAGATTTAGGGGTAGAGAGAAGAGTTGGAGAAGGTTAATATGAAAAGCTCTTTTTAAAAATTTTTTTTCCTGGATGCTAATTTCTCCTGCTCAAAAGTACTATTATAACAGTATATATTTGAGATGATACTGTCAAGTATTTTACTTCATTTCAACACAAAATTAAATCTATTGGCTAAAAGGGAATAATTACAGAGCAAACATATTCTGTGTCTAATGTTGCCTGTAGCCTGCTTGCTTGTCATCCTGCTATCTATCTTTTTGGAGTTGTTTGTGTTCATGACCATCAGAAGAGCATTATGAAAAGTGGTAGATGAAAGGTTTTCCAGGGTAATAACAAAACTGGCCTATTAGAAGTTATTATTTTCTGTTCTGAAAACAAACCCCCGTGTTTCTTTAGTCTTCTGAGGATCAAATTATAGTCTTTAAAAATTGTAATTTAACCACTGTAAATTGCAGAGGGAAATTCTGGCCTCACTGGGTAAACTCCAAAGAAGTTTATGGGGTCATGAATTCATGTGTGGTGGCTATCCTAAGGCTCTCTGCAATATACAAAGCTAGTAGACTAAGGCTGACTTTGAACTTCTTGTTATAAACAGATCCATACAAAACCAGTCATCGTATTGTAAAAACTTTTTACCTTGTCTGTTTGCTGTGGAAGGATGCTCTTTGCTTATTCACTGACATGTCCAAGTGTGAACAGGACCTAAATTTAGATGATCTGTGTGTGAAGCCAGCCAATGTAGAAAGAAGCTAATAATCTATCTGCCTGCCTGTCTATCTATCTATCTATCTATCTATCTATCTATCTATCTATCTATCTATCTATCTATCTATCATCTATGTATCTGTTATCAGTGGTAGCAAATGTTTAATGATTATAGCTTTTTATAATGGATACTCCTCAATAGCAGCGCAGTACTATGTTGCTGCTGCTCCTCAACCATGTTCTGCTTTGAAAAATCAGTCCTTTGATTAGGAAGAGGCCTCAAGAAGAGGTGAAATTGCAGGCAGAGGAAAATAATTTATGCTGGTATGAAGCAGTATTTCATTTTGCCATGGCAAGTACTGTGCAGTTCATGCTAAGAGGAAGTATGTTAAGAGAGAGACCAACAATAAAAATGCTTCTAATGCATTTATTATAGTAAACATACATGCATTATATTCAAACACTCAGTATAACTTACTTAATGCCACAGGCCAATTAGATCATCTCAAATCACATGTGGAAAGAGCTCAAGCTAATCTAATTTGCCCAAGAATGCTCCATTTATTTTTGTGTCTCTAATGTTTTTATACCATTACAAAATGATCACTAAACATGCCCTCCAGTATGGAGCCTCTGTGCAATCAGAAATGTAAGTTCAGAGGGCCATTCTTCCAGCAAAACAGTGATAACTGACTGTACTTCTAAATTATGTTGCTTAATGGTCAATGGACCAATGGATGCCAAAATAAGGAACACTTGGTTCTAGCACCTGAAAAGACTGCTAATAGTCAATTGCAAGTGCAGTCAATTGCTTAGTTTATCAGAGGAAGAAAAAAACCCAAAACATTGAAAAACCAGTACAGTCTCTAATTTTCTTAGTTCTGTGGCTTTTGCCCTGCGGCAGTGCTGATCTTTGTAATGTATTGGATGACTCAGGAATTTTAGTTCTCAGGATCCTTTATTTCTAAATTATTTTTTTCCTGAATTCAATGTCCTAAGTGTATAAAAATAATCTGAGGCTATAATATTGTAAAACTGTGCCAAAAAACAGCAACAACAATAACAAAAATCCAAAAACAACAATAAAAACCCCTACCAAAACCAAACACCCTCTCTCCATTAAAAAAATCCCAACCAAACAAGAAAACTCGGCATGAAGAAAAGTCTGAAGTGATATTTGGTATTTTTGCATATTTTGTTACAATGGCTTCACATTAAATAGGACAATGGAGAAGACATTGGTGCCATTTTCCTATACTGTCCTTGAATGAATGGAAATTTTGCAGTTGAGAATTCTATTATGCTTTATGCAAAATCTGAAGAGTGATCATAGTTTGACAGACACATCTAATTTATAGGCAAGGGGTACACATCACTGCATAACAAGTTGAAGGCTTAGGTCGTATGACAGGAAGCATTTTGTTTCTCCTTGTTTCACATGGGTTACATTATCGCATTATTTCTATCTACTGGCATCAGGGTTTATCATATGGATCAAGTTAGCCCTAATAGTCTGTTTTACCCTCCTTGTCATCTTCACTCAGAGCATTCAACCTGTACACTCACACAGTCTGAACCACTAACTCAAACTTGGGTTCTTTTGTCCTTTCCATTTCATTTCTTATAACTTTGATGCATGTAATACATTGTATTTCACTGACATTGGGGAGTGTCATAAACATCCAAGAGATTCCTGCCCAAATTTCTCTAAATATTTTCTTGGTAAAACCAAGATGGGGGCTGTATCCATCAAAACCCAGAAATATTCACTGCCATGTGAGGCTCATTCAAGTGTTCTGCAGCTGTAGTTGTAACTGCATTAAATGTCTTCAATAAAACTATACTTTTCCCTGGAGTGATTGAAGTAAAACATAATATTTTAGTTATATACTGTATCGCACATGAAATGTAATGATCTGAACTTACAGTACGTTGAAACCCTTTGTCACAGCACAAATTGAACAGTAGGCAAGGTCTAGTGTATGTTACAGGACATTAAAATGAGCATTCAACCAAAAGAAAATCATAAGCTGACTCTGCCATAAATCTTGTGCACCCCTGGTGGCTATTAAAATTCCACCAAAATTCACATGCTAACGATGTGATTCCAATCAATCCAATTTATCAACCTTGCGGGCTGATTAAAGCTATCACACGATTATGATTAACTCATTGCTGCTGCAAGCAGGATTTTGCAAAATGCAAAACAAAGTGGAAGTTTTGGCTTCCTCAACACTGAGAAGTTAATAGGAAACTGTAAACCCTAAGAAAAATCTTATGCCAGTCCATAAAAATATCTGTGTTCAGGAAGGACTGACCACTTTTCCCTCTACATTTTCAAGCACTCTGTTGCTCAAGCAGCCAAATCATTTATGCTGTAACCATTTTCAAACACCATTAATTTATACCCTTAAAAGCTGGGAGTTTCTTCTTCATCCCACTCCCACTTCTGCTATGGGCTTCAATCTCCTCTTTAACAAATCAGGGAGGTGTCCATTTACAGACAGGGGGAAATAACTCCATTAATCACAGAAAAGGATTCTTTATGTAGAAATAAAAGCACGTACCACATTTTTTCCACATAAAGACGTGATATTCATGTGGAAAGGGCCTGAATTAGTTTTTATGAATAGGGCCCTTGGTGACTAATTCTTTTCTGGGGAGGGTAACAGGCAAATGTTATCCAGATGCATTCCTCTGGAATTCTTCCCAGTTTCTGGAAGTGAAAACTACTGTACCTGTAGTACAATACCGGGTAGTCAGTGAAACCTGATATCAGCATAAATACTGCAATAGTGCTCCCTTCACTTCTCCTCATTGCTATAAAAATTGGATCTGTTGTAAACATCTACCAAATCACCTTCCAGTTATTCAGTAATACCTGTGCTTATTCACACACTGATCTGTCTATGTGAGAGGAAAGTAACTCTGTGAGGTTGTAATCCACCTCAACAGCTAACTCAAAGAACGATGTTCTAGCTTTGAAAACTTTCGAACTCTGGCCAACAAATGGAATTTTTTCATCTAATTAAAATTATTTTTAGAATTGAAATGCTCCATGCATCCTCTCTAGACAATGTTAGTGTGGGGATTTAGGAGTCTAATGCTAGAAATAATCACAATGATGCTAACAAAAATACTCCTGCAACATTCTTTTTACAGTTTACTCATGGTGTACTTTCAGACATAAAGATCAAAACATTTGAAAGAAATAGTAACTGCTGCTACACTCAAGGCATGGATATGGGGCAAGCGGATGTGAAGAGACTTGCACAAGCCATTCAACAAACATCTCCAGGGGCAGCGTCAAGGATTACAAAAGTTAAGTATAAGAAAGTCCTTAACAAAGAGTTCTAAGTAAAGATCAGGCTTTCAGTTATCCTTCAGTTTGGTGATAAGTGGCTTCTTGAAAGTGCTGGAACAGTTTGAAAATACTCCTTCAGAACTGCGAACAAACACTGTTGTCGTAACGCACTGTCCAGCTATTTGCCAAACTAAATAAGAAAAATCTCACTTTCCTGATATTAAAAAAGCCCATTTTTAACCCTACAAGGTTAATTTACTCTTATGCATTTTAATATTTCTTTGTAACTATAAAGCATGAGGAGTCAGGTGTATGTATTCTACACCTTGTCAGTGCCTCCACTTTTTTTAACAGCTTGTAATTACTTCTAGTAATTTATGAGATATATTGAAATTTTAAATATTTTAAAATATATCAGTTTCTCTCCTGATTGTGGGTATTGAAGACTCTTGTCTACCTCCATAATTAGTAGACAGATATAGGGATTTCCAGGGACTGTTTCACCAAATTTCAGACAGACATCTAAGATAAATATTCTTTTGAGCTATGGTTCTTTCCCCACTTCCCATAAAAAGAACATAGACACCTATCTGGTAATGAAGGCTTATCTTTTAAATTGCTGAAGTAGGGCAAACTCACCACTAGGGTACACCTTGTCCTCACTGACGCTTTTTGGTGAGTCATACAGAAGACAAGATACCCTTAACTGACTCACAATCAGGAAAAAAGGCATTTGTAAGTATTTTAAGATTTCTATTTACAATTTGATAATTCCAGAGGAAGTTCTGTTGTGATTTTCTCATTAGGAAATATATAAGAAATGCCCTATTTGTGGTAGCATGAGTGGGTACAGAGTTTATTGTCACTCTGAGAAAAGCTAGGTCACCCTGACTCCTTAGTACACCAGACCAGCACTCAACAGCACATGGCCATCCGACCTTTGTAGCAGAAAACCTTTCTCAGAACATTGAATGTCCCAAAGTGCAACAGTGAAAGTTTTGATTCTAATTTGCAAAAATGATCTACCCTTTCCACAGACAGGTATCTACTCTATGTAGTTCAGATAAATATGTACATATTTGTGATATGAAAAATAAATCAAAGCCAACCACCTCTTCTTCTCCGCCAAGTACTCCTTGACTGGAAACTACCTTCATAATTTCAATGTTCTTCTCTAATACAAGGATAATTGTTTATTAAAGAAAGGGCAATCTGGGGTAGTGGTCAGAGCTCCTGCAATATTATCTGAGATGATGATTTAAAAGCTTCATGTTGTAATATTTTCTCTAGAAACTAATTTATCTAATGATTTTAACCACAAAGCAATTTATTAGGCAAGTTCCAAAAGCTTCTTTTTTTAGCAAGGCAAAGAGTTGATCCTCTGTTACTACTCAAACTGAAGATATTTCATAGCCTATGCAAGAAACAAATCTTGTATTTGGGCTCTGTTAAATGGCCCTTTTGTTTACTGCAATATAAAAGGTGGAGATATATCATTATTTTTTTCATTAAAACTAATAGATATTTGGCAGGGATAGCAAATATAAAATAATAATATATGTTGAAAATAATGTATAGTGAAATGCATGTGAAAATAGTTTTTGTACAAAGATGGTTAATCCTGAAAAACCCTAAGAGGTGTGTGTTTACTAATGAAATCACTGCTTATCATGTGCTTAAGTATTTGCAAAAGCTAGATCTTAAGATAGCAAAGGTTGGACTTTTGGTACTTAAGAAATGTGAGAACCCACACTTGTAGAAGTTTTTTGAAATGTGTAGCTTGGTTCCCACAAATACTGTTTGCTACCACTAGAACAGAACACTAAGGCAGGACATTTTTCCAAAGGTTCTTATTTGCTGGAATACTGAACAAAATCCCACTGCTAAAGGCCACACTAGATATCTTTAAAGAATGTCACAACTCTTTTAATAGCAACAGAAATAAAAACATAACACATTCTGCTGACTAGAGGAAAATCTGCTGATGTTTTCTTCAATTCTCTTTCCCTTTTGCCTTGTTCATTTGTTTTATTTATTCTGTTTCTAGGAATAAGAAAGCTATAGTCTAATTTCCCTGAGAAGATGATACTCCAGCAGCCGTAGCCATTTGCGCTGGAGAAAATCAGCTGTCATACGTGCTGTGAAATGAAGCAAGGGTTTAAAAAGGCCTTATAAATAGATCCACTCCTCACTAGCATTGAAATGGATTCCTCCCCTTCTCTGACTTAATATAACCTGAATTTGACCTGCAGGGCATATTGCAAGGCTCATCTTTTTTCACTCTGTTTGAAAATGGGGATATACAATGGCCATTGTAAAAGCAGAGCATTGATCGAGCAGGGAGGGAGGATCAGTATGTGAAGAGATGTTTCTTAAATTGCTCTATCAGGAGGTATTTTCAGATTACATCAATGGCATTTAGGCCATATGGAGAATCTAAACATTTCCAGGAATCTAAATAAATAAATAATCCTGTTGCAATGAGCTATGAGCTGTGAGTATTAATTTTTCACGTTGCCTGTTACTAGCCTCTACAGTCCTCCTCCTTCAGCTGAGATTTTTGGGGTCAGGCAGTCATCCTGACAGGGTGGGTAAAGTGTTCAGTTTGCCAAGGAATATAAATAGGACTAATTTACCAGTATACCGTCCTTGCTTACAACTAAATCTCTTTCTCTTTTTTCTCTCTGAGCTGTCAGAGAGCATATCCATCTACAACAGCAGGCTTCTCTTCAGCGTGTGATGCAGACCTCTCATGACTGCTATTTGCAGGGCTCTGCCTGTTGAGTGGGTCAGGCAGAACTCTCACACACCACTCTGGTACTGACAGTGGCAGCCCAGTAGCATCCTAGTTATTCTAACTTGTAACACTGCCCCGGTACTTTATTCTTGCAAAACAATCACAATAAGCTGCTAATTAATCAGGGGGTGACATTAATCCCATAGACAGCAGGAATCAGAGTTCCATGCACAAGGTTCAGTAATGCCTGGTCCATAAGTCACTATGAGGAAATCTGGCAGCTCTTTCCCCTCAAAAATCAGGATGCTCTATTAGCTGCATTGAACTGAGCTATGAATGCTCAGGTGCTGCGTGTGCCAACAACAGCACTAATCACTCTCATTTCAGAGCTGGTCTTAAAGACTCTATTCATGCCCCAAGGAGTGCTGTGCAGCTGTTCAGCGCTTTCTTTTAGAACATGTGTGTGGGAGGTAGGTTGCATAATGAGACATAGCCCTATATTATGTCCTCATCTGTATGTGGGAGGGTTTGAGCAAGCAGAAGCATATCTCAGTTTAAAAAAGGCCTTGAAGAAACACCTCTTTTGGCTTGTAGAACAGATCACATGATCATTTCAAGATGTTTCTGCAGCACCTCAAGAACACCAAAACCCTTGATTTTCTTTCTTAGGGAAATGGAAGAAAGTTGCTTCCAGGAGATCTGTGCTGCCAAAGCAGAGGTCTTACTGGCCACACACACTGACACTGCTTAGAAATAGCTGCTTGCCATCTGGGCCTGTGCTGATAACTGGCCAATGATGTTGGTGAGATCAGTTCATCTAAGGGAAAAACAGCCTAGTTTCTGTAGGAGTATTAGTGCTGACTACAAATCATAGGACTACTCTTTCTAGACCAAATATGTATCCTCCAATATCTCCTTAATATGTCAGAGTGAAGCAAAGTAAGGTATCAGTAGGTACCAGAACTGAAGTTTTGAACAGAAATAAATTCTTACAGTGAACTAAATGAACAAAATCTGCCCTTTGTTTGTCTGTGCCTCTTTGGGTGACTTGTTCTTAAAAATCTCTTGGGCAATACCTGTGCCCGAATCCCATGGTTTCAGTGCATTTTATTTCTCTATTTTATTTTTTTCCCTTGGATGACTCAGAAACTTAAGCGTTCTCTACTACACCTCTTTCAACTTCCCTCTAAGTACCAAGAATCATGCTTAAAGGAGATCTTGCAGGGTGATCACCCCATAAATCAGGAATTAGCACAGATCTATTCACCAGTTTTGCTCGTCATCACTGGTATGCTGGCTCCTGTCCGATTCTCAAAAACTGCCCCAAAAATTTCATAGTAACAGAAGACAACTTTTTAGAGCATCTGAAGAAACTTGTACTAATGTTTTAATACTTATTTTCTCAGTTTGCTGTCTTTGTGAGATATACTCTTGATATATATAGAGTGTTATAAGAGGATTTTTTTGAAATGTTAAGAGCTAAGTTTCTTAACATCAAAATCACCAAGTAGCCTAATTTAAAAAAACACAAACAACCAACATGAGAAGATGAAAAGGCCCAAATCATTCCTGATTTTGATAAAGATATTTCCAGTAAGTTCAATATGCAATCTTTCAACTACTTTGAGATAGGATTCATATCTTGACTTTTCTGAGAGCTTTTCTTAACAGTGTTGCAGAGATCTGTGTATTGCAAAGTGATCTTTCAGAAAAACTGAAGTTTCTTAAGGCAAATATTTATTTCTCTTAAATTTACCATTTTAATCTTTGGAAAAAAACAAGCTTTTTCACATTAGGAATCTGATGAAATTTGTGACAAAAGAATAGAGCACTAAGTGATCTGGTTAAAAACATTCATACTCAATATTTTAATGGCTTATCCCTTCTTCCCTTGACCAAATATATTTAGGATTCTAGAAAAAGGTGTTCCTCAGAATGAGGAAGAAAAGGAGAAACTAATGATGTTTAAGAGGTTTCAAAGCCTTCTTTATTCCTCTCAGAACCATACTAAACACAGGATTTCAACACAAAAAAGACACCACCTTCATGATTTTGGAGATAATTTCTGGAACTTCCTTCACATTAGTTTCTCCCAGACTATCATTCTGTCTCAAGAAATACCTTTCCCTATGGACTGAACGTCTCTCTCATATTTCATCATACAAAACATTCTGCTATATGCCCATCACCTTGGAAATGGGCACAAAACTATTTCTTCAAGGTTCTGTGATGAAGATTTTGATTCATGTCTAAAAAATATGGCTTCCAGGGACAGGGCAGAGCCATGGGGGTATGCAACTTAAGAGTTAATACATGGAAAGCACATGAAGAAATATTCTCTAGATATGTAGATCTATTATCTGTTTTTATAACCTATTGTGTCAATTTACAAATAAGTAAAAATATCCTCAGAATGAATGTATTTTTCATGCTGAAATTTTTCATATAGCTGTCATAGGATGACTAGAAAATTTTTATTACTGCTATTGAATTTCTAACCAGGGTGTTGATCCCATATACATATGCCATTAGTATAAGCTTGTTTAGATAACATTGTCTTGTTCTACTGGCATTCATAGAATGATCTACATTGAACAGCACAACCTCTCAGCTGTCACCTTATCAATATATTGATTTATTTATGAATAATTTTCTATTTATCTCTTCTAGAAGTAATCAGAAAAGAATCACTTCAAATAAACTTCTCTTCACAGATGATTGATTGATTATAGAAAATGCAATTTCCTATCCTTTCCTAAGATCTAGTTTCACATACAACTAAACATTTAACTATATTGGAAGCAAGTTGATTTCACTTTTCTCATGACAGAAGGGTTAAATCAATGACTTATAGCTGGACATTGAATCCCCTCTTAATTCAAGTATAGCTCACTTTGCAAGGAATAAGCAGAAAAGAAACCATCTGAAAATGTGGATATTTTAGTCAAAAATATTTGAGTGGAGAAATCGTGCAAGTGCATGTATGCGTCTCTATGTAAAAGGATTCATGATGCCATTTCTAGCCCAAAGCACTAAAAAGTTGCATAACAACAAAATATGCTTATATTGGATATGACATGTTTTCAGCTACCCTGGTGCAACCCACAGAAAACAGCGAGGCAGCATCTAAAACAATAAGCAAAAGATGTCCCATTACCTCTTACTCCTCAAGAAGAAAACATATGGATATTCAGCAGTTTTCAATTTATGAAATAAAGGGAAGTTACAGAGGTCCCCCTCGGCTGAAAGGGCTGACCAGCAGGTGAGCCACCAGGGTGGAGCCAGCAGCTCTTCCTTGTCCCTGCTCCCTGAACCATCCTCAAAGTCGGAGGTGTGGGCCCCAGGAAGCCAGGATGGGCAGCCTGCAGATGGTGGGCTGGACACCCACTGCAGCCACGGGGACAGCACATCTTGTCCGGGCTCATCAGGCCTTGTTATGGGTTTCCTGCTGGGCAGCAGAGAGCTCACCCCGCATCCCTTTTACTGACCCATATTCAGTGTTCTCTTCTGGTCTTTGAACATTTCTTGGCTTGATGAGCATTCAAAAAAATTTTAAAAATTATTCAGCAATATTAATGTCATGTCTTGAACGTTGTCAAGTGTGCTGAGGCATAATTTCATCTCAGTGCCTAAAATGTTTATGATTTCAGGTTCCTAACTATAGAAGTTTTCCTGCCAAAACAGAGTAGATTGTAGCTCAGGCCTTTAGAGAAGGGCGGGATAAGCCATGCCATGTGATGAAATAGCGTTTCTTTGTCAAACATTGTTGGTTTCAGTTATGACTCAATATGAAAAGACAGGTTCCTAAAGAAAGTTTCCACATTTCAGTGCCATTCATAAATATTTTAACTTGCTTTTACTTAATGCACGAATGAAAAAACCATAAAGAGGATTTGACCTTAAACCCTTAATTGACAAAGACTAGTTTAAATCCTCTGCAATAGCCGACTAATGCAGTACCATTATGAATCATAAGGAATCTTAGCATGATGCATTCCCATTGTCACTGAACTAGTTAAAGCCAGTGAAGCATGACTAAATTGTTGTGACATTTTCCCAGCCCTACTATTACCTGTCAGATGGGAAAAAATCAAGGCGTCAGGACAAGCTTCCATATTGATGTGCTTGCTGTTGATATTAATTGATGTAAATGGATAAGCTTGTCCATCAACAGTAACAAGCACATCTGCTCATTGTAAAAAGAAATCTTCTTAACCTTCTGTTCTTTTCAGACTCCTTTGATATGAAAAAAATACTCACTTCCATACTCAGCAAATATGATGTCTATTGTGTTTGTTTTTATATATTTTTTTGTTCTAATTTGATGACAAAATGAAATATGAACTATTCTGGTATTTCATGTTTTTGCTCACAATGGATTGAGTTATATAAAGTAGGACATGGACAAATTACAAAAGCCAGAACAAGCAGGGTACCTAATAGTCTTATATAACCGCAAACAGTCTGCATCTGCTTTAATCCATCATCTTCCTTAGTGCTCTTTGGAAAAAAAAAATTCTTTCTTTCTCTTTATTCATTTTAAGTACAAAGAAGTTCCCCATGGACTAAAATAGCAAGACTTTTCCTGAGAAGTACTACACACATCTATAGCAAAGAATCTTTTGGGTTTTTTCCTTGATGAATTTACTAATTCTTGATGAATAGTACATGTTGTGATACAAACAGAATTCTCCTAAAGATCTTATTAGCAGAATAGCACTTGTGAAAACAAAGACAGCTCATAGAGAAGATATATATTTTTCAAATGTCATCCTCAGTCCTATGATTTTTTTTTCTTCTGCCTGGTAAAAAATAAAAAAGTAATAATGATGAAGAGTACATTATAAATAATAATTCTGAATTCCATGTATTTCCATTCAGTTATGATTTGAGTTTAATTAGAAATGTGATGTCTTCTAGCAGAAATAAAGTATGCACTGAGCATCATGTTTGTTTTGAAATCATATTAATGAAGGCAGCCACTGCTGCAGACTATATTTAGCATTTCTGTTGATAGAAACACAGAATAATTCAGAAATATCTTCATGTTAGTGAAATATTTACTGGGGAATAAATCCAAATATTGAGAGAAAGGTAAATGTAAATGTAATCAAGTTAAACAGAAATACTTTCAATACAGTACATAAGCAAATGGATATACCTTGAAGAGAAGCAAACTGTAGTGTTTTTAAAAACCTAAATATTACCATTGTCTAATAGAAACATTTTATTTATTTTTTTAATGTTCTACCTAATATAGCTGTACTATGAAGTTCAAGTAATCTGAAAGTAATGCTGAGATCTGAAAGAGACATGAAGGCTAAAAGAATGCCAAATTAAACCTCAACTCATTATCATCTTTGCTTTAAGCTCTGTTGGCATATGTCTTTTTCCAGAAATGTCTTCCAATCCTTCTGAAGCTGTGCTTAGAAATCCAGACTGTTTGCACTTCCTGGGAATAGTTTAAACAAAGGGAACCAGTTAGGCTATTGTTAAATTGTCTTGGGTTTTTTTTGCACCTTTTTATGAACAGCACTCCCACACTAAGTCCCTAGCAAATGAAGCCTTGTTCTGAAGTCTGCAAGTTGCATTAAGCCACTATTTATAACACTCAAACTCAAGGGAAAGTGTAGAGATTTCAGTACTGTCCAGATTACAGCCTGGAAGCTTTTGTCTTCCCAGCACATCTGATACAGGCGAATTACTGGGAGGCTCCTTTCGGTTGTTCAAGAGCTATTTGAAATAGCCAGGAAAATGTCAGCTAATGCAAACACTTCACAATGCTTGATGTGATACTTCTTTTGAATCATTCTTCCATCTCAGAACAGAAAAACAAAAAACACATTGAAATTTCATTTCAGTGTGATATGCCTTTTGATCATTCATTTCAGCTGGATCCGATGCTGTATTTATTTGTGAGCCCCAAATTTTCTGCTGATGTAAACAAATGAAAGAACATTGAGGAGGAACCCCACTGACTTGTAGCCATTTACCAGAGCAGAGATCATATCCCAAAGACTTCACAAGGTAGAAAGTTCATTTCCTACTATTAAACACTGTGTTTTCAGCAATTATGCTTGAAATAAAAATTATCTTTATATCAGATCCAAAGAGACAGGAAATTCACTGCAGAGGTATAGTTCATATTGAATGCAAATAAATAATGTATTGTGGCTTCTATTTTCTCTTTCTAATGCTTTTAAAGAATGGAAAGATTTCCTTATAATTTAAAATTACATCAGTTAGTAACCCTTCATAATATTTTATCTAAACCAATTTTGGCAACAATTCAAATAAATGCGATTGATAGGCAATAATGGAAAATGATGTATTAAATAAAGTGGATTAAAAAAATAAATACTTTTTATAAACAAAAAAGGTTATAAAATTTTATAAGTCTTTGTATTTACATTTTGTACAGAGACAATGGAAGGTATTTTGTTCTGACTCATCTGTAGGATGTTAACCACCACTTGGCCAAATTTCAAGAATTAGCAGCAATTACATTAAGTCCCCCACAGATACTAAATAACAGCTATGATCTAATCAGAAATTATTCCTCTCAGGATTTGATTTTACTCAAATACAAATCAGATAAATTAAGAAATACAGGAGGAAATAACAGGCTCAATCTGAGTAATGATTTTTAATAATCACTGATCTCAATTGTATTTTAACTTAAAACCTAAAATTGAATGCTACCTCATTTCCCTAGCAGTCCAAACAACTCTTTGAAAACAGATATAATATTATGACAGTATTTAATTTCTATCATATAAACTATATAATGTAATACCATACAGAGAGCATTGCAACAATCATTGCAGTAATTATTCAGATGTTGTTGAGCACTCAATAGCTCATGACATGATTTATCACATCTTTCTCAATAACTACAATTTCCAATAAGCACAATGATCTAAATGTCTTATAGTTTGGATTCTGAAATAACTCAATCTAATTTAGAGTAATTATTCAGTTCTAATCTATTGTAACTTAGAGCAGAAATTGCCCCTCTCTTTTGGTGTGTTCGTGTGTATTAAAGTGTCTATGAATGTAAGTACTTCTTTTCAGTGTAGTCAGATATATTCCTACCCCATCCATATGGTTCAATTCTTTGACATTTATGATCATTAAATATATTAAATTGCAAACAAATTCCAAAAACTGGGAAAAAACACTTGATTTCTTAGGCCAGAGACATGATGTTAAAAAAACCTCTAACACTATGAAGGGAGCTGTAACTTTCTTTTAACTAAAAAGCATATTTGAGATGATGAAACAATTCAAAAATTCATGTATAATTTATCATTTTTCAGCAAAAACATTTTAAGAAGTCAAAACACTTCACTCTGACATTTTCAAGTGAAATGTTTTGATTTTTTTCATTTCAAAACAACTTTTCATTTAGAAAAATTTAGCACCTTTTTAGATGTTCCCCTGAATATTTAATATTTTGGTCAATCTGAAAGTAAAGTTTCAGATCTCTTTACTTTGGGAATATTAAAAATGTACAAATTATTTTCCCAATTGATTATTCTTGATCCAACTTATCAAAAAATTCAGTTAAGTCACACAGCTCTCCTCCAACACTCCTGTAAGCTTCAATACTCATTTCAGCTCCATTAGGTGCACATGAGAGACATGTCTAAGTTTCCAGCATTGGTGTTACTGCTCTGTAAATGTCAATGCAGATTTGGCCCAGAAAATATGTCTTATCTGAGGAGGAATGATACATCAGCAACAGCAGTAGATGGAAGCAGCCGACTAATCCTGATAAATCTCACATTTCTGACATCCTTCCTTTTGCCAAAAGTTTAATAGCAAGAAAAAATAAAAGAAAATAAGTAACTATATAAGAGGAAAAAATATATATGCATGGATATGGTCTATATGGATATGCTGAATATGACTAGTACAGTAAGGCAGTGTGGGATTACACTGCTATCACAACATGACTGGCACCCACCAGTTTATATTGCACGGGTCATGCTCTTCTCTCTTTGCTACCATGCAAACTTCTCGGCACAACATTCTCAGATAAAGTTGAAGAATGAATCAGAGCATGAATTTTAAATATAGAGAAAGTGGATTTTGACTTATTCATTTCTGTTAATGAGGTCTTGACTGTTATCCTGTTTGTTTGGTTCCACATCCACCATAAGAGGTCAGTTTTGTACTCTAAGGATGATATGGAAGTGAAGCTGAATTTTCTCAGGGAGCAAGCATGCTGAAACTTCCATGAGGGTTCAGATGGACCTTGGCTTTAGAGCTTTTTTCAAGGGTGAATTTAGCCTCTCTGGGGTACATAGGCAGTGGCACTGAAAATGTGGAAGTAGGCACTGAAAGACTGAATTTTTTGGTCTTAGTTTTAGAGTACATACCTGAAGAAATTGGCAAAGCAGATCCCACACATTTCAGTTACCTGTAACTCCAAGTCTCTAATATTGGTAACTCTGTTATAATTCTTCAAGGTGTTGAAAGAATTAACACCAAAGAAAGCAAGAGTCTTCCTTTTGTTATGTTTGAGCCTGAAGCACCCTGTGTGTCATCGTATGATCTGAGAGGATTCTCTGCTTTAGAAGAGCCCTGGGGAGAATAGCCTTCCTCCTGAGCTTGGGGCTGCAGCCAAAAAGCTAGGAAGCAGCTTTGTGTGTACCAATATCCCTGCATCTCAAACACTCTCCAGACTTTTACCCAATTTTCTTGGGATTTTTGTAAAATATTTATAGAGTAATAAAAGCATAAGGCAGAGACTTTTGCATAAGGGAGAGCTGCAAGAGACAATGGGTTAAATCTTGACCAAGAGAATTGAATGTACAGGGAAGCATCAACCTGCACAGGCCAGAAATAAGATCATTTCAAAGCTTATAACTGAACTTGATGCTGTCCTTTAATGTGCAACTAAACAATTCATAAAGTTCATGGTTGGACTTGACCCCTGTTATGTGCTCCTTCCAGGCAATGTTTCTTGGAAAAAGCTATTGCACAGCTCGTACAGGAGAACAGAGGTTTATTTGAAGCAAACCAAGGATTATCCTGATCAGATCCCTACAGACATGCTGATTGTGGACTAAAAAATTTGTTAGGTATCAAGCTGTACAGACCTGAGATATTTTAGACTGGGAGATCTTCAGACTTTTTTTCCCCCTATAAGTAGATGTTTCACATGATTACTTTAATTTGTTATATAAAGGTTTTTTTAAATTACATTAAATTATACTCATAGCAATTGAAACAATGTGTTTGTATCCTAGTGTTTTGAAACCAGGTATATTTTGTGTCAGAGAACATATTATCAAATACATGCGATAAAGCAGTTAAGAGTTACCAGATTTAGTGATCAATCTTCTTTTTTGTGTTTTCTATGCAGGTCCAGCTTACTTATAATTTTTTCTTTATTTGATAACTGGTGGAGGTGGGGGAGGGGGCTTTCAGCTGTTCTGGAAAACATATAAGACTTTCATGATGCACAGAATACTCCAAGCTACAACTGCTAGAAGAGCTCCTGAAGTGCCATTGAATGTCTAAACATACTGAAAAACAAAAAAATCTGTCAGCAGAATACTCTTACACTCATTGAAGTAGTCATGGTATGCAAATTAATGAACATGAGTCATTTTGGTGGCAATTTATGACCTTTATGGTTCAGATGATGTAGATGTTTGTCTTTTGGCCAGGGTAAGATCTGCCAACACAAAAACTGAAATCAGATTTGAAACCAAAGAAGTTGCATACATATATGTAGCAAAAACTTTGCTCTTAACCTGGTCCTTCAATCTGGGAGAAATGGGCTAGTTGGAAGGGACAAAAAAGCATGAACAATCTGACTCTGTCAAGGTTTGCTTTTCAGACTGCCTAGCTTTATGCATTGAACTAATGTGAGTCTTTAAAATAAGTTAAATGTTTAGTGTCTCTCTAGAGCAGTGGAGAGAGGTGGTTTTCTATGAGGTGTGATTTGTCTAAGAGGGTTGAGACACTAGAGTCATATAAAGTTAGTGTGTATATACTACAAAGGAAATGGACCAATGATATGGGGTACCCAGATCTTTAAAAAATAAAGTGGCAAATATCCTATTCTTACCTGTAGTTTGAAACACGGACTCATATTCACATCCTTTCTTTTAAAGAACTTTTATACTTTATAATGTAGAATTCTTTCACAATTATAAGAATCAAATAGTAAACAACTACTGACATCACTGAGGTCAGCATCAGGACCAAGAAAAATAGTAAAATGCGAACTAGCAATTTATTAATGTGAAGAGCACATGGTACCTGAAACTTTTCTCATCACTTCTCTGTGTAGCAGAATTATCTGTTTTAAATTAACTTGTCTCTGTAGCCATGAAAGGACATTTCTTTTTCGTCGTCTAGACACAATCATCTCTTCAGGACAGGAATAACTGAGCTTACCAGAGGCCAATATCTACATATAAAGTTTATTTTTCAGTATAACCATATGTAGCTGTGCACTGTACCCATGGTGATTGGTAGTATTCTCAGATACAGTTCAGAGTGGAATGATATGTTTGAGACAAAAATAAATCTAGAAGCTTTCCTAAGATGTATTTCAACTTGTCCATTTTACTTGAGGAAGAACAGAACCCACTGTGTATTAATAAAGACAGGTAAAGCTGCATTTGTTGTGCCAGCAGCTCTTTGTGACCTGTCCTGCAGTGAGTGGCCCTTGCTGGGTCACTGCATGGCATTGCTGGAGGTTTTGGGTCCCAGAGCTGGGTCTGGGCTGTGAGTGCTGCTGCAGCTACAGCCCTACCAGTCTCTGCTGGCACAGTCAGCATTGCTTCAGAGTCAGATCAGGAGGCAAAAATGTCATAGTACAGCTAACAGGAACATTGCTATTTCTCTTCTTCCTGCTAGGTGACCTGATTTTTCCTTCTCATTTTCCTCTTTCTCTTGCCTTTATTCCGACAGAAGGAGTGGTGTAGCAGCAATATCAATGGTGATGCTGCTGCTGTGACAAAATGTGCTGCAAGCCTGTGCATTTTTAGACTGACTTAAAATATTTGATCTGTTCTTTTCTGGATATGAGGCAACTTCTACTTCTGCAGAAACTTCTCCACTCAGTTTTAAGCACTACCTGAACTCAGCTGACAGCTCCCTGGATGGTCAAAGGGAAAAATAAGAACCTCCAAGATATCATTTAGATTTTAGGTGGCTGATTCTTTCTCTACGTGAGCTTCCCTCATCTCATTGAATAATGAAGAAGCCTAGGAGAGGTATTCTCTCAGTTTAGTTGCCTTGAGAAGATTGGATCAATTCAGGATTATGGGACAATATAATTACTCATTTGAGAAGGGAGAAGCAAATTATCCAGTACATAAGCTCCACTGAATGCATGGCAATAATACAGGACAGAAAACTACATGAGTAATGGAATATCTCTGTCACATTTGCTTTAAACATAATAATGTTTGCATCTATTTGTTTAATTTTATATAAATATAATTCACCATCTTGCAGAGAAAAAACCACGCCATAGGTAACCACTAAAGGTCTGTACCCTAAACTACAAATATATTGTATTAGGTGATGGTAAAGGTGAATGAATTTGAAATGAATTGTAATGAAAATAGTGAGAATGTGGTGATATACATCGTCTATCCTCTGTCCTCTCACATCAAATGTATTTTCATGCTAGACATTTCAGCTGCTAACTGATCTTTTTGTGTTTTGCTTCAAATGGAGTTTCAGACTAGGTTAGTATTATCCAGCTAAAGTGTTTTCTGATGTCTGGACTAAAGAGAATTGCAACTCCAGCTGTCAGCTTCCAGCAGCCAATAACAGCCCTATTTACTTGGAAATTTTGCCAATTTTAATTAGCTGTTATATCTACTAGAATAAGCAAGCACTGCACTTAACTAGCACTTTGTCTGTGTTCTTTACCTTAGAATACCGGTAAAGTCCTATGTTCTTATAGTAGAATAAAGAAAATAAAGCTATTTGTGTATTCCTACCATTCTCCTAGTTTTTCAGTTTATAAAGATTTGCTCGTTTGCTTGCTTTTTTACCAGGCATGCATCTACTCTGGAAGATAGCTAATTAAGACTGAAAAAGCATTTTGCAGACTTACCTGCAATGTTAATAAACTATTTTTATTTTATGTGTGCATCTATGTGAGTATACATATGTACTCACACATATGGCTGAACATATGCTTAGGACAATTAAACGACAATATCAAGCAAAACCAAAAACCAAGACACCTCTCCTTTTTTATGCTTGTTTTAACATGTACCTTTGATTTCAAAAGGGAATATTTTAGTAGCATTTTGCAGATAGGATAGATAAGTAACTTTCCAGTGAGGCAGTGGTGTCAGTCATGCCATTTTAATTATCCAAGTTGGTTCATTTCCAACATGATTAACACTTGAAAAACCATAAAGGTCATGGACTGCAAGTTTGTAAAACACTTGCAGTGTTTTACAAACACTTCTTTTAGAGTCAAAACTAACTCAGGTTAGTTTTCCTATTCTGTCATTGCCTGTTATTTTTTTTTTTTTACATCTACAAACAACAAACTGGCAGTAAGAAACAACTTCCATAAGTATGTCTGACCCTGACCCATGTGAAACATATCAGAACAGTGGTGGGTATTTCTAATCACACTATAGGAAACAGCTGTCTGAAAGTGGCTGCCACAGCATGTCACTTTGTCATATTTACAGGCATACAGGTATTTGAAGCACCCCAAGGTATCTGCAAGTAATTGGCACGATGATTCCAATCCATTGCTAGCTATGAATTAAATATCTAAACAGTTTTGGTTAATGAACTAATTATCCTAGTGGAAAATTGTATCTTTGCTTTATTCAGTGAGCTGGAAATAGAACAGGAGGTAGACATTGCTGTTCCCAGTGTAACTATGATTTTTGATGTGAAAGGAGAAGGCAAGCAAGTTAAGATATATCTTACTGATGTACATCGTAGACCGTTTAAGACCCCTCACCTAATCTGAGTCTGTCAAAAGAATCTCTGCATTCAATAAGCAGTTTGTAGCAAGAGGGGCGTAGTACTGAATAAAGAGGATAGTAAGAAGACTCTGACACTTGAAAGGTCTTTGACAGCCTGTGGCTGACTGCTGATAGTGTTTAGAATAGACTTATTATCAGCACTGGTGTATCTTATCAGTATGAACATGGTTGTTTGAAAATTAAACAGCGTGGAAAGAAAGGTCTCACATTCAGTATTTTTAATACCTTTGCATTTAAATATGGATTTCCAAAAGCTTAAAAACCCCAACCATTCTTCTAGTGTATTTCTTTTGATAATTTTCTTTGAATAACAGGCACAGTCAGGCCACAGCCTTATTTAAATGCATTGTTATAGTACTATTTAAGCTTATACTTATAAGACCAGAATGAAGCATTTTTATTTAAAATAAGGAGTTTTGTAAACAGAAAGAAAAATACAAACATCTTTTTTTTTAACCTCCTTTTGTTTGTTCCTTTGTTAATATCTTGCTCTGCTAGGTTTACAAATCCTAAATAAATAGAAATTAGTGCTCCTTACTTTGCAGTCCATTTGCTTTAGATGTTTGCCTTGAGGGACATTTGTGTATTCTACTAATGGCTGCAGCAGAGTGCTGTCTCATTTTCATTCTGGCAAAAAAAGGCCGTTTCCATGGTTACAGTTTCATTTGCTAGAGAGAAACTGATGGCTGTTAGTGATCCCATCATAAGCAACTTCTGTCAGATTTCTTATCAAGTAGACATATTTTGACAAAGTGAAAGATAACACCATAATAAGAGAACTAAGTTGCTACTCTATGTAATGAACCATTTAACATTAAATGAAATGTGAAACCACATTCTTAAGGCTGAAGGTGAAGAGAAAAAAAGTAATATTTATAATTTACGAAAATAAAAAATATTCAGTGCTGGAATAATGACACTACTCGCTTTCTGTTGTCAAGGTAAATCTAGTAGCATAACATTGATTTATATTTTAGGGTCATATACAAACCTTCACCATCATCTCTGTCACAGAGAGACTGCATGGAGTTGTAATTACTTTTAGATTTTCTTGTGGTACTTTATTTGGCTAGGTATGGTCCAAGACTGAGACAGGAGCTAAATGTGATGGTTGGTACACACGCATCTTCCCCCAAACCCAGCTCAGACTAAGTCCAGCATTTTGCCCCACAAAATACATGCCATATCTATCCAGAAGGAATATTGTGGACTTGGAAACCTGGAACAACATGCCCCTAACCTTTGTTGCTGTGATCTGGGCAAGATGCCAGAAAACAGACAAGATTTGCCCCAAAATATTCTGTTGTGCAGAAAATGTTTATTGGAGCCCTACGTAACCTGAGAACTGAAGTTAAATATGGTTATTGAAGGGAAAAGAAGACAGTATACTGTTTAATTTTAGATGTTTATGTTTCAGATCTTTAAGTATCATTTAAGGATAGCATCACCAGGTCCCCAGGCTTTCTTGGTTCATTGTCACAGGAAAGCCTAAAAAACCCTCCAAAAGCTAACCACAGAGGAGGAGTAGAATACAGGGAAATAAAGGAAACACATCATTGACATATTAGGATAAAAACAAAATGCCATGAAAATATATATTACAGGAGGTTGTGGAAGAGGAGTGAAATAACAAAGAAAGTAATACTGATACACTTAAATACTAATATACTTTACCTGAGGTGTATGGTCTGGGGTTAAGCAGAAGATTAGAAAAGTATATTTGTATTAATTCATATCAAGATTATTCTCCTTAGACTCCTCTATAAATCTCTACCTATATACAGATATTTGTTTAAAATTTAATCTCAGCTGAAGCAGAGTATCAGTTCATTATTACCCTTCACTTCTGTAGTCGTTCAGCTCTACAAGTGATGTGAAATGCTATCAGACTGAAATGATAGTGCCTGATTCTTATCTAAATTGATTTTTTTTTTTAGATTTCTTCAGCACATTTAGAAGTGGGATGTAACTGTTTAATCAGTTTTAAGTAATTTGTTATCACCCAGAAAGGTACTTTATAATAGCTAAGAGAGGCCAGTAAAATGGTGTAGACTTACTTTGCACTCAAAATGAACTCTCATATCAGGGCTATATGTGAATTTGAATTACTTCCAAAAAAGCTTACAATCTCCCAAAGGTTTTTCTGAGATACAAAAGCAGTTGACATCCTGTAGATTCACATTTAATTCTTTGTTATTATAAATGCTGTGTAGTCCATGGAGGTTTAAAAGGGTTCACTTGCCTGCCCTGACTTGTGTTATGCTTGAGCAGAATCTTAGCTTTAAGGTACCCATTGAGCACTTCTGGTTGTTTTTGACATTTTAAATATTACTTACAAGCACAGTGTGGGGTATCTTGAAGCGTGGGCATCGGAACTCAAAATGAATTGCACTGAGCTCATTCTTACAACATGCAATCACAGAATCACAGAATCATAGGATGGCTTGAGTTGGAAGGGACATTAAAGGTCATCTGCCAGGGGCAGGGATACCTTTTACTAGACCAGCTTTCTCAGAGCCTACCCCATCCTTCAGAACTGAATCCTGCAGTAAGACTGTCAAGGAGACAGCACGTGTGTTTCTGGAAATTGAATTAAGAAGCCTATGTCAGCATCTATGAATGCGTGGCTGAAACCAAAGGACTTCTGTGATGTCCAGTTGATGAGGTCCTGTTCTTTACACAAGAGCCAGCCATGAGTTTCTTTCATACCCAGGATTCCATTGACTTGGATCTAGAATGAGTTCCTCTTTTATAGCTGTTTCAATAAGCTTAAAGGATTGGATCTTCTACAGAAACTGGCACTGACCTAGTTCAGCTTCCACTGAAGTTAATGATAAAACTCTCAGGTTTGAACCCGAGCAGAGTTAGGTCCATGCTAAAGTCTTTTGAAAAATCCCACTCCATATGGTTTCTAAAGAGTTAGTGATGAACAAAAGGCACTGAAGTAATCTATACTTCTCAGATGGGATTTCTAACATATATATAATAACATCAGTGACACAGGAATTGAATGCATGGCACTCTATTAAATTCCATAAGCTATAATACCATATTTCTAAAGCTGTGGGAATGTTAATATCTGTGTTTGCTCAGTGGCTGTGCCTCACCACAACCTCAGGAATCTATCATTTATGAATTAGAGGCAGGGTGAATGCCTCCATATCATGAAGAGGAGCTGGGTGAGAACAGATGCAGGGCCTGAACAACTCAAGAGCTGTCACTTATGCTCAAAAGACATACAGCTTCCTCAATGACTCTAATAAATCTAAATCAGAGAGACAGCAGATAGGTTTGCATAAGTACTCCAGAAAGGCCTCCCTAGAACATAAAATTTTGGGTTGGAACACATTTCTTTACTTTTTTCCTTAAGCACAAACTTAAGATAATCATGCTTCTTCATTTTCTGGTGGTGTGAGGAGCACAGATGAATCCTTCCCTTTTATTTTCATTACATACCTGATGTTGATGTTCACCACAATACCCACAAGGATTGAAATAGTTCTTTTTTTCTTCAGAAAGAGTGGCAAAGGTGACTTAACTGCATTGCCAATATTACCAGAAATGTAAATTTAAGATGAGCCTTTTTAGTATTATGATTAAAATATCTAAGTATTTTAAAGTCAGAGTTGCCACTGCAGTTCAGTCCTTCTCTGAATTCCTAAATAAGAGCACTAATTTTCAGCAATGCTTCACTTTTACAGTTTGTAATTTGAAAAACAGTTGTTATACTGTCAAGGGTAGGAACAGTCAGTCCTAACATTAAAGTGCCTCAGAGTTTTATATGTTTGACTTTTAGTGTGATTTGAGAACTTCATTCCCATAGCTCTTTCTAAAAAATCACAGATGAGGAATTTGTAACCATTACTGATTTTTTCAAGGAGAAAAATTTTTGTGTAGATGTATTTATTTGCTATTGCCTCAGTGAAAAATGCCATGTCACCTCCTGGTGCCAAGGATCTGCTTGGGCAAACTGACAACTGTGAGCAACAACGAAAACTGACAACTCCATAACCTTGCCAAGCATTAGGAGAAAAAGCCTTTTCATTCTGCCCATGGTCCATAAAGAGCTTTTCACAGCCCAATATCCAAGCTGCTGCTCTGTAGGAAGAGGAAAGGTCCTGATTCAAGCTGTTTCCTGTTCAAATAAGAAATAGTAAAAGCACATCTAGTAGCATTACTAATATACTAACACACCCTGGGTCAGACGTGTGAGTCAAGAAAGAGAAGCAGAGAAGCTCCTCCAAGATTACATGGTAAACACCAAGGTGCAATTTGGTGGCAGGGTGTATCATTCAGGTATCTCTCAAGAGACAGGGCTCATCCTACAGAAAAGAGGAGAACAAAATTTTTGAAATTTATGTTTAAGTCACTCTAGCTGTAATGATGTATTTTCAAAGCAATTTGCCATTAAATTGATGTCATCAGTTTTGCCAGTACATATCTCAGCATTTCACGTGAAAAATTGAAGGGAGAGCAAATGTAGCAGAATTTACCATTCCCAAAAGAGTTGTGCTCACATAGATACTATGTAAAGTATCCTAAATATAAGATACTCTTGATTTAGTGATATCACACAAATTTACAAATTTACAAGGCATAAGTTTCATTTTTCACTTTCCAGCTGATCTCAGAAGTCATGCCTTCAGAAATGTTGAGAATGGAAAGCATGAAAAAACAGACAAATAGATACATTCTGTGTTTTAACAATGTTAAAAGCAAAGGCAACATGTATTTTATCTACAAGGATGCTCAGAAGATCTGTTCATGCTACACGTACCAAAAGTTGGAAATGTTTCCCAGCAGCAGAAAGCAGATTAGGCCAAAGCATGAAAGATTTCAAAAGGTACCTGCAAAGTTTGGCATGTAAGGTGTGTTTCCTTTTCCTTTAGTAGAAAGAAATCAAACTTTTGGAGTGAAAAGACTTTCCAAAATATTTCTTATTGAAAACACCATATGTAACATTTTCCCATTGTACAAAGAAATCACCTTTTAAAGTCTTTTCTATTCAGGAACTTCAGCAACACAGACTTTTTCCTATAAGTAAACAATAAGCTTAGAATTTTCCAATGAGAAAACGAAATTTCCTAGGCAGATTTCATGGTTTATGATTTTTTTTTCTAATAGTTCAGCCATTCCTGGAGTGGAAAGAAACCATTTAGCAATGTAAAGCAATACTACAAAATAGTTCAGTGTCAGGAAGTGAAAAATAATGTATCTTGTGGGGAAATTACACAGTCATCTAATTAGACAGGATATTGTGACATGTAATTAGTTTATGTTTGCTGAGTACTTAAAAAAATGCAAAGCTCTTTATAAATGTTAATGATTAATATTTAACCTAGGCATATATAATTAACAAAAGCCTGTTCTAGGCAAAGCATTAGGGCTAATTAACAACCCTATCTTCATATCATATTCTACATTTCCCTAAGATGCTAGAACCTTGCTTCAAATAATGAAATACTGAATCTGTGGAGTGTTCTTAAATATCAAAAGAGGAATTCAAATTTTGGTTTAGGGGTTTGGTTTTTCTTTTGATAAAAATGTGTCCAATGTAATATCATATAGTTACTCTTTTCCAAAGTTTTGTGGGGTTGTTTCTGGAAGGATTCCACCTAACCAAGTCCTACTTGACTTCTGAAAATTAATGAGATTAAATTGCAGAAGAGTTTGGCAGCAGCCTGAGCAGCTCTCATTCCTATTTCACTATCATAGATAAAAGTTGGAAATAATTCCACAATGTCAATGTACTCACAACAGCATGAGCCATGGCACATAAGCATTGAACCAGGCCTATCACAGCCAAGGGAAAAGTCAAATCTGGGATCCAGATCAGGTAATGTGATGGAAGCAAGTAATACTCTTTGCTGATTGTAACAAAAGTCCAGTTTTTTGCATTCAAACAACCAAAGTTTGATTCAAAAGACAGGAAAAAACAATCAATCTTGAATATCAAAAATGAAGTGGCAGAGTTCTGATACATAGCAACCCTATATTTAAGCCAAAAACAGTCTTTTGTGATATAAGATGTTTATACGAAGAATAATGGTTTCTGCTATTTCCATCCAGCTTCTCTGTGTAGGTTTGGACAACTGTAAATTTTGCTTGCTACATGCTTGAAGTTTAGAACCACATTTTAACAATAAATTGTTGTGCACTGACATTTTTTTTTGCTTTGGTTCTTGGAACAAAGTTTAAAGTTCTTGTTTTTTGTGAAGGAAATAGAATCTGATGTTCAAGTAAAAATAAAAAAAACCCTAAACAACCAGCCATAACCAAACTTTGATTTTGTGCTCTGTACAGTATGAATTTTCCTCAAATAGAAATGTATTATTCTGCTGGTCAATATGTACCTTAATTCATGTAAGATGAGCAATACCCGTATAATTATTAAATGCTTAACTGATGAAAAATTGAGTTAGAAAAGTCTTCCTAATCAGTAGGATTAAAATAGAGACAGTCTCCAAGGATATATTTGCAGGCTGCTTTACTGAGAAATTGAACAGAGCAAACTCTAAGTGGGACAGAAACAGAAGGAAAAACATGGGGTAAGGAGCAAAAAAAATCCAGTCATGACACATATTAGTGCAATGTGAGAAAATAAAAAAGTAATAAACAAAAATAGATATTGTATAAAATCAGTGCCTGGAAAGCTGAGGGAACAAAATGTGCCTAATGACTGTCCTGCAAACCTTTACTGCAGCAAATGTTCTGTGCTCATGCAAACAGCACTATTTTTGTTGGCTGGACTGTCCATGTAAGGATAAAATTCTTCAGCTGAGTTCCTTGAAGACTTGAGCATACTTATTTGCTTGTTCATGTCTTATTAATATAATGTAATCTGCTATCTCCTGTTACTTATGCTGGAGACTCAAATCTTAACATTAATTTCTAAGATACAAAATCAGCAAAATATATTTACTATATATACACTGAGACAGATTTCTCAGCTTATTTTGAATGAGTACTTATCTAGTTGTCTTTTTCGTCCTCTGAAGCTAGTAATTGAGGACATGACCCTTTAAATTTCTATCCATTGGGTCTAAGAATAAAAGCAATATTTTAAATTATTTCACAAAGAGAATCCTGCTAATATCAAAGAAACCCTGAATACATTCAAACTTCCAGTTTGATCTCTACAAGTTTTCCTCTCCAAGCCCTGAGGATTACATACCAATGTTATTTTTCAAATTACTGTTTCCTGGACTCATGGTAATTTTAGATAAATGCATACTTTCATTCCGGCTGATACATGATCTTCTTTTAGACTGTAGCTGAATTAATTTAAAATTACAGAAATACACAGAAAGTGGAGACACAAACCAAGTGGTCCTAACAGATGTGATCTCATCAGGGTTCCATTTGTTAAAGGAAATCATTGAATAATAACTAAAAGTTAATTAGATCTAATTGCCAATTAGAAAGGAAAAGTAATTTGAAACTATCCTCTGCCAGTGTCTTATTACCTTTGAGAAGCTTAAATCTTGAAGAGGGTATGTTACCTGTTATTGTAGAGTATGCTCCCTGCACACAACACTAGTGTGCTAAGTCCATTGCTAAATTCTGGTTAATTACAGGTGAACTCACAGATCTTGAGAGATGCAGAGGGAAAGACAAACAACTTGTCTTGAAACAGCAGACATACTGAAGGACTCACTAACTTGGTCAGTTTAGAAAAAAACCCATATGCTTTTCTTTTAATTTGTTTTCCAAATTTCTTAGCCTTGAGAAGTAGGTAAAGTGAAACGAGTCTGTGTAGGGCCACAGAGGTAATTCTGAAAGTGAAGGGATTTGTGTCTGTCCAAGTGAAGTATCCTCGGGAAGGACACAGTGGGCCAAGATGCGTATCACTCACACCCTTGGCACCCAGGACTGTCAGCTGGTCAGTGAAGGTGACTTATGCCCATTGCTACAGAAACAACTCTGTGTACTCTGTCTAGTAGCTACACTTAGTAAAACACAACCCTAGAGAGACAAGAAGTTGAATTTTTCATGGGTCATACACTTCTTACAGATATTTAGAGTAATAAAAGTGTACTATGGCATACACCATAGCTGAGAAAGAAGGGTTGACAAGAGTGCAAGGCCATATGGGCTGTTGAGGTCAATCAGCTCTTCTGCACTGAAGTATTTTGATCCCTCTTTGAAAAATAATGTGGGCAGTGATATGAGCAGGCTGGAGAAATACTCCATTATATCTCCTCAACTTCTATCCAAACTCAAGGAAGCTCAGGGTAGGGTGGAATTGACACAGCAAGTCACAGGGAAAATAATGCAAAATGTCAAATTTAGGACTTAGTTCAGGGACTCCTTGTTTATTATTTTCTTGGCCCTTAATTTTTCAAATAAAATATTATTTTTATGAGAAGTAGCTCTTTAGATAGCACAGGAAACTGCAAGTTATCTTTGAACCCACCTCATAGGGCCTACTTAATAAATCAAATTATTGAAGGACCAACATTATTGTTAATTAGTCAAGGTGCTGCAGCTGGCTTCTGAAATTCAAAACAGAAGAGAGTCAGCATATGCAACCAATTCAAGCACTTAGAAGGACAATGTTACAGTAGTCTGAAATCTCTGTGTAGCCTTCTTCAAGCAAGGTTCTGCTCTACAAAAAATACCCATAAGAATTCTAGTCTTGCTGCTTAACAAAAAACCCCAAACACATTCATATTTTGAGCCTTTCCACTTGAGATTTTCAACTGCCTCACAAGTATTTTTAGGCTGGATTAGTACAACCTGTCTTGGATTTTCTTGATTTGAAAGAATTTGCTCTGAGCTGATATGACCCATGCTTTATTTTGCAATTAAAGTATATATGTCAACTTCTACTTTTGAGCATACTACATATGTAGTCACTCAGCAGAATCTACTGGCACCTTTTACTGCAAAATCCACATGATGGACAGGATCTTCTTTTCCAGAACCTTTCCCAGTGCAGCAAATTTGTCATCACTTCAGCAAAACATTGTTGTCCCAACTCACTGGGCTGATTTTGAAGATCTTTAAATAAGATAATAATACATTGTCTGAAGTAAGAATTGATGAATATCTCCAGGCACCTTTCACTAAGTTTATGTTCTGGATTCACATTACAGAGCACACTTTTATTAAAGGAATTATTAGACACAGCCTTAAGGCTACTATGGGAAAGTTTTGAAAGAAGGAATAGAAATTCATATCTCAGGTCTCACTGTGAAATGTAAGACCTACTGAGATAAAAGTGACATGTAAATTCTTTCCCATACTTCTACACATTAATAGTATTTCTGCCTTAAGGATTTAAGGAAGTTTTTATTGCTGTTTTCTATCATGACAAAAAGTTATTTCAATCTCTTCTTAAACAAAATGTCTATAATCTGGACATTTTCCAGTTCCAATATGACCTTTTGTACCATAATGTTTATTCTTAACAAACAATTGTTGTCAGCAACCTGTGCAACTCCTTAGTAACCACATAGACATTCTGTGGCAAAGTATCTAACCACTTCTATGTTTTATAGTTTCTGAGCATAAATACAAATAAAACAGCAAAAAGTCAGTAAGAATGAAAGCAACAGCAGAAATAATATTGACCAAAATTGCAGGAGGAAAGTAGGGGCAGCAAAAATTCATCCATCAATACATTGCAGGAGATTGCCATACTGAATCTGTCTGGTTTCATAAATACCAGAAATACAGAAACATATTTGATTTCTTCTTTTCTACTTTTGCTTCATGCTCTATGCCCTCAGTCAGCATATATTTACTTATCTTAGGTTGAGCAATCACATTGCCCTGTTGAACAAAAATAACTGAGGATATTACAAAGCATATTCTGATAAAATGTTTTCATATTCTGAAAGCATCTTCCAATTTATTTATATTTTTTAAAATTTTGTTTATTTCCAAATGGCACATTCATTCACTAAAAGGTGGGATGGAAAATGAGGAGCCAGGGTGCATCTGCTTTATAACAGCAATTTTCACTGTGGAAGAAAACCTAACTCCTTGCCTCTTGCCTTCAGAAAAACAAGTGAAAATTTTTATTTCTTAACACAAGATGCTATTTAGAGCACAGAATGTATTCCTAGTACTTATAAGAGTAATCCCAACAGATAGCTAGCAAAGTCACCTACCAAATGACCTAATGTGAAACTCTCTAGCTTGTCTATACTATCAATATTACATTCTTGTTTGTATTGTGCACAGTAAACTTCACAGATATTTTCTAATCTCAAAAAACACGAGGAAATTCTTAACCACATGAAATTCCACAAACACTGTTTTGTTGCACTCAATGAGAAAGGCTGACCTTTTTGTTGTCATAGTACAAACCTCTCCCTTGTCAGCAAACAAAAATCCATTATCTCTTAGTAATATAGGACCTGTGGCACAGAGGCAGGACTGGTACCAACCCTTCTGTCTTGGTCCTGCATCCAGCCCAGGTCAAGCTTAAAATGTGACTGTTAAGTTCTTCTGCACGGAGACCACACCTTCTTTTGTGTAAACAGCCATGACAAGCTGTTTAGGGTAAATTATACATAACAGTAGGAGAAGTAAAAGAAAGCAGACATGAAGTATTAATTAATGGATTAACTTATTTTATTCATTCTGGTTAAATTTCTACTATCGGTAATTGCATGTTCACCTGGAACTTGCTGCATTATTTAGCATGGAATTTAGATTTCCCACCCCATCAGTTGCTCAGATAAAGCTGAACAAGGCTCAGGAAATGCCCCTCTCATCAGCTATTTTGCTTTTTCAGCCTAGTGTTAATTCGGAACTTAAATGATCACATTTACATTTCTTACGCCAGGATTTCCAGTCCTTGAGGCCAAAGCTGATCTCAAGTCACAGGCAAGCAGCTCTTGGTCTTGCAGACTCTCCAGGTGGTGTGCAGAGTAGGAGACCTCAGCCAGGCTGTGGTGTGGGTGGGAAGCTGGGCCACTAATGACAGATGTGGCAGATTCTCACTGGGGCTGTCAGCGGCACAGGGACTGAGCTAGGAAGCTGAAAGGCATCACAGGACACCAGGCAGAGTTGTTGCTGTTAAGGCTCAGGCAGCAGCACCCTGAGTGCACATCTAAAGAAAATTTAAAGTCAGGAGTTTGTGGCCTGATGCAAAATCCATTAAAGTCAATTGAAAGATGTCTGTGTAGAAGCATTTGAAAACCCCAGATGACAGTAAGAAGCAGGAAGGCTCTACGCGTCCTAAGAATAAAAGAGCAACATCTGTAATTTAATGGACCTTACCAGTGGCAATAAATTTGAAGAGGTTCCACTGAGAAAGTTGATGTAGAAATTAATATGAGACAATTGACAGGATCTTATCCAAGTCTGAGATGGAAGTCTTAGAACAGTCAAGAGAAAAAAAAATAATTTCACTAGAAGATGATTGTGTATCTTGCCCTCTTACTTTGTCCCTATGTCTCATAAGACAGTAAGTTCAATAGGGGCAGATATTTGATACAGGTGAATGCTGAGTGATATTTTAGCTCTTTGGGATCTGACCCATTTTTTTGGTTTCACTGACTGAGTAGCCTGTGGCTTTTGTTCTTTAAAGTTTGATATTTGCGTTTGGTAGACAATTTCAAATTGCTACAGTTATTTGTATAGTTGGAAAATTTCTCTTTTGTTTAGTGGCTAGTTTTCAATTGTTTTTTAAATTTCGTTTCTTTTCCCTATGGTAATGGGTGTTGACAGCATGATTGCCTCTTGGAGAAATTGGACATACGTAGGTTTTAATTTCTTCTGGAGAAAGGAACAGCTAAATTAAAAGTAGCAGTGTGTTTCTCACAAAAGGACAAATTTTCTACCCAGCTTTGAGTAACTTTGTGGGAGAAATCTCACTCCCTGCTGGAGAGCAATTGCCAGTGGCTCAGCACATTCCCAGTAGGCATGTCATTTTATCACAGTTTCCCTAAAATTCCCTTAATTCCATGCATAACAGAGTAACCGTGGAGCTACAAGAGGATTCATCTAAGAGAGACAGTCCCAGTCATTCCAATGAGGATATTGTTTGGGTGAACAGTTCATGGTTTGGCCTTCAAACAAGAATGATCTTTCAGGTAAGATATTAATGAAATTTGGTTTGATTGCAGGGTATCTCATAGCCTCTTGTGAATAAGACTCCTTATTTCTCCGTGTCTTGGTTATGTACTAGCAATGATTCCTTTTTCTTGCAGAAGTGTTCTGAAGAGTTCATTAATATTTGTGAGGTATTTAAATGAAGAACTTACTGAAGAAGAAATAATTCAGGGCTGCGCGCCTGGGTGCACACTATTATTCCCAGCACAAAAGAAAACAAAACAAATCCCTAATTGATTCAGAGTGTTGAGGAAGTGTTCTTCCATGTTCCCCAGATGGCAAAAAATCTCAATGTATACAAAATATCAATAGGACAAGCAATTGTGCTTGAAGCAGCAACTTTGAGGCTGTGCCTCAACTTAACTAGAACCATCTGCTCGTGCATGAGCAGTAGTAAAAGACTTGAAAAAAACACAAAGCAGAGTTTGTCCACAAAACCAGGTGATGAGTAAGTACCAGCAGTGTGCAGTTCATTGCAAAGTGGCAAGAACAAATTTATCAGATGTGCTCAAGAACAGGCAAACAGGTCCAATTAAAAATAAAACCAAACACCTCAGCAAGTTTGACCCTGCAATGAATCACCATACTTTAATGATGTAACAATTAACTACAGCCTAAGTGATAGACCAGCAAAAGGCTTTCTGTGAGATGAGGGCATAATCTGGAAAACAAAACTTATGAATTTGATCAGTTTTCTGCAACTGGTATTCAGAAAATAATGTTTTATGTTAATAATGTTGCAGAACCAACATGGCTAGCTCAATTATCGGGTTAGACAGAGATTCCTTTGAAAATCTGGTTTACAATCAGTTTGAAAAGATGCACAATACATAACCAGAGGGGAAAGAAAGAGATGTGAATGTAAATATAGTGCTCAAAATTTTGATGTGTTTATTACTATATTCCCTTAGATTGTCTTCAATGTTTTAAATCTCCAGCCTTGAATTTACAGAAAAAAGTATTTGTAGAGTGGAGGTAAGGGAGCAGTCAACATGTATTACAAAACAAGAGTATTTTAAGTTTTAGGTGGATCCTCATGAGATGCAAGTGGCAAGCGAGCTCAAATGAAATGAATAGGGAATCTGGATCACATACAATTAGCTTCAAGATTCCAGCAATATTGTCAATGTTCTCTGGTACATTTGATTTCAAGTAATATGTTTTATACTTCATTACATTAGAACAGTTACTCTACAATTAATAAGAACTGATTACTTTCTCTAATGAGTCATTGTTTACCATTGTAGACTATTAGTTTAGCTTAAGGTTTTGAGCCTAAAAGTACAATTTTTGCAAAACACTTAAGGCAATCATAAGTCCATAGAAGCCTTCCGTATAACCTATTTTACTGACAAACAATTACATTTTAGATTGAAGAGGTGAAATGATTAAGAATATTTGACTTAGTTGCCATGACAGCATGCATTTTTCATCAGGCAGAGTGTAATTACTACAATTTCAATGATGTAAAATCAAGAAAGATGATAACAAACAGCAGAACCATGGAGATATTGCCATTGCAACCAGGTTACCATGGCAACAGTGATAATAATCTCAGTGATAGATGTTTTCTCTTGCTCTTTCCATTTTGTACGGTTATAACATTCAGAGCCAGTTTTTACCACAGCTTTTTATAGTTTATTAGACTGTCAAAATAGTTTATGAGATGTTGTTGCAAAGGAAATGACTGAGTTCCGCAGCCTAATAAAAATGCCAAATACTCTGTTTACATACTGCTCCAGCATTTAACAAACATTAAAAAATTGTATGAAAAATGATTTGATATTGTATCTGTATTAATCAATTTGCAAGGCATAAGCTCTGTCACTGAAGGTCAAATGAATACCTTCCAAGCATTACTTTTAGAGAGTCTTTTTAAAGTTTATTCTTGACACCATGCTGCCAACTCATTTTACCTGAACAGTGCAAACCAAGCAGCTCACAGGAAATGCTTCATAATACTAGTAGGTAGTTAGCTAGAAAAATCACATTAATGATTTAAATAATTTAGAAACATTTATTTACTTGACATTGAAGAAGTGGTCAATGCAGATTAAATAATATTTTATCTACTGAACCTATATCATAGGCAATATACAAAAAAAGTAAAATAATGTGTTCACATTTTTTGTAGGTGTGTAAAAGTATACATACACACAAACCATTGTGTGCATGGGCTATTTCATGCAATATGTTTGAAGTGTATATAGAAAGACAGAGGATAAATAACATCTCACTCTGTTACCTCCTACGCTATAGAGATATCAGAAGGCATTGATTAGTAGAGGAAGCCTTGAGATTTACCTCTGGAAAAAAACCAACTCCCCTTTTTATAATTTTAAAGACTGACTTTTTAAATCTGAACCGTTAACTCTTAAAGAGCAATGTAATTTTTAATGGGAATTTTTAGAACTGTTCACAAAAAATAGTTAAATACTTGTTTTTATTTTTCCCTATCTTTTTCTCCCAAAGCTTAGCAACAGTCACTATTCATCTTAAAAAATAATTACATACATATTCTGAGAAACAAACACATTCAAAATCTGAATAATGTCTACAAAAAATTATTGTTCTTCATTAAATTTACCCCAGATTTATATCCACAACTAAAATAATTGCTAGGACTGAAGCTTTTCCTACCACCCAGTTTGGTGAGCTGCATTATTCATTTGCTCAGCAGTCAGACCTTCAGTACAGAACAAAACCCAGAGAGAGGAAGGGAGGGACTCTTGAAATGTTGTGGTTAAACAGGTGGAAAATGCGACAGGAATAAACAGAAAGGACATGAATTATTATGAACTGCTTTGAGGTGTTAATGTGGATTTGGGGACCAACATGGGAGACTGTTGCCATAACAGCAAGACATCAGTGACTGATGGCACAATTTTCAGTCATGTTGCTCCCCAAAACTCTTGTATTAAACAGCACAGATCCTTCATCATTTGGACCTGACTCTGCTCATCCCATAATATGTAGGGGCAAAGGTGCATACTGTATTTCTTCAATGAAAATGGATATATTTCCTATTTAGAGAACTTTTCACGGCTTCTAAAGTTTTTCTTTAGTGTTTGAGACAGCTATCAGTCACTCTTCAATCTTGGTAATCTCTTTTGAAAGAAAATTACAAAGCAAAAGTACTGAAAAAGACAAATAGTTTGTTAATAGAACACTCTTGTGTTCTGCTGACCACTTATTCATTTGGTACTTATACTTCTGATAAACTATAGAGTTTTTAAATTTTAACTCTTGCTTTGGGGAAAAAATCAATAGATATGGATCTATCCCAAGCCAAATATTAATTTAAATGCATATATGTAATTATTTTAAATGAATAACATATGTTTACATTTACTATATTGCTTGGAAACTTTTCTGCAGATGTTAAATGTGTAATAACATGCAAGTGTGGGTGAGAGCATGAGAAGGAAGTCTGGTCTCCAAGAAGACCAACTATAAGAGTTGACAAATTATGCGCAATATCCAAGATTCAAAATCGTAGACAAACTCAGAGATATTTTAAGACATACAAACTTTGTTGAGACTACAGGATCAATCCTAACAGCAAATTTCAAATAATTTCTTCAGTTCAGTTTTATCAGATTCTGAGACTGGAGCACTTTTTTTCTATCAAAAGATATTGCAGTGTGAATGGGGTCTTGGTATTCAAATATAATTCCCTTCTCTCAATTTCATATTATTACCCTTAAGTATGCTTCCATGCAATTAGATAATTTGGGTTTAAGTCTTGTGTTGATGAAATATTTGTAGTTCAATTTTCCTTTTATTTATAATTTAATTAAACTATATTCTCTAGAAGACAAAGTTGTCTTAAGAGAAACTTTTTGCTGAATGTCCTGCCACTTTATGTACTTATTAATACTAAATATAAATTCTACCCCAAAAATTCCCCAAAAGTAATTAAATAAAAACAAAATATAATTGATAGGGTGAATCTAGAGAAAGAGTGAGAATACTTTAAGCTACTTTAATTCTTTTTTTGAAATTAAGCAGTTTTCCGCCTGGTGGCACCTCTTTAAGTAAGCTTCTCTAGCCAAAGATGCCCATTACTCCAGCTAACTTACCATGTCTGGTGCTGTTCTTTACAGCTCTTTCCAGATTCATGGTATGTTTTCTTGATAATGTGCAGCCAAAAAATCCCATCACCACGCAGTAGTCTAACTGGGATGACACAGAAGCTGCAGAGATACTGTTTCTTCCCTCCTCTACCATTTGATGTCTTTGTGCATGCAGCCTAAAATTGCACTGCCCTTTTTCTGGCAGCTGTTACACATTGCAAACTGATGAATACTTTGCTGCCCACAGTTAATCTCTTTTGTTTCTTGCGCCACTATTACTTCCCAGGTTTGTCTCCTTCATCAAATGAACATGCTTGCATGATGTCTGCCAAATGTTATTATACATCAGGCCAAATTTAATTTTTCTCTTTTTTTGTTTATGCAGTTACAGAACACAGTGCTTCTCATATATTCCGTCTTGGCCACTGAGGTGTTTAAACTTCTTCCAGTCTTTGAATTTCCCTAATAGACCTGACTACTAGCAGCTTAACAAAAATTATAAATAACTTCCAGTGGTCATCAATCCTGCTTGTGCCTTGCTAAACTTTCTTCAACTCGGTGCATTCCATTTATCATTACTTTGGATTTACTGGTTTTTTTGGTCACTTTTCAGATCTCAGAACAGTCTTTCTTTTCGAGCTTAACTACATTCTCAAGTCTTATTTGTGTCAAGTGCTAGGTGCAAATGCGAGCTATCACCCATCCGCCAATTTTGCAGTTTGAAGGAAGCAAAGAAAGAATGAAAGAAAAAAAAATTCATCTGGAAAACCATATGCTTGAGACTAGTCTTATTTTTAAAGTTAAATTTCTTATGAATTTGGTTTATGTTGGAGATTCTCAGATCTTCTGTTTGGAATACACATAAAATTTCCACTAAGTAAAGAACATTAATTATGGTCTTTAAGGGTCTGCCTCTGTTTTCTGACATGGCAGAAAATTCAGCACATATTGCCTTTCATTCTATAGACAGCCTCTTGTAAAGCATGTCCCAGGAGATTTTAGATGGTGAGAGGGCCTTTTCCTGATTTTCCAGACAACATATGAATTGCACTAACATGAATAAACAGAAGGAAATTTAAACAGAAATTACAGCTTTGACATCTTATTTTTGCACCTAATTGAAAATTCTGAGACATTCTGAGAGCTTTAAGCGTTCCTGAGTGCATAAATAGTAAATTGCATTGATCCCCTAAAAAAGAATCTGGAAAAGATTTCCCAAGCATGACCTGCATGCACGAGAATGGGATAGCCCTCTGCCCCCCTGGCCCTCGGGTTTTGGTGCTGATTGTCAGTTTTTGAGTAGAGATGAAACAATTCCTTTTGCTGGGTGTCTAAGCTGTTGCTGCTTTTGAATGGAATTATATTATAGAATATGGGATTATCACTCCCAGCTTCCCTTGAAAAGGGAAGGAATCGAGAGCACTGAGTCTCAAGAAGCAGTACCCTTCTCCAAACAGAAGAAATAAAGATTCCTGAAAGAATGACACAAAGCACTGAAAAAAAGTTTATCCCCACCAAAATGGTGATGACAAATGACAAAGTCTGCAGGCTGCTCTGAGTTGCTCCTGCTGTGTTAGCCTCCATCCTTGCCTGTGAGAGCCTGTCAGAAATGCTGATGATGTTTTGCAGAATAACATCTAACCACTTACATGACGCCGTGAAGAAGAGATGCTGTTTGTCCAGGGCAGTAAGTGATCCCTTGGACTTGGGCACCATGCTGACAACTGATACACCTTGGGGCATTTTAATCTTCTGGCCATGTGCCAACACCTTGCTCTGTCTAAATGCAGGACACATCTGCTTATGGTGGGTATGTGACAAAACCTGAGTCGCAGTAATCGAGTAAGATAGTGTTGCTAAAGAGCTTATAATGGAATTTCCTTTTAGACAGAATTTCATCTGTAATTCAAGTTCCCACCTGTCCACTGTCCTCTCTTTTAATAATACCTGATGCCTCTTGTCCCATAAAATGCTGATAAATGGAACCACCTATTGTCCCTTAATTCAAAGATTAATTAATTGTTGCCTCTTTGTGTTATCTCATTACGAACATTGCAGGAAAAAAAATCACACTTAAGTGTGAACAGAAACCCTAAAATGTTATAGGTGAAGGTCTGTGCTGTATTGAGCTCAGCATTATTGAGCAAAGCATCACTAATGTCATCTATAATAATTTATTTGGAAAAACATACAGCCAAAATACATTCAGAAAGAAGTAACCAATATGTTGCAATGTGTTTCCAAGCCTTAGCAGATGCTTTGCTATAATTTTCCTGAATGAAATTCTTCTTCCTGTCTGTCTTTTCCTGCACCACTTAAAACACATGAAGGGTAGATGTTGGTATGAATGATAGAAAGACTTTGTTATGACCCTCTGCACCTGAGAGAATTCTCCCACAAACAATATTTGGATTTTTAAAACAGATGTGCAAAACCCTCATCCCAATTGCCCAAGATACAGAAGAAAAACGAATTAAAATATAGATTGAAAATGTCTTTTAATACTAAAAATCATTTTCTGAGGAACATTTTAGAGCAATTTTCTGTCTTATGCATTTTATCTTACCACTTTTCCAATTGACTATTATTTCCCTCGCTCTCATGTGGATATATCCTGAATAACATTCTGGAGGATATTAAGCTATGTAACAGTAAGAAAGAGCTCAAGGAAACTATTGCAGCTTAGTCTGCCTCTCACTCTACTTTGGAATTAAATGGCCGTGGTAATTTTCAGGGATCCCAGCTCAACTTTCTTCTTCCAGCTTATAGAAACTTTCCATGCTTTCTGTCTGGTATCCTCTATAAAATCATGCACACCACTGCCAGTTGCCAGTGTATTCTCCAGGCACTTTGTCTTTACTTCTTAAGGTTTCTGGATTTTTTTCTCTTTGTCTTTCTATCAGAAAAAATAGAAATGCATTTATTGCAGAGGCCACAGAAGTTCTTTTGCATTGAGATTAAATGCAGTCTGTTCCCTTTTGTGATCCTCAATTCCTGAATACTTGGTCAGATCTATCAGGTATGCAATATGCACTTTTTTTTTCAAAAAAAAGTTAAAACCTCTGAATTCAAACAGATTTAGATGAACTGTCCTTTTAAAAGACCCCAAATTAATAAAACTGCTTGCTGTGTATTTTTATATGCAGGTTTTAAATTTTCCATTACTGGTTTTGCAAATGATATATCTCTAAACTCTTTTATGTAGCATGAAAGATTTGTTCTGATTTGATGTGTTTTTCACTACCAAAGGTTACCTAGGACAACGTACATTGCAAAGTCTAAATTACTTTCTTTTGAAATGATGTAAAACAACAAATAAAGAAAAAATGGACAGCATACACGACAGGGCAATCAGCCTTTTAGTAGCACTGCATGAGTCACATTTGAATTTATTTCAGCAGCTGAAATAAATACATATATTTGGAAATTATTTGTGCTGTGTGTCAGTAGACCATGGATGCAAGTATGCCAAGGGCACCTAGGGAGTAATTTCCAGTGATCATTTATCCTTTGCTCTATCCCAGCAATCTGGGATGTCTATGACATCTTCTCTTCTCATGCTGGATGTTTCTGTGGGGAAGAGTGAGCACCTCAATACTTCTACATTTTCTGTAGAAAACTTCCAAGTAGTTACAATGAGGAAAAGGAAAAAATAAATAGCAGATGAGAAGGAAGAAAAGAAAATGGCTGTGAACCTTTCTGATAGCAAAATTTGCAACATAGAACACACTACAGAAAAACTGTAGTAGTAATCAGTTGGCCATGCAACCTCTGAATTACATGATGCAAATTGCTGTGATGATTGTCAGTCCCTGGCTATGCATAGAAGACAAAACATTTCTGAAATGATTCTGAACATTTCTTCTACTTCTGAGACACTCAAAAGTCTGTTCTCATCCACTTGAATTGTCCACACAAATTAGTATTTTCCTACCTTTAGATTTCTACTAGAAACATGGAATGAGGTGGATACACCCAGTAAGTGACCCAGGTCACCTCAAACTTAAGCCATCATTTTAAAAGTCTAGATCTTTCTTTACGTAGGAGATTGGGTTGGGCTCATTGCTTCTGGTTGGGTTTTTCAATTTTTTTTTTTTTGCCAGCTGTCTGCAGTCTGGATAAGCACTGTTACTGAGGAAACACTTTGATGCATATTTGCTTCCAGATTTTTTTGTAACTTAAAGTTCTACACACCCTGTAGACATAGGGAAGTTAAAATACCAGCGCTGTCTAAGGAGAAAATCACTGCAAAATAAAAGAGTAAAGCTAAAAGGGGGATGTTTATCACCAGAACTTTGATTAGCAACAAATGTTGCAAAAACTACCACATTCAAACATTTTGCCTGTAATCTCCTTACCCAAGCCTCTCCTTATCATGGTCATGGCTTTTTTCTCTTCTCACAACCTCTTCCTTTGTCATGTGCACTTCCTAGAAGAATAAGCTTTTTCTTAAACCATTCTTACGACTTTCCCCACAATGATCCTAAATAATCTAACATGGAAAAGGATAAGCTGGCTTCAAAACTGCTAATGGTTTTGTAAACACTTCTACGCTATTTGCTCAAAAGCAGAACTTCACCTTTAAAGCCATTTGCTCACAATAAATTAAAATAATGCACTTAAAGAGCCTCTTCATTAAAGCACTGGAGAACAAAAGTTTTATTTAAGTGACAAGTTTAACTCTGCCTCTCTTTAAAATCTTCTATTTGTTGCTGATCTCTTCCCAACTCCCACTGTTTATTGCACTAAATATGGTAGAGAGATAAAACCATATTCCACTCTATAGGCTTTTTCTAAGATTTCTACATGCAGCAGGAGGTAAACAGAAGAATTGCATAAAAAGAATTACAATGGGATGTTATTTATGTATTAAAATATGAGGAAGAACAGGGGCACAAGAAGAATACACATTAAAGAAATGAAAATTGAGCTTGACAAGAAATACATGATTCTTTAAATGCTTTTACCAATCTATATTTTGGTGACAAACTCCCCTTTCAAAGAAAAATGATACTTAAGAACATTTTTCTTTCACAATAAAATAAAAATAACCTGTGGGAGGTGAAAAGTTATGGTGGAAAAGCATAACTCAGATTTTGTAAGACACAATCCCACTCAAACAAGGAAGAGGGAAGCTGTTTATCAGATACTGAGTGGGGGGGGTGGGGAAGCATGGAGAAGCTTCACCTCAAAAATAACATAGAATCATAGAATACTTTGGGTTGGAAGACACATTTAAAGGTCATGTAGTCCTAATATTGCATCTTCCATAAGAATATTTCACAGCATTCAGGATTTCATGTTAAATGTTACTATCCTGTTCCCCAATGGCCTGTATCTCTACATGCCCTTACAATCTAGTTTGCCAACATAAGACAATAGAAGTTATAAACCAGCATATTCAAAAGTAAGCAACAAGAAAGAAAAACTTCATTTTATGTGGTCTTACTTTTATTTTATTTTATTTTATTTTATTTTATTTTATTTTATTTTATTTTATTTTATTTTATCACTCAGTCTGATAAAAAACAGAGTCCTCATTAGCCCAATTCTCTCCATGGGTTCAAGGAGGAATTTTCACTGCCTTTCCAAGTCACTTATTACTATTTTCATCTTTTCTAAGTCACTCACCACCAAGAGAGAATGAGATAAAAACCACTCAATATTGTCTTTTTTTTTGTTGTTTTGTTTTTATTTGATTTTGTTCAGTTGGGTTTTTGCAAAACGCTGATCATAAAGTCCTGTACAAACAAGCAGTGTCTGAAATTCAACTTGGCAGATTTTTTCTAAATATTATCAGTTAATCCATTTACAGCAAGAAAGTTCTGAAATCCTGAGAGAAGGAGTACTGAAGTCAGTAAGATCCAGCTTGACAAAACCAGAACTGTTTCAAATAGGACGAAATAACGTCCAACAGGTAGGGGTATGTACATCTAGAAAGGTTTTAAGTAAGAAAATCCATCTATTTGCATCTCTAAATGAGTTTGAACAATCAAAGTCTCTTGTTTTATGAAACTTCTAGGGAATATTTTTTTAAATATAAGACTTCTCTGCTTCCTCCTCTGCTTTTTTTGTTGTTTGTTTGTTTTATTTAGCAGAGATGGGATTTTTCAAAGTCAGATTTATCTGTGATTTTGATACTTTCATTGAATCCCAAATTTTGTTGTGGGAAGCCTGGTCTCTGTGAGGCCAGTGGGGGAAAGCTCTTCATTTTGCTTGGGATTCAAATTTCTGTCTTCTGCCATGATGCAGCTTCTTAATATAAACAAGTAAATGCCTTGTTAAGTAAATGAAGGACAAGTTAACCAATTATAAAGACTGCATTGCCAGCATTAACAATTTTTTAAAATTTTATTTTGGTATTAGATTACATATGAGAAGCTTATTAAAAGAACATTACATTTGCAAAGTCAATTTCTGGAAAGTTGCTCAGCGCCAGGACGAGGGCTGCATAAACAGATTCAGTCATAAGCAGTGCTATGTTTTAATGCTGCATTAACTGAGAAATGTTTATAACTCTCAGAATTCAAAGTCCAGCACAATCTTGTTTTTTGCAGGTCTATTACCCTATGCAGACAAATTAAAAGTCTCAAGAATTATTCAAGTAGGCACTATTTCAAGCCTGAAAGTAAATACTTTTCTCAAGTGATGGCTATGTCTCGGTTCCTTGATAAAAAAATAAAAAAGACAATGCAATTTTTTAACTGTAATTTTCCTTTCCCTTGTATGTGGTTTATTGAAATTGCAGACTCTGTGGCAAGGACTGTATTTTATTGGGTAGGTCTATTAGAGCAGTACCCATAATTTAGGTAGTCTTTTAATATAGATGAACAAATAAAGAGCAAGTTGTTACAGCAGCACAATTTTTCAAGATAAGAAAAATACAACTTAGACCTCAGGAACTATGTCCTGATTCATACAGTATATGGTACATTTTTAAAGATCTTATGACTTTTTAATGATTTTCCTAGAAGTCACTAGGTACACAACAAACCTGAAGGTCTGCTTACTGCATTAATGACCAAGAGCTCCATCAGCATTTGCTGTTAACTGTTATAAAGTCTGCTTCTGTGTGAAACCTCATAAACCAGACACTTAATCAAAGCAAGCATATTAAATAACTATTCATTATTTTAATTCAGTTGGAAATTTCTGAAAAGCTGGTAATGATTGCATACATGCCTACTTATACTAAAATAAATCGCTGGATATTTCACAGTGTTTCTCTGTGTCTAGTTTTGTTAAAAATAGGATTTTAATGCTAAACTTCAAAAACTAATTAAAATCCAGGACAGATTCAATGAGCAATTTAATTATCAATGTTCTGTTCAACTAATTGTCTCATGGAGACAGTGTCCTTAGTAAGAGAAGAATGCAAACAGATGAGTACATAGATAGCAGAGAAAATACATTCTACTGGCTTAGCACCTTGCCTAGATTTTTGGCAGTTGACTCAGGTTTTACTTTAAGTGCATCCCTCTGCAAGTTCTAAGAACCACAATCATGCCTGAAACACATCTGAAAATTCAGCAATTTTGACAAAATTCTGAGAATTATTTTTTTTAATAGACATTTTTGAAATGCTTGTAAAGGTACTTTTTCTAGAACAATCCAGAGACAGAATATAATTACCTGAGAGCTACACTAGAAATAGGTACTTTCGAGATGATTTCTCTTTGCATTATGTCTGAATAGGGATGTGAAACACCTGAATGGGTCAGGTGGTTCTGGTCCTTTTTGGACATTTCTCTTGGCTGCTCTAAGCAAATAAATAAGCATGCAAGGAGACTGAAAAAAGAGTTATAGTATCTTTCCTGAGCCGCTGTGTCTGACAAAATGCAAAGTTTGATGAAATCTGTTTGAGGGCATCAGCAGATGGGCATGTACAAGCCATCAGAGGAACTGTTCCACCTAATTCTGCCAGCAGATAACAGAACCAAACAAAAGAACAAACATTTCCTAAACAATTCCTTCCCCCAGCCTGTAGTTCTGCTTGGGGTTGTGGTGACCCAAGTTCAGAGCCTGGCACTCGTTGCCTTGCTCTATCTCATGCAGTTGGCCTTGGCCCATCGATCCAGCTTGTCCAGATCCCTCTGCAGAGCCTTCCTGCCCTCCAGCAGGTCAACACTCCTGCTCAACTTGGTGTGTACGTGACCTCACTGATGGTGTCCTCTATTGGAATAAATATTGGAATAAATCCCAATATAGCCAGACGGGATATGCTTGGGCTCGTCTGGCCCTTGCTGCTTGACCAGAGGTGGCAGCTGTGGTGGTTTCACCTCAGAGACACCTTTGGCTGGCTGGATGCTGCAGCTGGGTGCCTGGGACAACTCCAGGCACACAGGAGCTCAGGTTTACCTCTGGTGGAAAGGGTTTGGGTGAGGTGAAGGAAAAGGAGTTGAGTTCTGCTGGAGGGTTTGATCCAGAGCTTTATTCCTGGCACACAGGCCTCTGAATGCAGCAACAGCTCCAACAGAACTCACCAAACCGCATGGCTGCTGCTCCTTTTAACTCCAGGGAGAGGAGGAGGGAAGGGGTATGGAGGGCTACTAACCAGGTAGGGGGGAAATCTTAAGGGACAAATGACACCTGGATGGCCCAATGTCCTCCAGTGGTCTAAGGCATCTTTTGAATTCTGCCAACCAGTCTATGCCCTTCTGGAATGCCAGGACTGACAGACAGTACTCAGTAGGGGTCAGGGTGTGGAAAGGAGAGGTGATTGACATACCTGGGGAAGAAATCTACAGGGAGAAACCTGGGGTATCTGGGGCAAACCATGCCATCACACCACAACAGCCCTTGGTCCCCTTTTCTAAATCCTCAATAAAGATGCTAAACAGGCCCCAGTACTGAGCTCTGGGGACACCACTTGTGACAGACGACCAGCTGGATCTGTCTCGATTCACCACCACTCCCTAGGCATGGACATGCAGTCAATTTTTCATCCAGTGAACAGTGCACCCTGTCCAACTCATGGGCAGCCTGTCTGTCCAGAAGAATGCTGTAAGAGTCAGTGTCAAAGGTTTACTACAATCCAGGTGTACATCCACAGTTTTTCCCTAATCCACTTAGTGGGTCACCTTTCCCTTAGATTGCTCCATGGAAAGCAGAAGTGAGATATAATGGTTGTATTTTGTGGGGAGAATGTGTGGTCCTAAGGCTAGGAGGACCTGCGTGGCAGAGCAGAATCCTTCAGCGTTTTTGCAACATGAGAAGTGTTGTTTTCTTGAAAGTAGTATCTCCTGAGAAAGAGTTGTCAGTAGACAATTTTCTGCTTGGTAAAAAGAACAGGGAATGTTTGAAATTGTCAAAATATCCCATCTGAATTATTTATAAAGATTTTTTTTCTTGTTAAATCGCAAGCTTAAACTGTCATTTTAGAAAACTCATAGGAGAAAGAAAAAAAATATATAAATTCAAATAATTTTTAAAATAACCATGAAAACATTTTTACTCATATGAATCAATAGGGCGGGGTTTCTTTTGTTGTGATTCCCCAGAAATATTGAATTTTTTTTTTTTTTAATCTGTAATGAGCTTGGAAGAACATTTGCCTTCATGAATTTTCACAGGATCAGAAAATTCCTTGTCCTAGAAATGTGCAGATTAGAAGACAGACAGGCTGAGGATGCTCTGTGAGAGGAGGTAGTGATATTTTTCAGTGTCAGAGTTTATTTGTAACAAGGAGGTAGGTATGATAACAGTTACATTTATTGGGCTTTCAGGCAGAGAGATAGATGTAGATGGATACAGGTAGTTATCACATTATTTTCCAACTTCTGCAAAATGGGAATATATTTTATACTTCTTACTTTAGAAATAGCACAAAGAAAATATGGTTTTTACCCTGAAGAACTGGGACATTCATTTCCAAATACACTAAACAAAAAATTTTGCATACAGTAGCTCCAAGAGTTCAAACTCAAAACAGCTTTGAGTGGCTTTGTTTGCTTGTTTGCACGTATTATTGGGATGGAGATTTTCATCGTCTTCTTTCCTAGGCTGGCAGTCACTGACAAAGCTTCACAGAAGGGTTTGTTAGGGGGGATTTGCCTCACAGGGAGGCATGCTGGTAGGAAAGCAAGGGAATGAGCAAATATAGGGCTGCATGGCCCTAATCCTTCAATCCTTAAATTGAAAAAATTAAAAAAAAAAAATACTGAAATAAGTTATTTTTCTAGGAAACAGAGAGAAGGAAAAAAGAAGAATGTGGGGTACACTGCATAGGTGATAATGGAGAATATTTATGATCCAGAAAGCTATTTTTATTCTTCTGCTCCTCTCCCACCCTTTACTGTAGATGATTCTCTTATAACTGTTTTCTTGATCTATAAAATCCCATACTCTTCTTATCCCCAAGAACATTATTTAATCAACTCTTTACAACAACAAACACATACATTCCTTCAGCATAATTCAAACAGACATTTTGTAATCAAAAACACACCAGAAATAATGTTGCCCATTCCCTTGTATTCAGCAGTCATCTTTTGTGTAATTATGAAGAAAAACTGCTGGAAAGAAATTGAAAAATGTAATAATCGGTTTGCTTTCCATGATTTACATGCAGGGTACCCTGACAGCACAACAGCATTACTAATTATGATGATCCAAATCAAATTCCCTTTGAGGCTGGTCTCCATCTCACTGCAGCCAACTGTAAGAGAGATATCTAAGAAAATCACCTATTGTCATTTCAGTGCAACCACAGCCAGCATCCTACACTGACCAGTGGCCTCTCTGACAAGCTCCCAGGCTGCACAAGCTGCTGGTCAGCACCGCGCTGATTCAGCCTGTCATCGGCTCTCCATCCTACCACTGTAATTCAAAAAGATGGAGTAGCTGTCATCTCCTACAGGAAAACACTGCTCAGGGAAGACATCTCTCCAGGAAGATGTTACAAACTACCTTGCATTTCTCCTTCTAGATCTGCTGTAATTGACAGGTGTTGTGACTGCCACAGTAAAACAAACGAGCGTCCCGGCTGATGGCAAGTTAAATATGAGTCAGCAGTGCCCCAGCAATCGGGAGGGCCAAGTGTGCCCTGGGGGGAGTCAGGCACAGCATCACCTGCCAGGCAACAGAGGGGATTGTCCCTCTCTGCTGTGCACTCACCTTGAGTTCTATGAACATTTTTAGGCACCACAATATTAAAAAGACATTAAGCTATTAGAGAGTGTCCAAAGGAGGGCCACAAGAATGGTGAAGCATCTGAAAGGCAAATCTGATGAAGATTGGCTGAGATTTGTTCAGCATGGAGATGAGGAGACGAAGGGGTTGTGGTCTTCAACATCCTCATGAGGGGAAGTAGAGAGGAAGGTCCTGATATCTTGACTCTTGTGACCAAGTGACAGAACTGGAGAAAATGGCATAAAGCTGAGTCAGGAGAGATTTAGGTTGGATATCAGGAAAGGACTCTTCACTCAGAGGGTGTTTGGGCACTGGAACAGACTTCTCAGGGAAGCGGTCACAGCACCAAACCTGACAGTTCAAGAATATTTTGGGCAATGTTCTCAGGCACCTGGTGTGACTCTCGGGCTGTCGTCTGCAGGGCCGGGAGTTGGACTCGATGATCCTGATGGGTCTCTTCCAACACAACATATTTTATGATTCTATGAAAATTGAGCCTCTATACCCAGGCACAGACCCAAAACATGTCAGCAAAAGCTTGGGTTGGCACAGGAATGCAAATGAAAACCACATCAGGTCTGTTATCTAGGCAGAGAAAGCAGACATTGCACACCGCTGCTTCCAGCTCTGACATTGTCTGTCAAGAGCATTTTTTCCTCAGATTTTTTACTCCAGCTCATCCTCTCTGGAGTGCTGCAGAGCATCTACTATATCCATTGTTCCTCCACATGCAAAGTTGAGGTTCAATTCTCAGGCTTTTATTTAGGAATATAATTCACAGAAGACTTTCCTTTGAAAGAATAAATGTTGCAAGGTTTGGCTTAGGATATCTGTTTCTGATCTACAGGTTTGCTAAGCACACACAGCACTGGAAACACATTTTCCAGGAGACCATCATGGACTCAGTGTACTCATGCCAAAGTGGCACATAATTACGGTTGTTCTAGAATATTTTTTTCCAGATTATTTCTTATCCATATATGTGTTCATATCTATGCAGTGCAAAGTAACAGGATGACTAACATTTGAGGAAAAAGACACTATTTTCGGATCAGATACCAGCTGTCAAGTTAGATAGAGACTACTGCATCAGAAATTTTACAGCCCAGTTCACAAAAATTTTATGTGTCTGTAATTCATGTTTTTGTGTGGAATAGTTGTTCGAATATGCCATGCACGGTGTGCCAAATAACTACATGCATAAAGACCAGTGAAGGATTGTCTTGGGTCAAAGAATGGTCAAAAAATCCTAAAAAGAAGAAATACATAAAGTTAAAATGCCCTTCATTTCACTGTTGAAAAATCTGTATGTAAATTCTTAAATTAAGTTTAACTAGATTTCCCTTATTTATTTAAAAAAAAACAACCCCAAGGCGCACAGACATAAACATACTTTTTCATTTAATTGAGTGTCCCAGAGAGAAGTGAAATAGAACAAACCAACAGAGAAGTTAATCAGTTTTAAGAATCTCAGATTTTAGGACCAGATCTTTCGTTTATCCCATGTCTCTGGAACTCTTCAGATCAAAGGCCCCTGCTGAACAAGCTTCTCTATGAAGCCCTAAATGAAGTCTAAACTCTGGCATATTTCAGGGAAAAAAATTGTTTAAGGTACAACTTATTCCTTGGGCAATCTGATAAAGAAGTGTCTGGCTCAAAAACAAAGATATCAACCTCAGAAAACCTCATCCACTTTCTATTTTATTTTTTGTGAAAAAGACATTCACATAATATATAGAAGCATGCAACAGGTTCTGATTAGGAAATTATATATTACTTCTGCTGACCTCAAAGGTTAGACCAGTCTTTGAATTCAAATCACAAATAGTTTGAACTTAATAACACAAAGACATTTTGAATGCAGTGGACAAGGAATAAATTAATAATAGGGGGTTTGTGCTGAGTGTGATTTTTTTACTATAACCAGAGCATACATTTAGAGCTACAATAAAAGTGCTGTACCAAACTTTTTTTTTCCATTTGCAACTGAATAATATTAATCTCATCTGAAAAGTAATGGTTATAACAAAACTAACTGTAGTGCAAGCAGTCAGCATTTTCTAGTCTAGCAGTTCCCAGAAGCACAGTATTTTGGAGGCAGTCTTTGTGGAATGAGATCAGAAATGCAGAGACAACTTCCAAGTTTTGATAAAGGAAGGGTAACAGATTTTGTGGGTGTTGATCACCTACAAGCTCAGCTCTAATGAAAATAAACCTGTAAACTTACATCCAAGCAAACTTGAAACTGGCATCAATGTGCCCACAAGCATTTTAATTTCAGCTCTCCAGCATGCAACTAATGGTTTACTCCACTCGTTCAACTCTCTCTGTTACTGCCATGGGTCAGCCTTTGTTCCCCAGGTCCTTGCTCTTTGCCCAACACTCTTGAATTTTCAGTCAGCTTCTCAGAAGAATTAACCTGCCATTTAACCCTCAGTTATGCAATTAAGAGACATCAGCATAATTACAAAATATTGTAAAAAGACTGAAGGAAACATGTTTCTGGGGAAAAAAAAAAAAAAGGTTTTATTGTAATAGCCTTGTACTCCAATAATGATATTTTTCCTTTTCTAATGTACTTGAACAAGACAAAGTGAGACAACTGGCAATTTATTAATTTATTCTCAATAGAGAGAGCTCACACAGCTACAATCTGTAATGGATGCAGCCACATGTTCAAACCTGCTGAGCAGTAAGAATTGTAGGTCAAATCCAGTAACACACACTGGTTTACACTGGAAGATGAGATTTACTGACAGCTGTGAGAGCATGCATGTGTTTAAAGTGCTTTTCTGGACACCAGCCACCAGTGCATCCTACAGGAGTAGCATGCTCTTCCTTTCAGGAAGAGAATCACAGACAAAAGTTTCTAAATATGAATCTTAATGTTAGATGGTGTCAAATCAGAGCAGCCCCTGTTATAGGAACAGAGATGTCCTGATTTCTATGTTTTCTAGCTCATTGCATCCATCCACTTGATGCTAAAAAACCTACCCCTCTCTAAGCTCAGTTAATTGGATGCAGAACACTCTATGCATTTCATTTTCTCTCTCCTTTTTCCTTATTTGAAATTCTTTTTATTTCCCTTCTCTTTTTGGCAAAGTGCCCTTATTATTTTGTATCCTAAAGCATTGGAGGTTAATAAAGAGAGCAAATGGAGAAGGAGATGGAAAAGGAGTTTGTTTGTACTTCACTCTCCATTGGGCCATTATGTCTAAATCCATTATGTAGTTTACCTGATGCTGTGTTCAGAGCAACTGAATGCTGTAGTTCTTTTTAATACTGGTATTTTCTTAACACAATTTAAATTAAACCCTTTATTAGTCCAGAGAAGGCTGAACATGAAACAATAGTAGCTCTGGGAGAGTAATTATTTCTGTTCCATTGTCTGAGATGCTAGGGCTTTTGATTAGTTACACTATACAGTACTTAACAGCTAACCAGCCTCACCATGGTTAACAATACATAAGATTTTCCCTGTCCCAGCAGCACTCCAAGTGCTTCTGAAATGTTGGCTCTGTCTTTAATCTTGTTATTCACAAATACCTCTAATTTTCTGGAGTGTGTGTGAAAACTACTGTACTGCCAGCAGCACAGAACATCATGCGTCAGGCTCTGTTGGGAGGGATCTCTGTAAAATGGATGCATGAAGCTGTGGGTTGTAAGCCATTAAGCTTTCTCAGTACGCTTCTAATGAGCTTATGATAGCCTCACAAAATGACTGCTTTTACTGCAGCCTGGTAAATTACAGTATGTACAAATTAAATCAGTGGGACCCAAAGCAAGCTGTTCCTCATCAGGTTCAACACTTCTTTTAAGAAGTGAAAAATTATGACATACTAGAACAGCTATATGTTTCAGTCATGTCATGTGCTGAAAGTGTGTAGTGTACTCAGCTAATTTCTACAATTATCGGTATAACACTTCTCACTCTGTCCCACAGAAGCCAAGTACTTCCTCTATTACTCTGTTCCTTCATGTTTCAAAATTGGTGTTGTAATGCATGTGAATAATAAATTTGTCTTGCCTGTTAAAAGTTAAAAGCCAACAAAGTAGCTCTCTGAGGCCTTGATCCCTCTCCCATGGAGGCCAGTGGCAAAATCCCAAATGATTTTTTTTGAACACTTACAACCTTCTGCATTACATTAAAACCACTTTTCTATATTACCTCTTTGGCAGTCACAGGACACCATTAAAAATGCTAATAGAAGTTATTTCTCCATCTTTACCTATTGGCTCGATTCTTTCTCCTGTCAGTTTTATTTTGGTGTGACCTGAGTGGATTAGCTCCTGGTGTTCAGCACTCCAAGTGACACTCCTATGAAAGAAACCTTTTGGGGCACTGGTCTATATATTAATAGAAACACATCTCTCTCCAGCTTTTTCTCTACTTCTCTTTTAGTACCATAGAATCTGAACAATATGAATTATAGTTTGCTAAACAGTCTGAACAGTTTTAAAATTACTGCTTAAGCACCGCTGGAAGTTGAACTGACTTGGCCCCGCTGAACCAATTTACCATACCTGAAGACAGCTTTGTGTATATTTTTTACAGAGCAGTTCATGGCATCAAGGCGTAAATTCCTCAGAAAGTATCCTAAGGTCAATGGTGACACTAATACTCTATAAACATGATGTACATTTGTTAAGACTGTGCAGAAAGCAAGATGGCTTTTGCTACACGGGCTTGAGTCTGGACAATAACCCCCAGACATCCTTCAGGAGGTGATGCAGAGCGAATAAGCTGGTGATTCAGAAAAGTTTTCCAAGAGTCACTCTCAGAAGCATTTCCCAGGCCCTGGGGCACATGCTTCAGCTCTGTCCAAGGGTACACAGGGAGGAACACTGGCTGTTCCTCCCTTCAACATCACTCTGGTTTCAGAGGGGTTTTTCATCTGGTCACTTCTTGGTGCTTCTAACTCTTCTGTGGTTTAGCTGAGTGACTATGTATGGACAAAGCAAAGAGAAGCTTGGTGAGTTTCTAATAGAAGTCTCATCCTCAGAAAGTCCTGTGTATGTTTCTGGACTCCTACTGAAGATTATGAAAATCAGCATATTATCCCCAAAGAAATTTTATGGGTATTGATGGCCGTTTTAATAACTGCATAAACTGATGAAGTTGCAGAACAAGGGCATCATTTGCAACTTCCAGCATCTGAGAAATGGTAACAGACCCCTTTTCCCACATGAAGTAATGAAATTTAACTACTCATAAAGAGAATAATGGGTTTTCCCTTCCATGTTTTCAAGTCTTCTGCTCTTCATTCTCATGCTTTTTCTAAAAGCTCCAGAGCTAGAACTCACCTTTAAAAAGCTGGCAATATGTTGTCTTCCTATTCAAGAATCAAGAAAAACAAGCACCACAAGTAACACATATCTATAAATTTTCTGAAATAAAAACCAAAGTAAGCTGGAAAAAAAAGAGCAACTAGACTGTGAATACTTCATTAAAGCAATGCTGACTGCAATGAAAGGGAAATGAAATATTGTTGCTACATTGAAATGAATGTTGAAATGAATATTGTTGCTACATTGCCATATCCCCACCACACTGAAAATTAACACATACACACCAAACTGGTAACCTGTTTAGAAAACCATTTAAGATTGGTTTTCTAAACAAAAATATCAACCAGCCAACTAACCAACCAACCGTCAGTACCATTAATAATATCTATATGTTAAATTAACTAGTGAAAAGAAAATTAATGTCAAATGGTTTTATGAACATCTAGGAAAACTTGGCATTATATCAATTTCTCCTCCTATTGCAATGACAGCAATTTTCAACAACTGCATTGCAGATGGCAGCAGTATTTGTGGCAGCTTTCTAGCATCCACAGCTTTAAGCCAGAAGGATAGATTAGGTTTGTTCATTTTTCATTTATATATTGATCTGAATACAAGTAAAAATATTGGAATATTGACTACTGTGTGATTATTTTATACATTTTTGAAAATACACACACATATATACTTATTTGCAGCAAATAAGGGGGAGTTTCCTCTTTTTTTTTGTTTATATGTCTATCTCTCAGCTACTAGCCTGTGTCTGGCCATAACTGACTTCTGAGGGATCCTGTCCTCCACTAGATAGAATAGAATGTTATACAGTTATAAACAGATAATTCACCCTTCCTGCTTGCCTTCCTTTCTTTTCCTCCTTCCTTTTTTCTTGCCTTTTTTCCTTTCCTCCTTTCCTCCTTCCTTCCCAATTTCCTTCCTCAGCTATGTTTTAAAACCTGGCATCATATACCATGCATATGTGAAACATCAGAGATGATTAGTACAGACAGGAGATCGGAAAATCATGAGGCACTTCTGAAACCCTGATAGGAAGTGACTCTTCCTGGTTGTTGATTTATTGATGCTGACAACATTAGTTTTTTTCTCATTTTTAAAAAACTGAGACTACCTTGGTACTTGGAAAAATACTGAAGCCAAGTAAATAATGGAAAAAACCTCACAAACCTCTGTAGGATTGAATGTCCCTGCTCCTGAAAGAACCTGCATGTGTAGTTTTAAAAAAATCCAACAAAATCCAAACAAGCAAACAAAAAACTAGAAAAAAAACTACCAAAAAAACCCCCACAGAAAAACAGAAAAGGTTAAGAATGAAAGGCTTTCAGAGATCCTTCTTTACAAGTATCCAGTATAATTTTCAGATACTCACAAAGATCCAGCCCAGAAGCTATTTTGTTTTTTTAGAACAAGAGCCAGTATTTTTCAACCTCTATCAAGTCAAGGTCTGGGAATAACATCACCTTTTCAAAAGCTGTCTTCCAATAGCCATACACTGATAAACTGGCTAATGAGGACATTTGGCTTTAAAGTGTCTGGAGAGAACTGAACACATGAAGTGGTAATTTTAAAGGTGAAAATTTTGTAGATTTTTTTTAAAGGGTGTAAGATAATTGCCCTTTTTTTAACTAGCCTTTTTAAAAATCACATGCAAACCTGTTTTAAGTCCTGTTAACAAACAGAAAGATAACGATTTTAGGAGGGGTAGATCATGTCTAACTAACCTGATCACTTTTTATGATCAGGTAACCCGGCTAGTGGATGCAGGGAAGGCTGTAGATGTTGTTTTTCTGGATTTCAGAAAGGCCTTCGACACTGTTTCCCATAGCATACTCCTACACAAGCTAGCTGGCCGTGGTCTGGATAGGAATACCCTTTGCTGGGTTCAAAACTGGCTGGATGGCCGGGCCCAAAGAGTGCTGGTGAATGGTGTCACATCTAGCTGGCGACCAGTCACCAGTGGTGTCCCTCAGGGTTCTGTGTTGGGACCAGTTTTGTTCAATATTTTTATTGACGATATGGATGAGGGCTTAGAGTCTTTTATTAGTAGTTTCGCTGATGATACCAAATTGGGTATGAGTGTAGATCAACTAGAGGGGTGTAGGGCTCTCCAGAGAGACTTGGAACGGCTGGACAAATGGACAGAATCAAATGGGATGAACTTCAATAAGTCCAAGTGCCGAGTATTGCACTTCGGCCATAATAATCCCCTGTACCGATACAAGCTGGGGATGGAGTGGCTGGATAGTGCCCAGGTGGAAAGGGACCTGGGGGTGCTGGTTGACAGTCAATTGAATATGAGCCAGCAGTGTGCCCAGGTAGCCAAGAGGGCCAATGCCATCCTGGCCAGTATCAGAAATGGTATGGCCAGCAGGAACAGAGAGGTCATTCTTCCCCTGTACTCGGCACTGGTGAGGCCTCACTTGGAGTACTGTATCCAGTTCTGGGCCCCTCACTTTAAGAGGGACGTTGAGTTACTTGAGCGTGTCCAGAGGAGAGCAACGAAACTAATAAGGGGCTTGGATCACAAGCCATATGAAGAGCGACTGAGGGAGCTGGGGTTGTTCAGCCTGGAGAAAAGGAGACTCAGGGGTGACCTCATCACTCTCTACAACTTCCTGAAGGGTGGCTGTAGTGAGCTGGGGGTCGGCCTCTTTCACCGGGCGACAACGGATAGAACAAGAGGACACAGTCTCAAGTTGCGTCAAGCTAGATGTAAGTTAGAAGTAAGAAGGAAATACTTCACAGAAAGAGTGGTCAGAAACTGGAATCATTTACCCAGTGAGGTGGTAGAGGCATCATCCCTTGAAGAATTTAAAAAAAGACTGGATGTGGCACTTGCTGCCATGATCTAGCTGAACAGTTAGAACATCGGCTGGACTAGATGATCTTATAGGTCTCTTCCAGTCTTGAAAATTCTGTGATTCTGTGATTCTGTGATTGTGTCATAGGATTGTGAAATCTACCAAGAAACTAGAAGATTTCCATACCCTGTTTACTCTGGTAAACACCCTGTTAGCTCTGGTAATTAGGTCCATTCATGAGAACAACACAGAAATGAAAAGTATGAGATTTTATCCTATAAAAAAAGACTAGGAATGAATGTTGTGGAGTAAAGGATTAAGGAAAAAAAATCAAGTCATATGGACAACTAAAGCTTTTATAGTATTTAAGCAAAGAATATTATTTTTGAGCACTTATGTTCACAGAAAAGCACAGAACCACAGGTGTTTGAGAAGGGTCTTGCTCTGGCTTCAGTGGTGATGACCATACACAACTTCCCCAAACTTCATCTCTGGTGGGCTTGGAGCCTTAGGCTCTGATTATACCAGCAATTTAAGGAGTTCCTGACCATCAAAGTGCAGTAAATATTGCAGCATTTTTAGAGTCCTGTCATAGTCCTGGTCCTGGTTAACTGAGTAGTCCTCAGTCAATCTTAGGCATATCCTGTGAGTTAGGGTGCTCAGGGCAGCTTGCATGCACCCTGCTCTGGATAGCAAGAGATTTGTAGTGTGGAAGTAAACCTCTGAATAGGCAGGCCTTGAGCATTATAGAGGCAGCCAGCTGGCCTCCTTAAGAAAAAAAATATTTGACTTGGTAGCACAGACAGACACTGTAAATAGCTGTCACATACTCAGGCTTGAATGCAGCACCAGTTCATTAACCATTTGTCTTATTATATACAGATATCTCATCTGTCTTATGAGTAGATGAACTGCAAGAAACATCATCATAAAATATATTTTCTAGGTTTCCATTATATTCTCCATGAGATATTTCTAACAATAACCATTTCACCTTTTTTCTGTTCAGGTGTCTGAAGGCCATGTTTAGATTTTTAGGACCCAAAGGACCCAGCTAAAGCCAAGTTTTCTCAAACACATGCATATTCTCTAGTTGTTACACTATAGATTAATTCTGCAGATAGCTACAGCAGCAAAACTGTATGGCTTTCCTGAGTCTTCCTAAATGTTTTCCCTAATGGTGAAAGCCAAGGAGAATTTCTGGTGTGTTCTCTACCTTGCTGATAAAGAATCCAGAAAAAAATTCCACTGAAATCAGTGCCTGAATTCATTATATCCACTGGGTAGACGAATTTGCACATGCAGCCAAAGCTGCAGAGAGAGCCAAATTCTCAGCTGGTGTCCATTGACTTTCATGGAGATAGGCCAGGTTGCATTGGCTGGGGAATTTGCCAGAGCTGTTCACAAAAAGACACAGATGAAGAGTCAGCTCTGCAAGGCTTATAGTTAACTTGGCAAATTTAGGAATAGCCAAATCACCACTACAAGGGATATATTTGCTGCTAAGTACAGCAGGAAAAAAAAAAGTATATTCAGAAGATGAATATTTCTAATCCTCTTAGAAACCATAATGATATGTTAGAATGAGATTTTCCCATGTGGAAACCACAGTAATGATGCCTTAGTTTTCTCCTAAATGACGGTCTTTCAATTGCCCCCTTTCTTTGTGCTCTAAGATTAATAACCATAGCAGTAACTCAAGCAAATCACATGCTTTTTTGGGAAAATTCACACTCAACAGCACAATAGATCACTTCATTCATATGAACTTCATACCTAACTTGGCATATGACCTCTTGTAGGCTGCTGGAAAGCAGGGCGGGGCCCTGGGGCTCCCTTCCTACCTCTGTGCTGAGAGCTTCATATGAAGAACTCCTGCAGAAGCCATTTCTCTGTGTTCAACCCAATAAGGGAAAATTAGAGATTTTATGTAGAATCTACATATTAACTTGACTACAATATCAAATTTCCCAAACCACAAGCACACATGTATCTTCTGATTTTGCATTAATCTTTTTCAAATGAAAACAAACTGAAAATTGCAGTCTATGTGTTGGCAGTGGGAGCTTCTCTGAACCTAAATCCTGACTGCTGCATAATTTCTGGACATTTCTAAGGAGACAACTGATACTGACATCTATTGGAAACATAATACTGAAGGGAATGAATATCGGTTTCATCTAACATGGTACACATGTTGGTCTTGAGAAGCTTAATGTAAAGAAAAAAAAATGCTTGCACAGATTTGTCTTTTATCAGTGAAATAATCTAACCATTTCATATACTTCTGTATTTATTAATGAACATTTAATAAAGTGTACATTATTAAAATTTTCCTTCAGTGCAAACAGAGAGGAGGGACTTTAAAGTGCTGTGCCATGTCATCCATGGTAACTGGCCAAAGCATTTACTCCCCTCTCCTTTTCCGCTCACTAGGTGTCTGATGTTGCTTATGTGAAGTTCCTGCTATAAACAAAAAGCAGCCATATATAAAGGTCATTGTGCCTCTGCTACAAATGACATTGGGAGATAGGCAAGTCACAGTAAAATTACAAGCAGTGTTTTATCATGCTGAATTTTCAACATCCTCAAAGAGTTAATAAATAGAAAATAATTACTAAATTTATTAAAACCCCTCATTCTCCCTTAATGTTCTATGTACAGACTACTCAGGCTTTAATGCAGGTCTTTCACAGATATTTTCCCCCTTTTGTGTGGTCTTCTCAAACTTCCGTTAAAGTTGCATCCCTATGAACTACATGAAACTTCATGATAAAAAAAAATTATCTGCAGCTTCTTCCCTCCAGAGAGCCACAGAAGGAATCAGGAGCCACAAGCAGGTATTTGGAGTGTATACTTGCATAATGGTGCTGGATCATTCTTAAAATGAACATCCTTTAAATATTCAACACTTTCAAAAGTCTGAATTCATCATTTTCAGCAGCCAAAATATAGTTTTATGTGCTCAGTTTAAGGATGGGTTTTGTTCAAGATCACATCATCAATTGGTTGTAGAATGAATCAGAAACTCAAAACAGCAGTGAACTTGACTTTGCAGATTTTAGTATGAGCTATACGGATTTTTTGTGAGTATGTATTTGCTCTCCAAAGATACTTGTATAAATCTCCACAGAGGTTTGGACAGATGAGATAGTGTCTGTGTATAATATTTGTGATGGATGCACTCCCCCTCCTAGTTCAACTTGAATTAGAGCCTATCACCATCATGTTAGTGACTTTATTTGAAAACCAGTTATTTTTTTAAAAAGTGAATATCAAAGCTCACCAGAAGAAAATTTCAGTCCTCAAAAAACATCAGTCTTCATTACCATCAACAGTCTTTAGAAAATATGCTGCTTTGAGTCCTCTTAGTTTGACAGTAATCATTTAGCAGCTACCTTCAGTTGAAGCTTAGAGATTAAACAGAAATACCAATCCTTCCAACACTCTTTTCTTGGAGTTTTTTTTTTTAATTATTATATAAGATGGATTAGGGGTAATGGTTTTAAACTAACAAAAGTGGATTGAGACTGGGACAAGTTGCCCAGAGAGGTGGTGGATGCCCCATCCCTGGAAACTTTCAGGGTCAGATTGGAAGAGGCTCTGAGCAACCTGATCTGCTTAAAAATGTCCCTGTTCATTGTGGGGGGTTGAACTACACGGCCTTTAAAGGTTCCTTCCAACCCAACCTTTTCTTTGAATACCACTCATAAAGAATTTACCCTGTAGTTTAAATACACTGTGAAATAACCAAGCCACCCATAGTCCTTGATACAGATAATGCTCATAAGCATTCTTAGTAATGCTTTTCTTAGAAATATATAAGTAAAAGCATCTCCTCAACTCCTAAACTCATAAAATTATTGCAGAATAACTATCACTCTTAGTTGCAATTAAGTATCTTGTTACTAATCTCAAAGATCTCAATTTTTTTTTGTTTTGACAGTGCTTTCTAATGCTCAAGATATCAGACTAAAAAGTGGGAATCGCTAACATTTCTGAATAGCTTTGAAGCTGAGTCATTCTTTTAGGAAAGCACTTAGTCCCTTTATAACATTTTCCCCTATATCTGATACCAATTTCTTGTTGATTTCCCAGCAGTGCAATTCCATCTACTTGAGTGGAAAGCTTTATGATTTATGCTAACATAAATGAAAATACAATCAGGTTCCTCATTTTAAAGATGAAAATCACAGTTATCATTCTCCCTTTGGGCAATGTAAGAATTAATTAGTATTACTCTGAGCTCATGAGGTGTTTTAAAAATATATAGTGGTAACAATGATAAATATTATTCCTTTAATGCTGAAAGTTCATGCTGACTTGCAAAAATGTTTCTAAGTTAGGTCAATGTAGCAGTAATTTGAGAAGGTGAAGGTCTAACTTCTTGATAATGGAGATTTACAGCCTTGTAGGGTTTCTCTACCTTGAAATAATATCAATTATAATAATTCAGTCATTAAATCATACTTATCCCTTCTTCCTATTTAAGAAGTTAATAATAAATCTATTTTAAACATTTTAAATACATCTGAATAAGAAATAACCATATAACTTAAGGTAACCTTCTCTTCCTGAATTCAAAGGCAGTTTTTATTCCATTCTGGAAAAGAGGCCTAAAATTGTGAATTATTAATGCCTGCATCCATTTTAAAGTCTCTTTAGAAAAGAGATAAAAGAGGCCTTGCTGTAAATGACAATTAGATCTACCACCTATGCAAGATCATAACCTCAGTGGTAGTAATCTTCAAGAGGAAAAAGAAAATGAAAAAAAATTTAAAATAAATTGTTAAAATACACACAGATTTTATCAATTAATTTCTAATTACTTTAAAGACCAAAATGTCTCTGGACATAAATTCGGAGCTGGGGTGAGTTGAAAATATAAAAAACCTATCAGGATAGCATAGAAAATACTGAAAATAGTGGTTTTTACTGTTAGGAGTCCTTACAAGGATTTTAAACCTGACTCTCTGAGGTTAAGAGAAATCCTCCATACTACAAGTGAATATTAAAAGTCGTGAAGAACAAGACACAACAACCATGGTGGCCTTCAAACAAGTGCTTACAACTAAACTTATCCTTGGACGCGTCATTCATTTTCACACTTGAATTAACTTTATCTTAAGTTAAACCAATCAGAGAAGCCATATGCAACTGTGCCTGGAAAATATGCAAAACCAGTATTCCATTGTAAAGCCTTGTAGTAGTCATTGAAACAGAAGGGACAGTTTTGTATAAAGACATCCAAAAGAAATAAAGTGAACTTTGATATTGTTTGTACCATGGGATACAGGAGGTTTGTAATCAATTGCCTGGCTTTTGTCCATCAATGTGTCAACTGATGATCAGGTAGGTGCTACTTTTTCAATTTTGCCCTTTTGAAATGGGAACCTCACATACCAACAAAGCTTTATATTAGAATTTTGCAATAGTCTTATGAAGATGAACATCAAGTCAGGAGTCATGCTCTGGGCTACATTTTGCACAGCTCCCACATTAGGAGCATTTAATTGCAAGTAACAGAGAGCTGTAAAGGAATCCTATCCCTGTTTCTGAGTCACTGAAAGAAGCTAGAGCACACCTGTATAATTTTCCTTTTCTCAGCTGACTGTTGCTAAAAAGCTGGACTTGTAGTTTATATTATTTAAAGTTCTTTATTTATCAATCATCTCATTCATGTCAAATTCATATTTTTGCAACATTTTTTTAGCTTTAAAGGCCCTGCAGATTTTATATGCTTCATTAACTAAAATATGTTTTAAACTTTTAAAATTTAGTAGACATGCTTACAAAAATTTTATATTGATGCATAAACACACTTCATTTATAAATGAAATTCATTCTCTCAAGCAACAGTATATGTCCATCATGACTGAGATTAAAGTTGCATCAGGATAGATTTCTTTCACATACACTGAAAATCTTGGGCACTAATGCAGCCTGAACATTTAATAGAGTGCACAGACAAGGAAAAGATGCACGAAGTCAGTTACTGTGTGATGTCTGAACCTTGGTCTAGTTCATCTAAGAAACTCCTCTGTTTAAATCCTGCCAATAAGAAACAAACAAATAAAAATACAGTAAGCATCCTGAGAAAGTCAAACATCCTCCCCTTGGGAACAGATGTATAGAAGACAGAGTCATGAAAAAAAATAAAAATTCTTCCAAAACTCAAAAAGTGTAGTTTATGACTCTACTGAGGATAGGTGCAGACTGCATTTTTAATTTCAGTTTCATAGAGTATTTCTGTTACACAACTGGTTTTTCCCCCTCCAAATTAAATATATATATATATATGAAAAAAATAAACACTGACATGTTTACATTTTATTATCTGCACATTTTCTCCTAGGAAATGTTAGCGGGAAAAAAAAAAGCTACAAAATACAATCATAGAGGCTCATGAGGAAGGGTATTCACATGTTGAATGCTTTAGTTTTCTTCTATGGCCAAGTTTATGAGCTGGACTTTAGCTTCTATGAGCTACTCATTAAGGCTGGGCAAGAAATAGTGTAGGCATCAGCACCTCTGCCTACATGTTACCCACAGCCACTTAGAATCAAGTACCATAGCAGAGATCAATCTTAAATCCTAGTGTCACAGAGTGTCACAACTGCATGTCAGCAGGGAGTTTCAAGTGTTAGAGTCTAGGTCTGCCCAGCTGTAATGGCAAACTGCACGGATATTTGCAAGCCATTGACAGAGCCTGTGCTGCTCTGCACTGCCCTGCTGCCAGGGCTCTGCCTCTTGCTGGGAAGGCGCTTACACGGTTAGCTATCTGTGCATTCCTCTTTCAGGACTATCAAACGTGGGTCTCATCATACAAAAGAGAAAATTGACCTCCAGCTATGGATGATAGAGTAGGTAAGAGAGAAAATAAGCAAGAGAAAATGACAGACCTACGAAATAAAACTTTAACCGTATATGGTGTTAAATCATTGAGAATATATATGCATGCATCTTCAAGGAAGACCCATAGACCTCTCCTGAGTTGCTGAATGTCATTATTAACTATTGTTATTATTATTCTCGATTCTGTTCTTATAAGTTTATTAAATGGTATTTCAATCCTTATTTGTAGGTATTTAATTAAGTGAATAGATTTATTGCACGCATTTTTATTAATTGACCAGTGTCAGGTACCCATAAGAAAAAGGCAGGCCTAACATACAGCTCTTCAGTTTTTAAATGTCAGCAGTAGACTGATACATCATTACAACACTTAGCAATTTTCTTATTAATTTCTATACTCTATCTTAGCCCATAAATAAAACAGGAGTTACCCCTAATACATAAGAGAATGAAATTTAACAGTATTATGAAACGAGTAAGAATATAAACTAAGAATAAGGAAAGAAAGAGAAGAAAAAGCAAACAAATTAAAATAACATGATACACTGATTTATATGACATGTTAATCATCTATTATTTATCCTAAGTGCTTTTTGAGTTCTCATCTAATTTCACTATAGCATCACAGATAGACTTTAGTCACCTTTTCCTGAATGTTAATAATTGATAAGCGATATTTAGCTTGCAAAGCTGATGCATACTCTTTGGAAAGCCATGCATTGCACTGGCTTCTCCCCTTGGGTGAAATCTACTCCATCTGCATAAAATCATTGTATAAAGCTTGGAGGGCTTTGGGAAGCAGAATCTCTCCAACCAATATCTACAGCCCTCACAGCTGATCCTTACATTTTGTTCTTGGCTTACCTTCTTTGTGGCTTTCAACATCCACTCATAGAAAAAGAATATTTTTTTTTCTGTGCATGTTACCATTTTGTCTAAACCTTTTTGATTCCATGGGCCTAGAAAGACTCTGAACACTGCAAAGAAGTGTGTGCTGGATGTTTACACTAATATAAATTTCACTTCAAGTGCTTGTAAAATGGATGCCCATAACACTGCCTATCATTCTGGGAATCACACTGGAAATTAGTGATGAGGATTATGAAGGCTCTAATGAGTAGAAGTTGGAGTCAACAAAGAGCTATCCAGATTCACAACAGCTGAGAATGCACGCAGGAGGTTAGGGAAGGCAGGGTGACTATTCAGTGTAGATGTGAGCAGGACATTTTATGCTTACATTTGCCTTCACAAACTCACAATATTCTGATTGAACAACAAGGATGTTCAATAAACAACATTATAACTTCTGTGTTTCTCATAAGGCAAATTTTCACGCTTTGACAAAGTGGATTTCATTAATTTTCACCTTTCGACTCAGAGGTGGTTTTGTTTTCTTTGTTATCTCATTCTGGGTATCAAGGAGAATATAATTACAGAAGTCTTTACAATGGTTTATTGTGGTTATTTGCTGCTAAAGTTCTAGATAATTATATGGCTAGGTCTCTCTTGGCAATATTTCAATAACTATATGGACAAAAATCACCTCCAGGAATGAAATTTGTAATGCACAAAAATATCCTGACTTTCTAGCTGAGCTATAACAATTTACACTCCATTTGTGATATATGCATGCTAATAAAATTTTGTGCTTGAATTCCATTTTTCATATATGACAGTAACTACTTAGCTTTATATTTTTGCTCTTACCTAAGCCTTTTTAATTCAAATGACTGCTTGTCAAAAATGTATACAGCTTTTTATAACTCAGTGAAGAACAAGCTCTTTATTGTAAATATATTTTTTCCTCTCTGTCTCTCTGTGGATTTACCTTTAGAACTTTCCACATTGCCTAAGTTTTACTTGAGTCATACATTCACTGACATTTACTGGCACATAGGTAATACATATATTAGCGGGAAAGCATATTGATACTACTTTTTTTTTTTTTTTTTTTGCAAAGAGGAGAATGGTTCACTAATTCTGAAGTAATTGTCGCACTTTGTGAAGCCTATTTTGGTATTTTACTGACATGATTTGCGCGAGGGCGTACGTGGCCCTGAGGTCCGGCTAGCTTATGGGAGAAGGCGGCCGACGCCTCCGCGCATCTGAGAACCAGCCCCCCTTGGCGTCCTGGCCTCAGGCTGGGCTGGGTTGCGGACGTGGTTGAATGCGCGCCTATGAGCCGAGGAAGGAGGCGACCACTCGCTGGGGTGGAAAACGTCGGTTTATTGAAGGTGAACGCAACCAACAGGTGGAAGAGACCCCAACAAATGGCAAAGAACATGGGGAGGGACAAGGTTTTAAAGGAGAGGGGTGGAGAAAGGAGGGGTGCCCAGCTAGCCAATAACCAAACAACATGGGAGGTACAGAACTTAATAGACATGCAGGAGTAACCAATAAATACAAAGTTAAGGAGGAGCCCTGGGACCACAGCCAACCACAACCCCCAGAGGGAAGAAGCCTCTAGAACAGAGGGAGGAGTGGGGTTGATTGACTGTGCCCAGGGAGGAGAAAAACTTGACTTATAAGGATAAGAAAGGGGAGGAGAAGTTACATAACCTAGGAGCTTAAGAACTAAGGGGGAGGGGGTAACCATGGAAACCGGACTGGCAGGAGAACAGTGGCGGGAAAGCTGAGAGGGGAAGAACCATTTACAAGAACATGGGGGAGGTTACATCAAGTGGGGGAGCAAACACAAAACTTAGAAAACACACTACAACATCTCCCCGTTTCTTAACAAATAAAAATGAAGGAGCAAAGCAGTCCATAGAACTTAAAACTCGGGGACCCGCGGCTGGTCCGGCCAGTCCTCGCCCTCCTCGAACTGGGGTCCGTCCGCCCAGGGATGGTCAGCGGGCAACGTAGTTGACCCCTCCTCTTCTGCAGCTTCTCCGGCCTCCGAGGAGAGGTCCCCCAGCTCGATGTGCTCCTCTACGGGCACGGTGGCATGATTGATGCTTGGCGAGGTGGCCTTGGATATCAGTCTCTGGACCAGACCGCGGATCAACATAAAGAAAACTAAAAGTATAAACAAGCTTAGAAGAATTTTTGAAACTGATTCTAAAATAGAACTGGCCCACCCGCTAAGGCCCCAACCCTTGAAAATGTCCCCCAGCCAGTCCGAAGTCTCCTTCTTGACCTGATGGACGAGGTCCTGGAGCTTCTTGATGGAATGCCTGGCGTCCTCGGCTCGGGAGGACAGGTTCAAGCAGCAGAGGCCCTCAAACTCCTCGCAATGATGGTGATGGAGCAGCAATAGAAAATCTATTGCTGCCCTGTTCTGGAGTGTCGCCTTCCTTGTAATTTCCTCGTCTGTGAGGAGGTCGTAGAGAGCGGCTGAAGTAAAATTTGCTTGTTTAGCCACCCAACACTCTAGGCGGCCCAATTCACCTAGAGCCTTCGCCACCGATACCCAAGGCAATAGAATAGTAAAGGCGACGGACTTTGAATGGGACCAATGAGTAATTTCGTCGTCACAATCTTCTGTGAGATCCTTAAGATCTTTTTGGCTCTGCCCAATTCATCTGTGACATTATTCCTTTTCCAATTAACAATTTGGGTCATGTTGGGGGTAAACAGCGACAGCCGGCCAAAGGTACACGGCCCTCCGACCAGGCCAGAGGGGATGCCTGCCCACGCTCGGTCTCCGCAAATTAAAAACACACCCCGAGGAAGGGAGTAAGGGGTCCGGCCAGTAGTGGTGGGGCCAAGGATTTTCAAAACCGCTTGACACCACTGCCTGGCCTGGTATTCCTTTTTCGTTTGGAGGACCACCTCACTGCCCTTCTCTACGGGGGTAATACCATAATCAAACTGAAAACAAACAGAGGCATTGGCGGAGCCGAGCAGATGTAATTCGGTGGGCTCGGAGGTTGCAGGAGCCAGCCTGAACACTCCGTCTCTCCAGGCATTTGAGGCGTCAAAACTTGGGAGGATAGTAAGGCTCCTGGCCAAAATCGGGTAAAAGGGACGTTGGAAGGTGGGAGGGAACTCGCCTGGAGAGAATGGGATCCCCACAAGGCAAGACGACATCGGGTCCTCTGCTGCACCGGTATCCAGACAGATACTGTCCTGCCCTAGAGATTGAGCCAAGGCACGCCAGACGTTGACTTTCGGCTGGGGGATGACCCACGACTCCGAAGGTGACACAAGGAGTCCGTAGGTCAGGATGACTATTAGCAGCAGCTCAGGGTTGGGAACCAGCGATGTTGCCGCGGGGGCCATTGGGGGGATGCAACTGAAACGAAAGAGACCAGCAAAAGTATAACGAAATTACAAATAGGGTTCTTCCCCAAACAGCCAACTTAAATAGAACATACGGGGCGACATAGCTGGAGCGGGAGGAGAGTAGGAGAGGAAATTAAACAACACACAACAACAGATTAGAATGCCTATCAATTAGTCTTTTATCACCATTCCTCCTCAAAAAAGTGTCCTGTCTAAAAAGGGAAGCAGTCTGAAGTCTGCCCCCGGGAGTTCCAGATAAGAGACTTTCCTGAAAAGTCAAAAGGATGATCTGTAATGAGGAAAACTGGAATTTTACTTGAACTGAAAATTACTGATTATGGAAAAAAGGTATATATACACTTCAAGGACATAATGGTTAGGAGGTTGATTTGTTTCCAAACATCTTCAATCTGCATCACTCAGTTCTTCTGGAGTTTCCCCTATTTAGTGAGTAATTTTTGCTATAGTTTGTTTTTGTTGTTTAAATAAAATACTAGCTTTAGAAATTGCATGTCATTACTGTTTTTTTGGCAAGCTCACATCAAAAATGAGAAGAGAGGAAAGTGTTTTCACTTGGCCAAAGATGTTTGCCTGAAGCCAGCTGCAATGTGATCCTCCCCTGCTGCTGTCTCTCCATCATCTTCACAATCCTGTAGGAACGTCTGCTTATCTTCATAGTATATTCTATAAAAGAAAAGGAAAATGAGAAGTAGTGGGTTAGGAAACTCTAGTGAAATGCACAGTAACGCAGTGGCAAATCCACCTTTCAAATGCAATAGTCCCAAAACAACATAGTTCAGTTTACCCTTCAGGACAGCTGAAACCCAGAAGGTCTGGTCATGAGTGCAGTGCACAGTGTAGTACTGGAATCTATTTTTCATTGGATGCCATATCCTAGTATAGTATTCTAACAGTTTAGTGCCATATAAGGAGGAAGGCCAAGGAAAGGTAAAAGTGGTTTATCTTTTGATAGAGTTGATTAGGCACAAACCAGATCCCTACACATTAAGTCAGTGTTTATGTTTGGTTTTGCAGTATAAGAAGAAGAAACAAAGGAGAAGACAAATGGGGAAAGTACAAAATTGTGATGATTCCATTGCATCAGTAGGATGGCAAACAGGTGAACACTAAAGAGAGGTTTTTGCCTATTGAGTATTTGAGGATTTTAGATGGTCTACAGCCAGACACAGAAATTGAAGACAAGTAAAGAAATACCAAGACCATGAAGGAGTCTAACAGTTTCTAGTAGAGGTTGACTATCTTATCAAATGCATAGTCACTAAAAATTTGAAAATAACAATTGATGAGACTTGAGAAAAGAGGAAATTCTAAGAATAGGCTTTGGACAAGGACAGATAATAATAAACAAGGCAACAAGTCAAGACTGGAGAGAGCCAAACAGAGCTGTGTTGCAGCAGACCCAAGGGGACACTGATGTTTTCACTGAGGAGACTGCATTCAGGGAGGTTGTACTGAGCACATAAGGGGCTCTGAAACGTTGTCCTTTACTGCCCCACACCTGCATGGACAATTTGTCTTCAGGCCATGCTCTGTGAGACAGCAAATACTTCCCAAGTAAATGACTCATCTTTATTTAAAAGTCTTTTTTTGACTCTCCTACCACCTGAGTAGTTGTCAATGCTGGGATCTCACAGAGAAGAGTCCCACTGGAGGATAAATCAGAACTGCAGGACCATTATTTCCTTCATATATCTTGCTCTTTTTAGTTACATGAAACAGTTATCAAACCAAGTAAAACAGCAACACAACACAAGAAAGTATTACTATAATTTCAGAATGATAATGCCAGGTGTCTAAAAAGCAACTTTTTTTCAAGAAATATCTCTATAAAGAGAACTGTTTGCAAAAATATATTTTTTCCAAAATTTTTTCTTAGAAATTACCTTAAATCCTGACTGTCCCCCAACTCAGCCCTCAAGCCTGTAAGCAGTGAAGTATTTTTTCAAAGTCAATATGATATTCACAGCAAGAAAAAACAAACCAACAAACAAACCAAAAACTAAACAAAAACCAAAACCAAAACAGAACAACAAATAAACAAAATGGATGAGGAGGCTATGTATAATTATGTCAACCAGTTTACTTTTAAAGCAAGTTTGCTTGCTTTAAAAAAATATTTTCAGCAGATACACAATTCCTAAAAAAGAGAAAATTTAATCTCCTATCTCAATATACATTGAATATGCAACTTTTTTCTTAAACACTGTCTTAAATTTCAGTGTTTATTGGAAAGCATTAAACTGATTTGATAATCTGAAAGAGATTAATATTCTGCGGAATTTCAAAAATTTTGAGAAGAATTGGAAGGGCTTCTTTAGTGTTTGAATAGTTTAATACCTCTCTGCATGCTCTAGACTTCTTCCTACCAATGAAGCTCTGAAAGAGTTTTATTCTGTGTTTATCGGATTTTGATACTCTGATTCAAATACAGAGCAATTGCTTATCTTGATTGCCAGAAATTCTTGCCCATGTCAGTATTATCTGATTTAACTAATATAGTCTTTATCTTGGAATCTCAACACTATAGTCAGATCTCAGAAGAGCTCAGATTTGGTCCTTTAGGCTATGTGAGGAGGCTTTTTTATTACGCTCAAAAAGGTAATTGAACAAGATTTGAACAAAAAGCACCACATTGTACAATTCTATACTTTCAATTTCAGCAAGAGTACAATGGCTTCTGTTTTCTAATTTTCCTGCTTTGTTCAACATTAAAAATCAACACTCTGTCTCAGTTCATAGATCTCTTTGTTTCATCTTCCCTTTCTTCAGTGTTGCTTATTCCTTCCCCTGTTGCATGCACACGTTTGGTTAATTTATCCAATTTAGCATCCATTGCATCTCCCTTTCATTTAAGTCTCTCCCATGCTGTGAAGAATGACTGTCCAGGTCCATTTTATTTCTCTAAATATTGCTGTAATATTTGTAGGAGCTTCTTTTTCCCCAAAGAGCACTGAGAGAGATGCTGTGTTTTCCATAGTGCCTGTGAATTCTTTTGAGCAACCTAGGTTTCTGTGGACTACATGACATCTCTAAATTGCAGCTGTTCTTAAGGATTTGTTCCTCTACAATGATATTTTGCTCACCTCTTTTCAATGGAGGCAAAAAGTTAAGACACAGAAAGAAAGGACTTAGAAGTTGAATATTTGACTGGTTTGCATTTGGCCCAAAGCAATGGAAGACAATTTTATAAAGTACTTGGGGACCTACCTCCAGTGCAATTCACTGCCAAGCCTACAGGATTATATGGTTGAGTTTGGTGGGCATCTAGCCCGTGAGAGGGCATTATAAATTCACGTTTTTCAGAAGCAGATTAAATCAGTGATTTTTTTGTCAAGTTTTGTTGAGCAGGAAGCATTGTTAGGCTTATTCTTCTTGCCCAGGCAGACAAGCACTGCATGCCATATGTACAGCTGACTAGATGAGGGGGCAGGTGAATAGCTCCTAAATTCCTTGAGAGAAGCAACCTAGGACAATGAGAAAGCTCAGATCAAATTTCATAGTAATGCATGTCTGGATTGGAATTTACCATTTTAGTAGCCTTCCATTAAAGCATCCTTGTTGTGTTCCTATACTTAATATTGACACTGACAGAACAGATAGCAGTAACTTCTCTCTGTTTTATTATAAGTTGATAAAATCCAAACCAGAAAGAATTGGTTTTCATAATTAGGATTTTTTTCCATAAGCAGCTTAAATTAAAAATGCTTTAAAAGTATTTATCCCAGGCAATGGTAGTCATATCTTTTTGTCACTTTAATTTTGAGAAGTTTCTGGTCCAGTTACCAGTGGTTCAGTTCCTACTTCAAATGTGATACCTTTGCTACAATTGCACAAGAAAACTAGAAGATGATTAAATATGCAGAGCTGAAAATATTAATGATCAAAGCTGAGTCTTCCAAAGAGAGGAAAATGTGAAATACTTAATCATATCCCAAATTTGTTTTTATTACTGATGATGTGGGATTTTAGGGCATTTTCCTGTCATCTTTCAAGTACCAGATTCACTTCAGGAAAACTGTATCTTTTACTTTCTGTACTCATCTTTCTTAAAATATTTTATTGTTTATTTCTTTTACGTGTGGCTTGACCATGAACTGAGACTTCAGCAAAATATATAGATTATTACCAGGATTAAAAACAAATGGCACATTATGATGGCCATGCACATTTCAGGATGCCCATTCCAAGATTTCTGCAAGAGGTTTTGAATAGACTAAATATTTATCCTGTGAAATGGGGTCCATTTTTAGGGTCTTTCAAAAGCTGAGACACATAAAATCATTGAACACTGTTGTAAATTGTGGTCATACATACACATTTATTAGCATGTAAAAGTATGTTACTGCAAAAGTTTTTATTTTCTCTGACTTTCCTGAATAATTTTTTGAAACATCTTTTCCTATCACATGTAGTAATCTGGACTTACCAAGTAATTAAACATATGGTGATGTATTTAGTTACACAAAATATTGTTGGTCAAATTACATGTCCACTGGGTTTCAGTGAATGTTTACTGTATGTCTAGGTATCTAATTAAGTAGCTGATGAATTTCAATAGAGACATTCTAGAAACAATTTGTTTTTTCTAAAACCTGATCACTTTTAAAACTTTTAAATTAAATTCCTATTTCAGTGACTATATTTAAAGTGTGACTTGAATTCCCTGTAGTTCACCTCAGAGGTTTTTATTTTTACTCCTGGCTAATAAACTAAGAGGCATACCACTCATACCAGTAAAACCCCAAGCAAGCTGCCCTGTATCATACTTCACACTTCATCAAGATTCTTCCCTGTGTAGTAATACTATTCATAGGGTTTTATATTTGTTTGCTTTGTTTCTATGGTTTTTTTTCCACTTACATTAGGATGTGTGATTGGTTTTTCTCAGCTTCCAATCTGCACTAGAACATTTTGAGTTGTCCAGAAAATCACTTAAAGTTCTTAGTGGTCAAATACAGCTGAGTGGACAGACAAAAGATTTATTTACATCTGTCTGAATGAGGTGAAAACAGTCTTTCAGACTCAGAGAGAAATATACAGAAATGTTTCACCTCCTAAAATTTTTTAAAATTATTTTGTTATTTCCTTTATAAATGGCATACATCTACCATTGTAGGAACCACATCTGTACTTAAAATACATTTCTTGCATAATTTTCTAGAAAATACTTACATAGAAAATCTCAAATTGAAGAAGCCACTTATTCTCTCTCACCCATCCCATGTTCCACTTCAAGCTATGTTATGTCTGTGTGTTATGCCTACAAAGCCAGAGGACTCACAGCACTGTAGGACTCTGACAATTGAGAAGCAAATTGAGTTCCAAAGGCATGAACTCAGCACAGTGGTTGAGAAAATGTCATTGCAGCTGTGTCCCTTTCATATCTTCATTGAAGGACTGGAAACTTTAACTACTCCAATCACCACAGCATGACCTCTTGTCACACTAGGATTATGACTCAAGTGACAAGGATGCATAAAGGATGTGAAGGACAAAACAACCAGATCACACCTCTTAGAGTTTAATGAGAAATTAATGTGTCTCACAAGCAAAATGGGATTTCCCTCTTCCATGTACCACTAAATAACGCCAATATCCATAGCTAAAGCATGATGAAGGCTGTTCAGTCACAGAGAAGTGGACACTGTTTTAGCCACAGTTTCTGAACCATTTAATCATTAGCATACCTCTTCACATCCCTTGAACTGTGCCAGCTCCTACTTCTCAAAATAGTACAATGTCTCAGATCTGCAAATGGCTGTGCAGAGTCTTTGTAGGAGGCTGCCCTGTTTAGGAAGGAGGAGAAGTAAGCATGAGGCAGCATGTGGTGCCACACCCCACAGCTGTGGAGCGAGGGACCAGACATTATCTACACTACTGAGCAACAGCAGTGAACTCATGCATAACAAAGTATTCTCTTGGTTTTACCAAGAGTTGTGTCTTTTCACAGTGGGTTATTTTGCCCATTCGTAAATTGATAAGGAATCAAATACCTATTAAAGAATTAATTAAAATTCTCCTGCCAAGAGGAGATGAAATATACTTTGAGGCTGCCACCACATGGACAGTCAGAAAGACACAGAGATGTTATGTTGCAGGAAGTAAAAAGGATGCAGATAGACAAGCTTCTTCAAATCATGTGAGAGAAATATCCTCTGATTTCACTACCATCTTATCAAGCCCATCTTAGACATATGTAAAATAGAATTATAGAATCATAGAATGATTTATATTGGAAGGGACCTTAAAACTCATCTCATTCCAAACCCCTGCCATAGGCAGGGACTCCTTCCACTAGACCAGGTTGCTCAAAGGCCCATTCAACCTGGTCTTGAGCACTTCCAGGGATGGGGTATTCCTAACTTCTCTGGGCAACCTGTTCCAGTGCCTCACCCCTCTCTGAGTAAAGAATTAATACCTAACATCTAATGTAAATCTCTTCTCTAAAGCCATTCCCCCTTTCCTATCACTATCTGCCTGTGTAATGAGTCTCTTTTTTTTATAAGCCCACTTACGTTATTGGAAGGCCACAATGAGATCTCTCCAGAGCTACCTGTTTCCCAGGCTGAACAGCCCAGCTTTCTCAGTCTTTCTTCGCAGGTTAGGCTCTTCCATACCTCTGAACATCTACATGACTCCCCTCTGGATTACTCTAACAGGTCTAGTCTTTCCTGTGCTGAGGACCCCAGACCTGGATGCAATATTCTAGGGGGTGTCACATGAGGGCAGAGTAGAGGGGCAGAATCTCCTCCTTTGACCTGCCGGTCACACTTGTTTTGGTGCGGCCTGGTACACCACTCTTCTCCGTGATGCCCTGTGACAGGACCACAGGGAATGGACTGAGGTTGTGTCAGGGGAGGTTTAGGCTGGATATTAGAAGAAGGTTCTTCACCCAGAGGGTGGCTGGGCAGTGGAACAGGCTCCCCAGGGAAGTGGTCACAGCCCCAAGCCTGACAGAGCTCAAGAAGCATTTGGACAGTTCTCTGAGGCACACGGTGTGACTCTTGGAGTGTCCTGTGCAGGGCCAGGACTTGGACTTGATGACTTTGTAGTCCTTTCCAACTCAGTTTAACCTGTGATTTTGTGATTCTGAGTACTTCTCCAGATAAATACTTGTCTTGGTTTAGGACAATTTAAAGAGGTAGACACTTTAAAACAATTTACCTCCCCTTAGTTTCAACCAATCATTTTCCACCAATAAAGAGGAATGAAATACGTATATGAGTATATACCCCCTGAAATGCCTTTTCTGGTCATGGTGCTGGGTCTTAAAGAGACAGTAACAATTTTTGGGACAAAGGTAAATGTGGAACACAGTAACCTTTCGTGTTACCCATGACAGTATTCATGCTTGGGATTGCCCGGACCTAGGTGCAGCATCTTGCACTTGGACTTACTCAGCTTCATGAGGTTATCATGAGCCCACATGTCAAGTTTTTCCAGGTCCCCCTGGATGACATCCTGCACCGCTGCTGTGTCAGCTGCCCTGCTCAGCTTCACATCATCTGCAAACTTGCAGAGGGTGCACTTGCTCTCATTGTCTTGTCATCACTAAAGATATTAAAGAACACCAGTCCCAGAACAGAGCCCTGAGAGACACCACTCTTTTCAGGTAGCTCACCTAAATCCAAATCCTCCACTATTTTCACTCAGGGTGAAAGTAAATCTAGCAATAGCACCCAGAAAATGTGAGGAAATAATGGTAGAAGTGGTTGCATTCAGCACTACAGATCCTAGAATTGTCTCCTCTCCATCTTCTCTATTGGCCTCCTCTACATCCTGAACAGGTAAATAACAGCTGCATGAAGTTAAGTGCCACTAACAGCTCAGTCCTGTGTTTGATATTAAATTACTCAAGCCCACAGAGACTTATTTTTGTTCTGATTTTCAATGTGTTGGCTAAATAAATCTCATGTTGACAAGAATGAGACCAAATGGGAAGCTAATTTATTGCTGCCTGACATCAGGAAAAATATAACTTACCCATTGATGCCACACAAAGAACTTTATTCTGAAATAAAACACTTTGATACAAAGCCATCTTCCTCGTGTAATTAGGAAATACAAAGGGCAAAGTGAGAATTTGAGTTTAAATGGTGAAATGGAATAAATCCTGTTTACAACCCTTATGACAAAAGGTTTACTGTAACACAAAAGAAATGGAGAATTCTGTTTCGGAAGTATTCTGAAAGCATGCCATCTCAGAGCTATAAATAATGAATTGTTTCTATATGCTAAGGAAGTAAAAAAAATGTCAACATAGTTTGGCAATTTCAAACAATGTGCAAGACTTTATCCTTCACAGAAAATGCATAATTAATAATACCCCAAAACATGGTCTACAACCAGAACATATATCAACTACAGAAAATCCCAGATGGATGTGTTTAAAGAAAAGAATAATTTTTCTTTGATTAAAATCTTTAGGGATGTAATGGGCTGTCCTTGGCCTCAGCACAGAAAAGCACTTAAATTTCTACCTGTCTGAAAGTGTGGATGTCACACTTTTTGTGTTGAGTTGAATAAAATTGGCACTATGGCCTACAAGGAATATCTTAAGTGCTAGAACAGGGATCAGATCAGGTATTAGTTATTGAAAAACAATTTCTCAAATATTGATTGGATCAATGCCTCATTAGGAGGAAATGTAGAGATAACATTTTTGAATGTAGTGAGTGGCTATTCACAAGAAAATTAAGTCTTAGGATCCTGGAAAAGATGTGGTTCTGAATTTGGTAGTAGCAGTAGTAGTAGTGCACACAACACCTCTAAAACTGCTAGTGGGATAGCCTTTCTGTAATAGGAACCATAATATAAGTAGCTTTAGCACTGTGTAGATAGGTATGCTCAATACGCTATGTGGCTCTGCAAATTCAAGAAAAAATATTATATTAAAAAAAAAAAGGGGAAAAAACCCATCAATAATAAAAAAACAACAAAAGAAACAACCAAAGAGTAGAACCCCAAAATCCAAAAGGGGACATTCCAAAGAGTAAGACACTTTAAACAGCCTGGAGTCTGTAAGAAATAGTGTGTTGGGAGAAAGATGAAATGCACACCACCATTTAAAGAGAAAAAAAACACACCACAGAAAAAGCTGCCATGGGAGCAGTGGAAAAGTTTCAAAGACAATCACAGGGAACAGTGTTTAAGAAAATGAGAGCTTGCCAAAATGAGGAGAAACCCGTAAGAAAATTATAGGTTAAACATAAGCAGGAAATTGAGAGCTCTAAAAATAATTTCAAGTATACCTTATAAAGGATTTTCACACTGATAACAAAAGTTCTTGAAATACTTCAGAGTGGAACTGGTGGGAATATTGATGACAAGTGTGTAAAAGCAGCACTCATCTGACAAAGGCCACAGCAGAAAAGCTCAGTGAATTCCTTGTCGAAGGCAACACTTTGTGGGAAATGGTCTTTGCAGCAGAACCATGACAGGAGGTAGATATATTTGCAATAATTATAACTCAGGTACAAGACGAAATGGATTAGCTGGAAGTCAGTAGGTCACCCAGTCCAGGTAGCATCATCCAAGGCTGACCTTTATGGGAAACTGCAGAATTGCCACCCATGGGGCTACAAACAGCCCCTGTGATGGGTGGCAGATGGATCGCCAACATGAGTTCCTGATAGAATGAGGGCCCAGAAGGATATCCTGAAAACTACAAATTGCAGTGCTATCTGTACTAGCAAAGGTGGTGGAGTTTATGTCAAAGAATGGAATCAAGGACTTTTCAGTCTATACTGAAGAATGGGAGCACTATGGTGCCAGTTATGGTTACCTGAGCAAGAATCAGTGTAGCTTCTGTGAAGGAAAATCCTATCTCCCTGATTAATCAGAGATCCTTAATTTCCAGGATCTTTCTTAATTTCCCCCAAGGGACCTAAAAGAAAGGGGGTGTGAATATGACAAGTTTCCAGATGAGTTTGAATTCTTCTGGGAAGTAAGGTGCTGTGGCAATGGCAAGAAATTCCAGAAGGACTTCATAAGACTGGGTGACATAAAACATGAGAGATGAGCTTCAATACAGATAAAAATTCTTGGGAAAAATACTCCAAACCGTTTGTAGCACAATGTAGTAGAACTTCAAACTAGGAAGGAGGTCTTATAGTCATTCACTGACATTCACTGGATGAAATCATTGGCTAAATGGGCAGGAGTAGCCAAAGGACACAAGAAGACGTTTTGCATCATCCAGAAGAATCTTGAGAAGAAAACATAATTTTACTACTGCATAAAAATTCTGATTAACTCATATCTTGAGTTCAATGTGCACTTCAGGTTCTTGCTCTTGCATCTTGGGAAGGAAGAAGACTTTAAGAAGGTAGAGAAGGTGTCAGATAAAATGACCAAGGATGAAGAGCAGCTCCCCTTGCTCAAAAGGCCAAGCTCTTCAATTTGAAGACAAGAGGGACAGATAAGAGGTTTACAAAATCCTGAAAGCAGGGGTTAAGATGAATGTGGAACTAATCTTTCAGGCCCTCAACATGAGAACAAGAGAAGATGATTAAACCATCAGAACATCTATTTAAATCATTTTATAAAAGGGCTTCCTTACACAGGCAGTTTGAAATTTACTACTAGAGAAAAACTTGGAAACAGAGAGTGTCATTGAGATCAAAAATGAAGTAGGAAAAGTAATAGACCAGAGATTCAGAGCTTGGAGTATGATGTGGTATGGGGACAGGGAGAAGGGAGCTATGCTGTGCACCTAAATTTCATTTCAACATGAAATCAAAATACTGTCAAAGTCCAAAATCCCATGCATATATGCACACCTGGGAACAAGAAAAAACTCCCAGCTTCCCTCTCCCACAGGGAGCTTAAGTAACTTTCTCTTAAATGTTCCAGAGCAGCAGATTTAATCAAAAAATCTCCTGTATGTGAACATATGAAGGTTTGCTTAAATCAGTTATCCACAGGGGACTTTTAAGTTTGTGTCATACCTACATTTTATCTGTCTTGAGAAAGGAATGAAGTTCATTCTGAAAGTAACTCTTTACCACAGCCATTTCTATACAAGTGACAGTCAGTATAATGCTAAGTATAAATATTATTGCATGGACTATGTTTCCATTACTCTTGAGCAGTACTTTCACTGATCATTATTCATCATTATTAATAGCATTTCCAACATGCCAGGCATTGCATCAAAGGGACATTTTTAATAAACTTTCCATTCTGTCCCTATAAACAAATTTTAGGAGTTGTAATAAATGAAGAATTATGGCTACTTTGGTGTTTATAATATGAAGCTCAGAATTTCCATAGTTCTTTCATGGTGCCCAAAATAAAACCATATTATAATGCCCACAGGGGAGACAGAGATTAGTCTGTAACTCTGATAACTGTATGCCATGTACCTATTTCATGTACCAAACTCCTTTCAAGGGCCTCTAAAACTAGCCATTTATGAAACTATCCCTATCTCTGCCTTATTGCTATCTTCACACAAAATGGGAAAGAAATGGCCTCTATGCCTAGTACTATTTTCAAGATTTTTCAGCCAAAAATCCTGTTTTGCTAGAGGTAAAATAAAGTAGCAAATGAAGCACCACAGACAGGACAAGTGAGGCTGATGTTGACTTTGAGCTTGCAGTGATGTTTGCTTTCTGATTAGATGCTACCCAGTTAATTAGCACTTTTTCCTCTTTCCAGTAGAAGACGTTGCAATGAAGGGACAGGGAGTAGGATGTTTCAAATTCATCTAAAGCTTCCTTGTGGCTGGCACAGTTGTTCAGGGTTTTTCTTGTGTGTGTTTGGGTTTCTTTTTTTTCCTTTTTTTGTTTGGGTTTTCATGGCAGGGAGAGGTGGTGGTGTTGTTTGTGATTTTTTGTTATTGTTGTTGTTTGGGTTTTGGTTGCCTTTTTTTTTCCCTGAAGAGCTTATGTTTGCAAAAACTCTTTATAGTGATCCATGACAATTATTATTCTTGTCTAACAAACCTACAGAGGGACCAAGGGAGGCCTTTGCTAAACTCAGCGATGTGCAACAAACACAGTACAATCCATGCCTGGCAGAATTACATTGTACTGAACATGTGGATGAAATAATTTATGCTACATAAAATTACCAGAAACAGAGAAAGAATACGGATAAGCACATGCAGTAAAGTTCAGTGTTCCTTACATATAATCACACCCATTGGCAGAACAGTACTGGCTAGTACTGGCTAGAGGCTCCAGAGTATCCTTGATATCAAGTTGACATTAATGAATTTGTCAGTGGACCTTCATGAATGTACAACAGGAGTTTGCCTTAAACTTCCTACATTGGAAAAGTAGGATATAAGTAGTTACATCAAAGTAAAGGCAATCTGCAGCTGTTCTTTGTTTGCTGCTTAGCCCCGGCTGCTGCAGGTCTGCTGTAAATCATCCCAGTTTCAGCACAGCATCTGTTAGTGTTACGGTAATGCGAAGGGGAAAAGAGCCAGCCCCAGTGTGCGCCACCTTCCAGAGAGCAACATATTTGGTGGTGGACATTTTCCATCTTGTTTGTCTGATCTGGACTGGACTGTGCTGCAAAAGTGGCACACGTGTAAATGGAGTTGTATCCTGAGAAAGATTATTAAGCAAAACCTAACTTTTTGCCATTCAGAGTTGGAGGTATGCCAAGAAACTATGAGAAACTCAAGAGAAGATCTTGGTACAGCTACTCTTGCTTCCTGCACAGTGTAAACTCTGAAAATAGCTTTTTATATTTTTTATAAAGCATTCCAACAGATTTATTGGTTATTCACAGGGCATTAACAGTGGGCAGTGCTGAGTTAAGCTATAGAGAAGTGTGCTTATGCTCTAAGCATACCTCATCAGGTATAATCCATTTCCTGCAAACATGCAAACTTTTTAAAATTATGCCTCCCTTACAACTATACTACATGTCCTTTAGTGAGATAGGGAGAACCACAGCAAAGTCTCTTGCCCTGCCCCTGATTGCACTGCCATTTGTTCCTCTACATGTTCACAAGCGTATGTTCTTGGAAGAAATCTCCCTCTCTAAGGAATAACTTGGAGCAATATCTGTCAATACATTGTAGTTGATGACACTGTTAAACCCTGCTGTTATATGTCTCCATTATAATTTCACTTTCTCTAACCTATCTGGTTACAGAACCCCACCTGAGGGAGAGGAATTTGCTTTTTGATTGTGATGTTACACATTATGTGTCAGGCACACTGAACCAGGAAACATGGCAGCTAGGTAAGCCTTGAAGCTTTGTGCAGGTCAGCTCCATCTGCTCCCTTGGGATTATTTAATTCACTCATGAAATGAACAGCCATATGTGGCCTTTTGTCAGAGGATATTGCTATATTTGATGGCCCATACAGTGATGAGAATAAAGGTGTTTTGTTATCACGTATTTTAAAGGCTAGATATTTTCCCAGCATGCTCTTTTCTTTAGAGCTGTGGAAAAGACTGCCAAACATGGAATGTAACCAGCAATGTAATTGGCAATATTCTAGAGTAACTAATATTTCATAGCTGCATTCTTATTTTTGTCTTCAGAAAATCCTTTTCTAATACATGATTGTCCACTGGAACATCAGAAATGCCAGCTAAGAAAATAATTTTCTGGAGCTAATTAATTCTGCACATGAAGTAGTGCAACTAGATTGAAAAGTGCTGTCCTTCCTGCTGAGCATTCATGTTACAAACTTGAGCAAACAGGAGTAGTTTTCTTTCTATCTCAATTTTGGCACAATGTCCTCACTTAACTAAACTGCACTAGACTAGCAGGCTTAAAAATCTTGACTACCTCTCAAACTATACACAAGCTTATTGTACATGTATTTCAGAGACTGTGCCTCCAAGCAGCTCATAATTGGAGTTATTTCCTAAGATCTTTTCTTCTATTATATCTGATAAATGAAAGATTAGATATTTTGCACATTCCTGGGGAAAAACTTTTTACTTTGAACTTAAAATCTTTAGAAAGTTGAGGAACAATGAAGAAAAAATAATAACAGCTAGCCAAGATGAGGGAAATAATTGAAATGCTAAACATCTGGTTTTGTCAGAAAATAGAGAAGTTACAACTAGAAAAACTTCAGATATCTTATGATAATTACTATGAAAATCTGAACAGAAAAAGTCAGCAGAGTCAACTTTTCTGGGAACTTCAAACACACTTTGAAGAAAGTCTGTTTTCATCCTTGATCTAAGCGAGAGGAAAATCTAGTAATTGAGTTTAAGATTAGAAATGAGCATTACATTTAGAAATGTTTAAGTGTGTAAACTGTCTCTAGGTGATGAAACTTCTTTTTTTTCTTTAATATGGTATTTTCCTTTAACCTAGTCCATAATGATTACTGTTTAGTCTGCCCACATGGAATTGTTATATCATTACTCATGCTTTAGAGAAATAAAAATGAAGATAAAACTCTTCCAGTTTTTTTTTTTTTTTTTTTTCTGAGAGGCAAGGAATCACATTTGCAGCTCAGAGGTTCTTCCCTCCCCCATTTCTGTTTCTCTTTTTTTTCTGACATGAAGCTTGTAAGCTCTAACTAGTTTAAATGCTTCAGGAAGTATCATCTCACCAACTAACAAAAAAAGATTTCCTCATCACTCATCCTTGTATAGCATAAACTGTATTTCTTTCCTGAGAATTGCAGATGTAAAATCTTTTTTTTTTAGTTAAATATAAAACCCTCAAAATATGGAACTAGCTTGTTGATATAAAAATGCTGCTTGATATAAAGTTTTAAAACTAGGATGCATTCTCCATAGTACCAAACATATACATATGTCTTGGCATGGCCAACTGCACATCAGGAAGAACATGTGGAAGCAAATAGAATTATTACATAGGTAGTAAACTGCTAAAGTCATGAAAAAAACAAACCAAACCAAAGCAAAACAATCAACCAACCAACCAAACAAAACAGCACACACACAGCCCAAACAGAAGAAGCTGAGAAGAAGCATCAAATAGCACTCCACATTTCCAGTGAACAGGCAGTGATTTGCTTCATTTTGCAGAGTCACCAGGAAATTTGGTGGGGTGGGATGGCTTCAAGAATGCACTCACACCACCCAGGGATATTACTGAGAATGTGTTTACTTAGCAGGACAGGTAGAGCAGATGAGTGGCAATTTTTATTCTTCAACAAATCCTACATGCCCACAATACACCAGCCCCTCCCTCTGCCCATTCAGACAAGCACAGGAGCAGAACCATCTCCCCTCCTGCTGACATGCCCATGGCCTCCTGCTTGCCTTGACATGTGCCAGTGTCTCCTCATCCCCATTTTCCATATGATCTCAGGCATCTGTGTATGTCATTCCTCCAACAATGGACATATTTTAAACTGATTAATTCCCTTCTAATTGAGATTGTTTTCCTATGTCATCAGTGGCCTTGCTGAGCACGTGGCCTTGCTGAGCATGTAGCCTTGCACCAGTCTCTTTGACTTTCTCTGTACCTAAGCCCATGCAGCTGTTGCCAATCTGTTCTCTCACCCTCTGGCCTCCTTCCTCAAATGTGGTGCAGAAGCTGTGAACTCAGCAATAGCTGCCAAGGCACACTTTGTCTACTGCTACTGTATTTCTACCCCATCTGAAATTAATCCAGTTGACTGAAGCTGGGCAGAAGCAGTAGAAATCATGTATTTGAGGATGTGATTTTCCAGGTAGGCTTCACCCTACAACAGGCTGGTTCAGTGAGCTGACTCCTAAACCACCACAAGGCACCTGCAATTGCTCTATGTGTACTCTATGTTTAGATGTAGAAAAGGCTCAGTTTCCTTGCCTCCAACCTCCACAGTCATCTTGAGCTCTCACAATAAAATTATTTCTGTTGCAACTGGAATGGGCTCTTCAGTGTGGGAGAACCTTTTACACTGGAAGGAAACTCTTAGGGTAGTCTGGATTTATGGGAATTGCATGTTTGAGTAGTCCTTCAAAATGCTGGTGATAATGTGCAAAGGGAGAAATTACACAGCAGGAAGTAACAGCATCTGCTGACCAAATTCAGAGCTGGTTTTTTTTTTTTTTTTTTTTTCCTGTATATTGCATTTAATGACATTTTGCTAAGTTTAGCATACTTTAAAATTTGTTCAGATATCTTCTGCATTGCACTATCTTGATCCTAAAAAAGGTAGCATATAAGGTGGTAACAAGGTGCAAATATACCACATTAAATACTCTTTTCCTACATACTTCCACTATAAATTTATTTAGAATTTAGGAAGCCTGAAGATTTCTCAATGATTTATAGAGAATGAAGGAAACTGAGGTCAATCTTTGGGTTTACTACTACCAATCTATTATGATTCTTTCTCTTTCTTTCTCATTTCTTCTCTTTGGATTGCCAATTTGGTAGATTTTTAGGAAAAAAATCCTTTTATACTTACATATATTTTTATGTACACAAATACTTCTATGACTATGCTGCCCTCATATTTCGTGACTCATTCCTCTAAAGCTTTTTCTTGCTTTGCATCTCAACAATTTGGTTTACTAAGAAAAGTGAAACAAACAGTGTTTCGGTGGTCTATAAAACTAGTGCGCCATTGGAGATCAGAAAATGATCTAAACACATATGGGATGGGTCAGACTAGATCAGGTCACGAGTACATTTAGTCCCACATCCTGTTCCAATTTAGGAAGGAGAATGAGATTGGTGCAGACAGATATTCATTAACAAACTTCATTTTTAAACTTAGGGCTTTCAAAGCTCAATGTTACTTATAAAATATGTCAAATAACCCTAAATTCATCCATTGTCTTCTTGAAGCCATGTAATCTTCTAAATCAAATCAACTGAGACAATTTTTTATATGCTCCAATGTCCAAGTGTACAAAGAAGCAAGCAACCAAGTGGGAAAAATACACTATAAATAAATATTTAATTTCACTTATGAAGTATACAATACATAGTCATATACGATTTGAAAATAAGTCATAGAATTTTTATAAAATCAATTTACAAAATATTAATAAATGTCACCAGTGAATTTGTTTTATACAATGTTCTTTTGGCTCTGATGCTTCCATAGAAATCATCCTGTAATCTGAAATTAGCACCACTTAATACTTAGGGTTAACAAATAAAATCCAAAACATGTCTTGTCCTAGCATTTTCAGAGCTTTATGTCTCAGAAATATTTACAGATGTAGTATATAGAATTGCAAGCGCAATGCATCAGAGCCTGTATGGAGCTGGCATTAATGAGAAACAAGGTAAGAGCCAGTATCTGCCCTACATGAATAGGATGTTAGAGATTCAATAATGCTACTTATAACATGAGAAAATATCTGATAATAAGGGTGCCAATGAACAATTAATGTTAAAATCTTAAAGGGTCAATTCACAGATGAACTGAAAATCTCAACTTCTTAAAAATTCCTATTTCTCTCCAGTTATAAAACTTTTGAACTCCTCACATCTGTCACAGTAATTTGGTTCAATTAATGCATCCCCCTTCAGGACAGCACATAAAACAGTGCCACACACCCCAGCATTCAGGAACACAAGGAGCTCTTCACAAAGACAAATTTTACTGTACCTTTTTATCAGCTTCATAAAGTGGCAGCAACTATTTTATTGTTGTTTAAAGTACACAATCAGCTTGAAAATAAATTTATGCACTTATATGCTACTACAAATGGTAGTTGTTGGTGGTTTTGCAAATTACTGAGGCCTGGTATCATCATGATTCCTGTTTTCCACATGATATTATTTATCATTCCACAATATAAGCCTCCACTACTTTATCCTTATTCCACAAGTTTTCAAAGCAAGTAGCATTAACACTTCAGTTTAAAAACAAAAACCTGAAGCTATGGATAAAATATTTGCACGAGTGAGTTGACTCGAAATTACAGTAGTAGCAAAAAATAACTGAATGTGATGTCAGGAAACAGAAAACTCCTTTTAGCACCTGCCAGTCATCAAATCACTGGTAATAATAAATCACAGGGCCCATAAACTGTAAGAAATACAGAAAAAAATATGAGTTAAAGTGTCTTTCAGCTCTTTGAAGAATTTTTCTTGGTACAAAGAGGGTAAAAAATTGTTAGGCTGCAATAAATTGCATCTCAGTACTGCTGGATAGTCCATAACTAAGAGCAGGAAATATTGGCAAGCAGTTTTCTTACACTAGCCTTCACTGGACTAAAGAACCTCCTCAAAAGCACCTTACAGAGGTGACTTCTGTGCGTCCCCTTCCCCTGCTCCTTGTTCCATGGTGCACCAGACACTCTTGTCCTACATGGAGGAAAAGAGTCCCTTTCCCAGAAACCTTAGAGTTTTGCTTTTTGAGGCAGAACTGATTCATTTGTCCCTTTGTTTTCTGTCTCAGTCCACATCAAACTCATCTCTACAGGGGGAAAAAGGAGATAGTCAAAGAAGTGAATTGTCTTGTCTGGGCATTCAGCTTCACATTCCTCTTCTGGTCCATTCAAGCTGTCTGTTTCAGGCAAGAATTTTAAGTGGTTCACATGTGCCAAACCTATTCAGAATGCAATTGCAACACAGCCTGATCTCTTTCTCAGTATTATCTCTTGATCTCAGCCCCTGTATTGTCTCCAATTTCAGAAGAGTGTAATTTTTCTGCTGACATTTTCATAGAAACTTGAGAGATTTTTAGATTCTGAGTGTTCATTGCCAGTACACAAAAAAGGAGAATGTTGGCCTTGCAATGGGGAACACGACAAAAAGGCAAGCTATTTGTGAATTTGTTGGGGGTTTCTGGTCAGAAAATTGTGTATTTTGGACAAACAGATATCTTTGTAAGCTTTAAACCCAGAACACAGAAGGTGAGGCACTTGAAACAGAGTGCATGTAGAGTTTTTTAGTACAAAAATGGTGGCATTTTTACCGTTTGGTCAGGTATTATTTCTGAAAGATTTTTTTAATTGAAAAAAAGGAAATGTCTCTTGTGAAAATTTTTATGCTTATTTAGATTATTATAGGATGCTGAATATATAAGGACTCTGTGCAAAAGAGTATTGGATTGATTTATGTTGTGTGGGCTAAACACACATTAGAAAATGCCGTAAAATTATATGAGATTTTGTGGTAAAATTGCCTCATGTACACATATAGTAAGGGTATCTTAAATGAAAACTTGCTACAAATTGATTATGGTAAAAAATAAAAGAAGTAAATATGATAGTATATATGTCATATTATGCCAAATGAAGTAAAAACAAATTAAATTTCTATCTTTTGGCGCAGTAATTTGCCATATGTTGTCTGCAACCTGTTGAAATTTGAGATTTGACTGTTATAAGTAATATGAAGAGAAAATTAGTTCACCAGAGACACTAACAAAGCGTTTGGCCCTGTATTGCTTACCTACTGTATCTAGCTCTCCCAAACTTTGTATGAAACTGCAGGTGATTCAAAACATTACATTAGGAAAGAGTAAACTCATTGATTTCAGTGAATTAATATTTTTCTCTGAAAACCAAGAATAAAATGATTGTGTTAAATATACTGTATCTGTTAGAAAATCCTGCCTTATTCATTTTAAATACAGAAAAAAGGCTTTTCTAAGGACATGCATTAATATTTTATGCTCTCTGTGCATATTTGTTCAAGATTCAAGGCATTTAGAACATCTCATCTAGCTTTTTCATTTGCTAACCTGAAGATATAATAAACTTCTATGTAATGAATTCTGACAGCAAGGCCAGTATAAAACTTTTGAAGTCCAATATACAGAAAAAATAAGCTGCAAACTAAGGTATTCATAAATTTTTTAAGGAGACAAATCCAGAATATATGGCCTGGCTGAAGCCCATCCTCTTTGCTTTAACCAGTCATTATTTCCCAGTAGCAATTACTCAACATGTCGTTCTATACTGAGCAAATTCCAATCAATTACAAGTGATTGCATATTACTGTGCATCAATCAGAGGATAATTCTTGATTCAATGAGATGCAATGGGTGATGTCAATTATGTTTTGTTGATGTTCTTTGATTGCATATTCTTTTGCAAATACTGTAGCACCTGATTTGTAACATGCTGACTAACCTTGCTATTCCATGTTTCAGGTTATGTCTGAAGCTATGAACATGAACAGAAATAGTAAAACATCACCTGTACAGTGTATAAAAATAATACCAGAACATACTACAACAGATTGCATTAAGACAGAGAGGGATGAAAGGATCCACTGGCATATAGTCTGAGGAAAAAGAAAGGAAATATAATTTCTGCTTTTCTTTACCTTATTTTTCCTTTAAACTAAAGGTCAAGTCTTTTGCTTCTTTTTGGGCATCATCTGGTTCCATAAGCCTGTGAAGGCATTGTTTATACAAGCTCTTCCTAAAGGAGTGTGTTGCTCATTGAAGCCTTACATGTGCACTTCATATCTACATTTTATATACTTAATCCCACGACATTCATTAGTCTAGTGCCAATGGAGGGTAGGCTCAAGCTATGCCAGTCTCATGGGAACAGCCCAAGCGTATTATCCACAGCTCCTGAAAAGGCAAGCCCTAAGTGAAGGAGGTGCTGCAGTCTTCTCTCACTCAACAACAGACTTAAGGGTGCTTGAGCTAAGCAAAGGCTACTTATCAGGCCAGGGAGAAGTACTACAGTGTGTACGTGCAGAGAGGTTTCCTCATTATTTATTTTCTCCTACAAATTCATTATTTTGAGGACATGGCATTGCCAGCTTAACCTAGAGAACTTCTTTGGGTTTTCTCTAGGTACCTTCCTTTGTCTGGATGAAATGGTGCCACAGACATGTTATGGGTTTGCTGTTTTAGTATGACATGTGGGCAACAGAGCTGCAGTCCAGAAGCACAGAGAGAAGAGCCATTATGTACATTGATCCAGAGGGAAGTGAAGATAATCTGTGTGCTTGAATAGCAGTCACAGCAGAGTAAATTACTACTGCCTTTCTAATCATAACTGAAAGGGAGAAGCAATGCATAGAACCAGTGAGATCTACTTCAGTGCTTATTCAAAAAAAAAACAACCTTGAATTGGTGTTGTACACTGAGAGAGTGCTCTTACAACCAAACTGATGGCTATTACCAAGTAATGCTCAAATGAATGTAACTTCCTTCTCACAGCAGGATTTATTCAGAAATTAGCCTTTTTAGTGGGTTAATTTTTCTATTTGTGAAAAAATATTCACTTATACAGAGAAAAGCCAAATCAAGTAGATTTTAGACTGGGAGAAAAGCAGAGGCATACATAAAAGACTGACATGTCAAATGCTTGCATAAAATCTGTGTCTTTATATAGATTAAACATTCTGTAAAGAGACAGTAAATTACAAAATGAAATGGGAGATGAGGATGATCAGCAGATGTAAAGGCTTAAGTCCAGAGTGTTCCTAAAAACACAAAAATGACACCTTCTTGCCAGTACAGTTAGTACAGTCTGTACTTCTGTCATTCTGGGATAGAGGAACATCACCATAGGCCTTTCCAGATGACTGAAACACAAACATATTATATAACATAGTGCTGTTAATATGACATAAAGGGTAATGCAGGTAAAAAGATGACCTCTTCAGACAACTGATTTCCAAAAATTAATATCTTGCTGAATATTGAGAAAGTCTGGCAGTCACACGAATATTCTTACTTTTGTTTCCATTGTGAAGGGATCCAATGCAGCTTCAGGACTGAGAAGGAAATTTGGGACAGGTCCCACAGAACCCATGAGCATAAAATATTTCCAGCAAAGAGTAGAACCCCCAATATTTCAGTCTCTAATCAACCACCTCTACGATGCACAAAAAGTAGGAAATAAAAATAGTAAAAGCATACTGAAATTTCTGGCACAAGAAGCTTGGTATCAACATCAACAACTGTGGTTCACTGCCCTGAAGCCCTGAAATAGGCCAGAGTGGGAGACCACTGTAGCACAGGCAAGAGCAGAGTGAGCTAAGCAACAATAAACCAGACCTCCTCTTAACTACATTTTTGTAGCTGCCACTTCTAGCATCTACAAAAGTTAATTTATTTCTGCAAAAATATCCATTCAGAAGATTAAAATCTCTTTGTGGGAAGACAATCAGAACTGAGCAAGGAAAAGTTTCTGAGGGTCAGTGAGGAACCCGTACTGAAACTATCTGCTGAATCAGCTCTAACCAGCAATGTCTGAGCACTCTCAACTAAATGGCTTGTCACTCGCTCAATCTGTTGCTCTTTCCACCACTGAATTATACAACATCAAAAAGCAGGAGTAAAAACTGAGACATGCAAACAATGACAGAAGTCTTTTGTGCTTGTAGGCAACCAGTCTCAAGCTTTTGACTCAGACCAAGCAGGTCTTGTCCTGCATGTCTAGTAAATTACAGGATAGCTTGGCACAGCTAATCTCCTTCCCCTTCATTTGGCATTTTGGGAAGTATCTTCAAGCTTTTTTTCTCATTTCAAGTTTTATGATAGACCAGGCAACAGCTATGAAAGAAGATTTTACAGCCATCTAAATACTGCCATATATCCTATTTTGCCATGGAGTGTGTCTGCAGACTAAGCTGATTATGTCCTCCACAAAAGATCCAAGGAATACGATCTGGAAAAAATGTAATTAATCTTTCTGTTCTCTAGCAGAGTTCTTATCAGATTGGAGTAGTTTTCTTTTTTGGCATTGGACAGATGGAGAGCCCCTAGATAGAACTGAAAGTTACTGTTACAAAGTGAATTAGAAAAATCTAACAAACACTAGGTTCGCCTCCATATTATTAAAAGACAAAACCAGCAGGGCAAGAAAGTTTTCCTCATTTGCCAGCAGCCAAACTGTGGCCAATTTGGATCCTCTTCTTCTCTGATGGAATCTCTGCAGTCACATTTCAGGCTTAAAAATCACTTAATTTTTGTTTTGTAAATGCTTGTTTGTGCCTTAAATGTGCTAAATGAAGCCCTTTCAAAATAGGAGAAGATTTACAAGCCTTAGAGATAATCACAATGACTGGTGCCTTGCCCAGGAGAGCTGGAAATTCAAATGGGTTGTTGGACACATCAGTTATTGGTCATGACCAAAGAGAGCACAGCTGTCGGAGAGACTCCAAATCCTCTTGCATAATGGAAAATATTTTGTAGCCAGTTTCAAATGTGAAAGGGTAAAAGTCACACTAGGCTCACTTGCTCACTTTGAGTTTTGTGTTTCTGAAATGAAGCACTATTATAACAATCAAATGGTAAAAATCCCCACGTTCCTTTGAAAATACTTTGAAAATAGCTCAAATTTTTAATGTGTTCTTGATCTAGGATGAAACTCCTCTGGGTTTGTGTGGAGACATGAGTACTATTTTCTCTGAAAAACAGAGGGAAAATTCAAAATACATTTTCCCTGGGAGAAGATGTCTCACTTTTAAAAGGCAAAGTAGGATTTCCAACTTTTGATGCCTGTCATTCACATAAAAAACTAAATACATCAAAATAATTAACTAAACATGTCAAATCTTGTATTTTCAAGGCAATAGGATTTTCAGCAGATCTCTTAACAGTACATTAAATGTATCATTTGTCCCTACCAGCCTCCAGAATACATAGTAGCTGGTATCAAGAATCTTGAACATTTAACAGTATGAGCAGCATATAATTAAACAAGTGCCTCTGTCAGCAGGGAAATCTCCATTGAAGTGAGGATTTGATCACACTGGCAGTTAATTTTGCAACTGTTTTCATGAATAGAAATGCTTCTGGTTATGCAAGCCTCAAAGCTGCTTCTATTCAAGTCACTGGGACTATTGGAATCAATGAAACTTCAGCAGAAATAGAATCTAAGTCATTATTTGAGCCTCCAGCAATTCTTGAAATGCTAGTGTCTTTTTTGTTTCTATAAAATGAAATTTTTGGAAGAGTGAAGAGTCAGTAATTCGGGCACACAAACTGGACAAAGACTTTTATATTACAAGGAGCTGTCCTAGTGGAATTTCACACACTTGCTGACCCACACAGATACAGCAGACAGTGTATTTACTTGTTCAAAAAGAATGTTGATTTTAAGAAGGCAATACATGAATTTAATGAACATCCACATTAGAAATTCTCTTTGCTTTATAACGACCAGTTTTCCTGAGATTGTAATGCAAACTGTAAATGTTGATCTGAAATGGAAAACATCAATATTTAAAAATGGCTGAAGTAGTTTGTTTTTGATGGGGCATCACTGAGTTGAAAAAGCAGTATAGTGTTGCTCCCCTCATAATTTCATCTTAGGCAAGTGAGCTAAATTCAGCAAATAAACTGGATACAAGGTTCTCCATGCTTGTCAAAATATGGTGGCAATTAAACTGGCATCTATTCTGTACCTCATTTTTTTTAGGAATATATTTTTCAAGGCTTTGACAGTTAAAAACTATTTAGATTATTTATGACATTTCCAATGAGTTAGTAACATTTTTTATTGCATTGCATTTTGCATAATATAATTTGTCACTACTTCTTTATTAAGCTTGTTTTATATTCATAGTTGTCCCACAACACTATATTTTCCTCTTTGTCAGCTCAGAACTTCATTATGAAGGATGAGGTTTTATCGTTTCCAAGTGATGCAAATGTCTACAGTGAATAAGTGTCATTATGCAGGAACAGAAATTTAGTTTTCCTCCATTAAGCAGCCAGGCTAATGACTCAACAAGTTTATAGCCCACCACAAAATTTGATAGCTTGGTGTGAGTTAAGCAAATGATGGTTACATATTTATATGAAAATGAAAGTGGCTTTTTGGAGCCTGATGTTATATTTTTCTCATTTACAGCCTAGACTTCCCTGTTTAATTTAAAGAAGGTACATTCTCAGTTACAACTTAAGATGAGCATGCCTTCTGTTTCTTATGCCTGACATGACTCCAGTACAACAACATAGGGAAACAAAAAAATATCTATTTCAGGGGCAACTTTCGAATCCCGTTGACATCCACAGAAACATCTCCATTTAATGGCTTTGAATTCTCATTATTTCTCATTATATGCAGGGAAAAAAAAAAAGCTATTCATAATAAATATTACATCCAGCTGAAGATGATAAATGCCATATCCTAAGCAATGGAATGTTTCCATCTGGATGTGACACTCATTGAACACTTTCTTGGGGCCAGTGGACAGCTATACCAGCAAAAAAACTGCCAAGCTCCTTCTTTTCTTTATACAATCAGTTTTAAGTAATTAATAGAATGTGTGAAAATTACCTCTTGGCTGTCTAATTCATCTCCTCTCCAGTACAAATTTGTCCCCACAGTACACTTTTTCAATGCTTTGCCTAATCTAATTCCAAATATTCACCATTTCCCATTGGAGACTGTTTCTCAGTTAAAGGGATCATGCTGTCAGGATTCTTATTCAGATATTTAGCTAAAGTTTAATTTTTTCCTAATTTCAGTCTGTTTCTCCTGAGGCCAGATTCCTGGCTGCCGTAAACTGTCAGAGCTTCTCTAATTTCCTTTGGGTTTGGGCAATGTACACAAGCTGACAATCTGGCCAAGGTTTTCCCTTCCTACTATGCTAACAACTTTTTCCTCCTCTGCTACATTATACTATTAATCATCATGCTCACACTTACTCATTGCATTCTCTAATAATGCTTTCAAATACTGCTTTCTAATACCATATTACTTGTCAATCATTCCATTCCATAATTCACTTATTAATCCATACTTCATGTTGAGATTAAAATCAGCTGCTAAACTAGATGAGACTTCTCCATAGAGATGGTAAAATGTCCGCCACGATCATATGAGAGGATTTATACTTATAGCAACAAGGTAAGATGCTGGTTTTGATTAACTATGTATTTGTTTTCAGATAGAAGCAAACAGAACCAATAGTAAGATAAGTTATTTTTGAAGTTTTTTTTAAAGTACAAACTTTCCTTTTCTTTACATATGAGTATTTGTAAATGAAAATGTGTTGCTGCAGAACAACTTCCAGGGGTGCTTCCTGATCTACTGTGTGCACTGACACAGACTCATATTACCCTCATATAAAATGACCGCCTCTCCACTAGTTCATAAACCCAACAGTTCCACAACAGATAGAAAAAATTAAAATAGTATTGTAGAATCAGCATTGGAATACATTGGTACAAACAGGTGTAATTATGGAACTGACCCTAGATTATCGTTCACATTTTCTTCTTTTGTAGGTACTAACCAAAGAATCATCAAGTTTGGAAGAGAGCTTCAAGATCATTTAGTCCAACCAGCGTCAACATTAGCACCCCTAAACCATAGCCCCAAGTTCAACATCTAGACACCTCTTGAACGCTTCCAGAGCGTGGTGAGCCCACAACCTCCCCGGAGGTAGAGAAGTAAACTTTTGTTAACTTCTGGACTACTCTATCACTGCAGCAACCCAGAAGGCCAAAACAAAACAAGGCAAAACAATCTTTTCTATTGGCAAAGTTCTGTGGTAATGAGGTGGTGGTTAAGAGATATTTTAAAACTAGCCAATGTTTGCTATTCTAAATGAATCATAGTGCCTCTAGACATGACAAACTGATTTCCCTGAAACCAACAGTCCTTGACATTTCCAAATCCAAATGAAAATAGCTAAGTTGTGCTCTACTACTTCTCAGCTCATTTGGACAAGTAGATACAGGCTTTCTTCTTTCCAACAATTCTTAGAAAGTGACAAAACAAGAAAGCTTCTGAGTATTGTTGAGCACACATTTACTCTTAGCTGTATCCTTGTTCAAATCACTTGACATGCTGCCATGGCCCAGGCCTGCTTGATCTATTATTGCTCATGCCATCTATCATGTTTTATAGTCAGGGCTTGAGAAGATGACACCTATTGATCTAGGAGAGTCTAGGAGACTGTCTCATTGAAGACTTCCCACAGTGTTTTAAGAGCCCATTGTCAAACTGACACATTAAAGAAACTTGAGCCCAGTAGTCACTAGTAACATACTGAAGCCTGGCAAAATGGCCAGACACCACTGTTGTGATGTGGCCAACCTATTTTGAAAGTCAGGGGTAGATTGAATTTTTTAACAGAGCACTGATGCATCATCCAACAACATGTGATGAATTTTCTGTATGTGATAAGTATCACTAGCAGGAGCTTGGAGTTTACATTACTTATTAGAAATACTGCACAAGCAATGTCTGTAAATGATAACTCTGTACAATTCAATGGTGCTTGAATGCCCTGACAATACTTACCTCTAAACTAATATTTACAGAGGTTCATCCATAACAGGAATTACTGTGAAGATATCAAGGCAGAACACAATTTTGAGCGATGTTCATGATGAGACCACGTACAATTACTCTTTGGTTCTATGAACGTCTTCAGCCATTGTGCCATTAGTGCCGGGGTCCCAAATAATATTTCAAGGGCTTGAACAATGTGCCTTTTATGGATATCCATGGCATTGAAAAGTACATTAGATAGAATTTCCAACTATTGGTTCAGTAGCTTCTTGTAGCAGTAGACCATTTGATCATGTTCCAGATTGTAGGCTTAGCTCAGTGACATTCCTTTTTACAAGAGTGGAAATAAAGCTCCCAGGTAGAACACATAATGTTAGTTTTTATGGAACAAGAATAAAAGCATGCACTAGCTCACAAGTTCACTTTCAGTTAGTTCTACATATTAACAGTCATGAAAATGAGGTTTGTGGCCTCAGGCACTGAATTCAATCACTTCATCTTTCCACGTAGCAACCCTATTTTTACTTCCCTCCAGGCACACACTCACAGGGCAATCATGCTGAATTCTCAATTCAAGTATGAATGGTTAGCTAAGCTTTTCTCTCAACAAACCATATTATAGAAAATTTAGGAAAAATCAGGCAGTGACAGAAAAGCACAAAAGCTAGATTTTGTTAATATAATAGCTCTAGGGTTTGAAATAAGAAAATCAAAGAGCTGATTAAGCCTAATCCATGATACAGAAGGCATGCTTGATATCATCTTCTAACAGATGTTACATACCATGTGTGAAGTGAGGAATGGTTCCACCTCTATAACTTAAAGTCAGGGGTCCAATAACAAAGTTGAAAATGCAATTAGATTTTTTCTTATAAGTTTTAGAAGATAGATGACAGATATGCTAGAACCAATGAACTGGAGAAGGTAATTCCAATTCAGGTTGAAATATTAGTGAAACATTGCCACTGATTATGCTGTCCTGGGCTGGCAAAGATTTCTGTTTCTTTTTTCAGAGTTGGATTTGCTTTTTTTAATGAATAAAAGGACATTTATCTTATCACAGAGATTTATCATTCACTGTCGATGACAAATAGATGATACACAATACTGTCATGTTTAGTTCCAAACAGGTAGGAAAGGAAAGTATGATTTGAGGCCCTAAAAATCTCCAGGAAGTTTTCAGGAAACCTGAAAAAAATCCTCATTGACCTTTGGAAGTGTGCCAGATTCACTTCAGCAGTAACACAGTTCTTTTGGTTTTCTAGTATTTCTTTAAACCATAGTATATTGTAAGGTGAGAATAGTTGTAAAATAAATTCTTGGTGTAATAATGTGAGGACAAAATGTAACCTTAATAACACATTTTTTATGCGCTATAACAACATTAAAAACCTTCTACATGTGCTATTACTTACCTTCAGTGGGGTTTTTTTATGTTGCAGAATTATGGTGTCCATTTTATTGATTGAGAAATCAAGGTCTAGAGAGACAATTTAATGCTTTTCAGAAATGCAGAACTTCTCCACCCAAGTGAATTGTTGTCAGTTCTCTTCCCATAGGTCAAGTGTTCAGCTCATTAAAATGTTCCACCATCGCAATTCATTGACCTGGTGTGCAATCTTTGAAGAGGCTAATAACTTATTTAACACTAGCATTGATCTGCCAGGTATGATCTCTTTGAGTTAGAAGATCTATAAATACGCTTTAATTGTTCAAAGGGCTTAATTAGCTAGTGCATTACTGCAGTTTTATATTGATGTTATATTATTTGGTTTAGATGAGATTACTAAAAATCACATAGTGATTTAGTATTTACTAGCTAGTCTGTCAAGAACTTCAGAATCATCAGACTGTCTTTCCAAAGGTGCTGCTATCTAGTGCCAATGGGCTGCATGAACATCATCTGGGGCTCATGGCTAGTCAGCATTTCAGTATCTTAGCATGCTGTTGTGAAGACTGCATGCACAACAGGTCTAGATCAGCATACATGTACAAAAATACCAAGGTGCAAAAATAAATCCACACTGGGAACTTGATACTGGTACACACACATTCTCACATTCCTGGAAAACTGACCTGCTAAGATGGTCTCTCTTTTTAAAATCTTTAGGAAAATGTAAGTTAGGGAGGTCACTGTTCTTTTCCTGCTGCCTCCTGTGTGAATAGTCAGAAAAACAGTATCTAAATTACCTTTGACAAAACTAAAAATATGTGATTGTATTCATAATTCTCATACTTCAATTAATTTTCATGGGAATATTTGCTACTTAAATATTATGCAAGCTTTTCATAGTTTAATGACTGTTTGCTCCTGCTCACAAAATTTCAAGGTTAGTGCAAGGTCAAGCTGCACTTTACTGAAGAAGCCAGTTATAAATTTTACTAATGTATTTCATCATGTGATGTTTTTCTGTACTTATTGGTGATTGTTCTGGAGTAGAAAATGGTTAGCTGAGCATGTATGATACTTTGATTTCTCCTGCATTTATTATTTTCTTAGATAATATATATATATTGCTATTTCTCTACATCTCTTTCCTATTGCTATATTTGAGCTAAGTTCTTAGACATAATGAAATTGATTTAGCCTGATGGCAATTAATAATATAGATTTCCTTCTGAGAACTTTGTTGCTTCTGATGTATCTGTGGTGAGCAGTTTTTGTTACCTCTTTGCTAACAGATAGGTTTTTGATTATTATATCATATTTGATTATTATATTATTATTATTATAACTTTCTCCTGCTAACCTGATTCTTGATTAAAAGAATACATCTTTAGTCCTATCTGCCTGCTGAGTAGAGGGTAGCTGAGTGAGAGACACTTGTTTACTTAGTAAGTGGGATACAGCAAACTGAGGCTTTGGGGTTTTGTGTGGAGGGCATCAGAAATTGCTTCAAGAAATGTGGGAGTAGCAATGGTGGTTATGGGTCAAAGTGCTCAGTCCCCAGCCTTGAATAACAAAATCAGCCCTGGAAAACCAGAAACCCTGATCCAGGTTTAGCTCTGGAGGTCTCTGCACAGTTCTCAGACAGCATCAGTCTCAAGTGTCTTTAGACCTTTGTTATGAAAACCGAAAAATATGAATCCTTTTACCATTTCATTGAATGGAAGATATCCCAAAAAAATCCAAAAACCCAGCCTCTAAAACGATCAAAGGATGAGCAGGCAATGATTAATTTGTTAACTCTATTTTCAAATCCAGAGATATGTTTGTATGAAATGTTACTCTTTCCCATGGACGTGACAAGCCAAAAGATGTACAGCATTGCAAAGTACAATATGTTGCCATGCCTGCATCTTGCAAAGCTAATTTCAAATTAAAGTGTGCTCATGCCATCAGCTGGACATGGTGAGGACACAATAGACAGATGTAGCCAAAATGAAAAATGTCCCCGAGGCAGATTTCTCTTAGTGATGGAGCACAGACAAACTGACTTTTCTTCTAGCTTCTTCACGTGAACTAGATTTCAGGGAGTTAAATCCTGAAGAGAAGCAGGAAACATTAATTTGCTAAATGGCCTTTTGGTTTGCCTGTTTTCCATCTCTGATTGTTGTTCAATGGTTCATGACCAAGTTAATTATTTTAGAATAATGGTTACTTTATATGGATGGTAAAATACTTTAAAACATTCTGCAGACATTTTTGGATACTAATGGTCATTTTTTTTCTCACTAGCAATGTTGATTCTAATGACCATTGTGATTATAAAGAGTCACAATTTTTGACTGAGTCCATAATACAGAAGTTGAAGTATTTCTCAATACTATTCACTAAATAATTGAGGTCACATTAAGACCTGTCTAGTCAATTGTCCACGAATTATGGAAAATTAAAATACGCCCTGATAGGGTAGACTGTAAACACCAACACAAGCTGCAATGTGGCAATATTGTATCCACAGCACCAGAAATTACTGAAGTGTGAATAGAAATGTCTGAAGTTTTTCATTATATTTCTGTTTTTTAAATATTTACCTGGAATGCTGCCATCATTTTCACCAAAGTATTTGCAGGATCTTTGCCTTTATAATTTGTATTAGATGCTTCAGCTCTAGGAAGAAAATGTTGACTAAACTTGTTTAGGAGGAAGAAAGAAGCATGTAAAGTTTAAAATAGTGCCAGTGTCTTCCATGAAGACACAGCCAGAAGCAGCCAGGTATGGGGCCACATCAGAGATTCCCCTAGAAGAGATGCTGGAATAGCAGCATATGCCTACAATGCTCACTGCCACAGCTCTGTGCAGCAGGTACCTATTTATATAATAAAAGTTCTGACCCAAATGTTCACTGAAAGAGCTGTTTGAATTTCTTCCCCAGTCACATGAACTGTATGCTCACGATCAAATGGTGTGGAGTTGGCCTTGCACCTGTGAGAGCCTGTGAACCAGTGGAGTCAGGTTGTGAAAAGGTCCCCTTAGAACATTTCACTGACAAGTGCTCGCACTGCCTCGAGCAGAAAATCACTAGCCTAACTACTGGCTTTCTCTCATCATTGCTAAGCAAACCCTGAGAGACCATTTTAGGTTTGTGTTTAAGGTAAAAAAGGTGCTAGCCTTGATGTGAAATGTTGAGCTGTATTCTCTAAAACTCAGCACCCTTCATGCACTACAAATAAAGACTCTCAGATTCTTAAAATCAAATAGATTACAATTAAATGTTGTAATCTAAATATTTTCTTCTGGAAATCACCATGTGAAAGTCCAAAAGGACCTGAAGTATTTTTTATAAAGCAGGTTGTAACCTATGATAGTTCTTCTCATAGTAATTGCACCTCATCTCTGAAAGAATATCCAGCATCATCAATGGATTGGGTACCAGGCTTCTGCCATCATTACATTTCTGATCGTTGAGGACTCATAAAGATACATGTGCTGTGAATAATGAACCTAACTAGTCTTCAGCCAAATTTACAAAGATTGGAAGTTGTAGATTTGGGTAGTCTGCACAAATCTCAATTATCTCAGATTTGAATATATTATTGAATCTTTTAATATCCTTGAATTTAACTGAAAATTGAAACCACTGCACAGTAAAATATATATAAAAATATGTATGTTATGAAGTTGATATATTTTAATTAACTATTTGGTAAGACTTCAAGTGTGGTTTATCATGCAGTACAAGGCCTTTTGTATCTGGACAACTAGATGTGGAGAAGACCACAAGTTGTATTTCTCTGGGCCTCGCAAAAACTTTAGCTAAATAAATAGCTTTTTGCACTGAGATTTTGTTTAACCAATTCCATGGACGATTCAGTTGTGAAATTTAGATTAGGCTTCAAAGCAAACTTTAACTCATCTCCAGGCAGAGTAATTTCCTCTAGTGCTCTAGGCTAGTCAGAAGCATCCAATAACTATGGCATTTCTTATCCATGTAAACATAGCCTTTTTAATAGAAAACAAGAAAAGCTGATAGGCATTGACTGTTCATCTTTCCTATTAACTGAGAAATACAAGCCTTTAGTGGCTTTTAAAACTAGGCTAGTAAGTTTTTCCAAGTGTAAGTTAAATATTTAATTTTCTTCAGTATATCCATTTTAAAGAATTAATGATTATTTATTAAATTAATTGCATGTGTCATTCACTGAAGATGTACTACACACAACTATATTTAAAAATAGTTTTTCAAAGTAAGGTAAATTACAGCTCTAAGTTAGCTGACTACAAAGCTTTCAATTAGTTCCTTTGTGTCTATGACTATTTAATTACAAGATCACCTGTGATATTTCTCACAGAATAGATGCTGTGTGACTAACGAGCTATTCAACTCTCTTTGCCTTTTTTTCAATGCGTGGCTCTGTTGCCATCTCCAGCACTGTCCCAGGCTCTCAATCACCAGAGAAAGCCTTGACAGCAGTGAAAAGCAATGTCTTTTCCCCAGTCACAGCTTTGGGGATGAAACAGTAGTTTTGGCTGTAGATTAAGAGTAACACATAATGGGCTGATACCTGTCATGAAGAATATTAACCAGAATTCATAGAAATTGTAAAATAAATAAGCAACAATGTCCTATGACTGTATAGAGTGATTTAATAACAAAGAGGACTATTAGTCCTTACTGCAGCCTATTCTCTGTTACACAGTATTTTGGTGCAGAACTAGCAGGGCCTGCAGTGAGGATGTGGTTTTCTGACTTCCGAGCAGGAAGCCAGTTAATGGCTGAGATAATTAAGGGAAGCCTTTGAATGAGGCTGTAGACCAAGCCAAAGGACAGGGGTCTTTACCATACATATTATGAGTATCTTTACTGGTAGAGGAAAAGTCTGAACCCCAGGTTTTGCCACAGAACATTCACTGGTTGATGTTTAAATAGGATCCAGCATGTAAAGTGTCTTTGAAAGCCAGTTGGAAATTGCCTGTGCCACCATCTACTAGGGGAATCATTGTTTGCCTTCAAGGCTATCTCTACTCAAGTGGAATGGAAAGTGTGCAGATCAAAATGTTCACCAAATGAAAGACCTTACTGTTGTAGCTCAGTCAATCAGAAATCTGTTTCCTGGAGGACAAGTATGTTTTTATCTGATACATCCTTATTACAAAGGAACTAGGAGTAATGACAATATCACAAAGACTAGGAAGCTATAATTGGAATGAATTCATGTGTCAAAGATGTATCTACACATAAAAAAGACAAATAAAAGTATTTTTGTGTCCCAAATATAACACAAATGGGCTTGTGGGTGCTATTGGTCATCATAGCAGTAACATCTTGTTGGATGAAAAGACATATAAGTCATGTATTTCTCAATCAAAAAGCACAACAATTGCATTTCTTTGAAGTTTTGGGGGGGGAAAAAAGCAGAAACGGGAAAAGTAACCAGGCAATCACTAAAACCTCTAGACAGAATCTAGCAGGAAGTTAGGCCACTGCTGTTGAATATTACCAGCATATCCACTTGGGTTATTTAAATGATACATGAGGGTTGTGAGCCATGGAAACAACAATTTGCAAGCATTGCATGAGGAAGAGAATCCCTGATACCTCCCAGCCCCAGATCTGAGATGCCCACAGAGATGCACAGGTTTTACACTGTGTGCATGCAGGTTGGCCAAGACATCTTTAAGTATTCCACAGATGGAAGTAGACTCAGGTAAGATGAAATGTCCAGAAGGCTTGAACCTAGTCCAGAGACCAAAGTATCAAAATAAGTCAGTTAAAAAGTAAAATCATAGGGAGGTAAAAAGAAACAGCGTAACAAAGAAGGAATCAAAAAGTACTTAGAATCCTAATTTCAGGAACTAAAAAAACAAGTAGACAAACATCTTGGTTTATATTTCCAAGCTCTTTAACTTTTCTGGGATGGCAGAGCCATCCTCATGCATTTTCACCATTTTATATGCACAAAAAACTTCCCTTCTCTTCCTTGTCAACATTCTGGCTCCCCACTAACAAAAACTACCAAAAATGATTTTTTTTTCCTGTGTAGAAGAACCAACTTCTTCTCTTTTCTTTATGACAATCTTTTGTAGATTTTTGAGGACAGGGCCATGTTTGTCTCAAAGTTTCAACATTACAACCCTAAGTTCACCTAAAAATAACAGATTTAGCATGATAAAACCCAAATGATCACATCTGCTGTTGTGCTCTACCATCACTATCACTTTGTTGGTCTCCATGGCTGCCTGAGAAAAGGAAATGTTCAGGCCCTAGATTTGATTTTTTACTTCAGTCTTCTGTCACTCTTGAGAAAAAATGTTTTATTAGTATAATGCAATCTGTCCTGAACTAACTTGCAAGTGTAAGAGCTTTTGATGATGAATTTGCTCTGTGACGGTAAGGAGATGCAGCTGTGTCAATGTATGAAAAAATAACTGGTATCTGTATAAATTATTTTTTTTAAATCCCACACAGTCTATCTTTGGGAAAAGACATGATAACACACTCCAAAATTGACTTTGTCTCAAGGCAAAAAATTTCCTGACTCAGCTCAAACATATACAAATTGTTTTGGAGAAGTAAAATTTCAATACAGGCCATAAATACATAGTCTTGAAAACCACAAAATGTTTCCACAAATAGCTGAAAAGTTGGGTGACAGTCTAAGAAGAAATAAACTGTGTATTAATTAATAAACTGTGTGATTAATGTGTAATTGAAATAAACTGTGATTCCTCTGTCAGCTATAGTGTTAATCTGAAATTATTTCTTCTTTTTTTTTGGTTGATTGTTGCTCAGAATACCCCCATAGAACTGTTGCTTTTGATTTCCAGTCCACATATCAAGTTTTGCAGACTTTCCACTTCTGCATCATGAGTATTTCTTGAATCATTCAGTTCCTTCAGTTAATGGCTACCAGCATGCTGTACATGCAAGAGTATTGTTTTATAGCTTCATCTACTTCCTTCCATGTCCTAGTCATTTTTAATTTTAGATTTTTCTAAATGCTTTTCTAAATTTGTGTTGATGCCTGGTAAACAAGCTGTGAAGGATCAGTCACCATTAACACAATCTGTCTATCCTGCACCAGAGAGCCCTTGCAGGGAGTTTCCAGTGTGACGCTGCAGGGTGTCTTGGCTTTTTGGAATGCTACAAAGCAAACTGGAAACAGTCTTCACTATGCCAGCACAAGCAACAGCTTTGGGACCATTTTCGGCTGAATCTGCTTCACAAAGATTCAGTGAATGACAGTCGTTTAGGAATAGTAGGCACTGTTTACCGTCTTGCTCTAACACACTGTAGTTTCCCCCAAAAAAACTTATATACCAAATTAGTTGTCTTAATAATATTATTCTGGTTTTCAGCCTTGTGATAAGAATCATTCAAAAAATAATCAAGCCTGTTTAAACTCTTGTCTTTCCATTTCTACTTCAATAGTTCTGAGAATGGTCCTCAGCAGCATACCTTTTCTAGATACAATAGTTTCATCATCACCCTCACAGGGAACAAGCCTGTCTGATCTGCTTTCAAGTAAATATGTCATAGCATATTTCTGGTGAATTCTGTCTTGGCGCAGTTTCTACTCAGGACTCACACTGATGACTCAACCTCACAGTCACTTCTTGGCTTCACAGATAATCATCTTAACCCTCTTCAAGGAAATTGTATGAACATCAGCATATCTGATTTTGTATTTTTCTCCATCACTGCACATGGTATGTCTCTGTTGCATGACTCGCAAGGATCAGGTGAGTAATTTTCTGAAGACATACTTCTTTCTCCAGATTTTTTCATCAGCCTAAGGTCTAGTTGGAACTCCCTAAATAAAATTGCCATAGTCATAAGAGAGCCATACAACCCACGGAAGAGGACTGGTTTCTTCACATTCATTTTATATGGGACAACATGGGAATGTGACCATCTTATTTCTTCACCACCTTATCACCACCTGAAGAGGATGATTCAATAACTGAAATATGTTCTTTTTTTACTTGTCACATTTAAATACATAATGCACATATATTAGCTGAAGGACCCAGAACTGCTTACCATCTTTTGGGTCTCTACATATTTGAGCTTCAGCTCCTATCCTCGATTTTGTGGTGGGGTCCCATACATCACCCTTTCCCTGAGCTCTGATTGTCTGGATAGGGAAGAGAGGTATGCAGGCAGTAGAAGTGTTTTGATAGAGTCCAGTCAAATTCTCAGTCTAGATGGTCATACGAGTCCAGCTCCTGAATGATCAAGATGTGCATATCAAGCCACCCATTGTTCTTTTGTAGTCCTGAAATATGTCCCAATTCGGATATTAAAACTCTAGTGGCAGGAGTGCAACATAAGCCCTCTTGCTTTTCACAGTATTTGAGTATTTCTTGCTGAGTTACAAAAACAAGTTCAAAACTTAACAAATGAGCCTAGAATTCAAGCTGCCCTTTTTAATTTTTTCCACCACTCTGTGGTGGAAAAAATTAAAAATATTAAAATATTAAAATATTTGCCACCAAAAATCATTGTCACTTACAGGTTGTAGAAACCTCTACTTGATTTGGAGAAGTATACCAATGGCAAAGCTGAGCTGGGACCATTTTGCCCTCAATCCTCTGTTCTAACTGTGCAATATATATAAACTCTGATATTATGAAGTATGAGCAGCTTTAGAGAACAAGCAGAATGCATTTTTGCAAGAGTGAACTCCTCTCCTTCCACTATGTGTGTATTTGGCTAACAATATTTTAACTACAGAACTAGTGCTCATATTTTATTGTTTGCATTGCAGTTGCATAGGCTTTATGATACTATTATTCAACATATTCAACTAATAGAAGTTTCAGATGCATAACCAAACAGTGATTTTGCTTTAAATTAAATTTAGTAACCCAAATATTTTTTCTAGCTTCTCATTTTTCATTAAATCCATACAATTCTTTAAAATTTAATAATGAAAGCTTTTTGCAACCATTTGAGAATTTCGTTTATGTTGTTAAAATACTATGCAAGTAATTTATATGATCAGACTAATATATAACTTTAGTGTTATAGAGACTTTTAAAATTTTGAGATTGCAATTCAGCTACCAGAAATCCATAACCAATTGTCAGCAAATGGTTCTGGGTGACTGCTCATTATATAATGAATTACTCAGGAAATCTCTTGTTCTCAGAATACATTATGGTACACAAAATAAATTTTTTCCTGAAAACTTCATTACTACATTTTCTGCTGGAATGTGAAGGCTAGGTTATGTTTGCAATACAGTATATGTTGTCTACGATGCAGGGAGAGGGCTCAATATCTCAGTTATATATGAAATATTTTCCTGAAAGATATGAAAATATGTGGAATTCATCTCATTGACATAGGAGCTACCCCATCACTCTTGAGCAGAGCTGCACCCAGTAATAATGGGTCCATTGTTATCAGGTGAAGATTTACCCTGAGGACAATATGCTGCCTTTGCTTTTCAGGAACCATTTATTGATTTCAGAGGATATTTTCTGAAATATTTGATAGTCTTATACAGTTTCTTTTTTAAAGTACAATTGGCAACTTGGTGGTATTGAGCAAACTGGTTGTCTTGTGAAAAAAATAAGCACAGTATGTTCAGTTTTGGCTATCAGCTTTCATATGAAATTATACCTGATGCTGTTTAAAATACTCTTACATTTTGCCCATATATACATTATAAACAGACAGACAGAACCCATGGGATGAACCTGCTTTTTAAATACTTATCTAAATAAATACACATGCAGCTGTTGTCACATGTGCTGTGATGACCTGTTCATCTTGATTGAGTAAGACTAAGAGAAGGAAAGACAAAAAAGAGAGGGAAAAAAAGAACAGTGGGAGGAGGTGTGGCTGTGAAGATGAAGGAAGTGTTGTGGGCTGGCCAGGTAACACTCACTGCTTTCTGTGTGAGTCAGGAGCTCCCTGAAGAGCCACTTGAAATTGGGAAATCTTTTGATGAAATGGCAGCCACATCACTGTGATAGCATGCATTATCATGCAACCAAGGACAAGGAGATCAGAACTCCTGTGACAGGTCTGCCAGCCAATTGCCCAAATTTCCCATTATTAGTGAATATTGGATGGCTTAGGCTTTGAGGACAGATCTTAAGCTCCATCCTTTAAAGTAGATTTCAGAGACAGTTAACACTCAAATACAGTAATAATTGATTGTTTTGGCTCACCCTTGAAAATCTTCACTGTAACATGTCTGTCTCCTTTACTTCTGTAAAACAAAACCAGCATTTATTTGATCAGGTTATTCTGAAGATTGCCGAATGCCGTGAAGGTTCTAAAAATCTCATAAACAAGAAGCAGCCCTGCATGACAAGTGATAGGCAGGGCACCCACATTTTACACCTGTAACTTATTGTTTACAAGTCTGATGATTGTAGGGCTTTCTGAAAGGCTTTCTGCTGTGGATTAACCCTGTAGGAAACCAAACACCACTCAGCTTTTATCTCTCTCCCTCTGCAGTGAGATGTAAGAGAATAGGAAGGGCAAAAGTGAGAAAACTCATGAGTTGTGTTAAGACATTTTAATACTCAAAAAAGACAAAACAAAACAGAAAGAAACAAGGGGCACAAAAATCTGTTGCTCACTACTGGTAGATGAACATCCATTCTGAGCAACAGCAATCTGGCAAAACTCCTCCTCATAGTAGGAGCTAAAATAAAGAAAATTATCTCTACTACAGCCAAAGCTAGTACACTTATCCAAAAAGAATTAAATCCCACATACTTGTACAGTTATCTGAGTACAAATCCATGCAGTATTTGCAAATAAACATAATGAATTTTAACTTAGAGTTGACTATGCAAATTATTTTGTTCATAAATTATTATTTTTAAAATGTCTGCTTGTTAAAGTGTAGACTTCTAAGCATGACTTAGATTTTTAATGAAAACAACCATTAGTTAATTAGGCAAATTTTGCTTTGGCTAAAGGATGAACCAGAAAAGTTAGCATAAATAATATATTTGGAAGATTTTAAATACATTTCTGAGTGAAAAGAGAAAAAGAAAGAAAGAAAAAAGAAAAGCTGGGCTCACAGTCCACAAATAAACACATAAAACTTCAGAAAAATATAAAATTGGGGCAGTGAGTATTAACTTATGCAAATTCTGAGAAACACAAAATAATGTTTAGTGGAAGGAATTCTTTACCTTATTTGTACTCCCTGATGGGTTCAAAAATATCCTGAAGGAGATGGTGAAGCTTAATGACAATTACACCTTACCCTTAAAAGGAATAGAAGCCTAAGAGATGAGGCAAAAGCAAGAACTAAAAGATGTTTTAACATCAATAGTGTCTCCTTATTTGTACCACTGGCAAAAATCTGGCCTTAAAAATGAAGTGTCAAGAACTTACATTGGGTTTAATGGTACCAGAACTTTGGTCATTGTGTTATGGTTCTAGAAGAAATAAATAGTATTCAAAGGCAGGTGATGAAAAGGGTTACAGACCACATGAATTTTCTAAGTAACTGAAGAAATCAAGATTGTTTGATCTACTTAATTAAAAAAAAAAAAAACCAGAAAAAACCTCCCAAACAAACAAATCAGAGGAAATATATTTGATTCAGCTAAAACAACAATTGTTGTTCAGAAGGTCAATAAGAAGCTTCTATTCATCCTCTAGCAATACAAGAACAAAAAGTTCTGATGAACTAGAAAAGCAATACACTTTTGCACCATCTGCAATGAACCTGTGGAACTGGCTGTCATGAAATATCAGTGCACTCAGGAGTTTAGGAGCTTTTGAAAAAGAATTGACATTTTATCTGAGTAATGAGAACATCCACAGTTACTCTGGTAAAAAAATATAAATTTAAACAAGATGCTAGCTTTCAGAATATTAACCAATTTTCATCTAAGGGATTGAAATAATTTTTGTCTGGAAAGATCTTTTAAAGAGTCTCTCTGCATTTCACAGACAATTTTGTGGTGCCCACAGCCAGTCAGACACTGTTACCACAATTGTGCAGTGTTTCATAGTAGTGACTAGGTGGTCCACTGGCCGTGTCCTGCACTCATTGTATCCAGAGATCAAAGAGTTCCACACTTAACATTATATTTTTTTGTTAACATTATATTTTTTTGTTATTATTATTATTGTAAAGCACACAGATCCCTTACGGAAGACTTTCCAGGCTCTAATTTTCTACTGGTTTTAACTTTCTAGTATTTTATGGATTTTAGAATTTAATTAAATTAGTACATTAGGTAGAATTAGTCTCCAAAAAATATATTCCAGAGTCTTAATACATGCAAGATTTTGGTCTCAGACTCACTTCCTGCTTACCACAAGAAAAATAATATTTCATTTTTTCTTATCAGTACAATTCACTATTTTACCTATTGTGTCTCTTATATTCTTTGACATGACTTTCTACTGCAACTATTCTTACTCTAAACTTTTTGTTATTGAACACAATGGAAGCTTCATTCAGTCCCTCTCTCTTTCCATGGTATTTCATTGTCTGGTTGTTTTGTGAGGAATGGTGAATGTGAGAAACTGTTCATTAAAATAATCTTTTCGGTTCCTGCATGCTTCAGCTCTACAGATACACACACACACATAAATACAGAGACATGCATTGTACTTGCAGTTATCAAGGTAAAAAAACCCAAAACTTTCATAAATCTGCTCTATCCCTACATAGTGGGGTTAAGGTGCTTTTTCTTAGTGAAAACTAAGGGTAGGGAAGAGAAGTGAGAAAGGGAACAAAAAATTATTTTCTACAAATTTCAATATTCTCCTATTGAGCAGAAAAAAAAATAAAAAGGGTTTCAGAAGTCATTTCAGGAGGTGAAAGGCTCAAACAACCAGCCAAAATTACTGATGTCACACTGGTTTCCCTTGTTGAAACTAAAGTCTTGATCTTTAGCCTTTCATTTCACAAATACCTGACTTAACTGTAACCTTTTGAACTGTTCTGGAAATAGCTGTCTACCAATTTAATCCAGTAAAATAATTTGAATAGCTAACTAGCCAACAGAATGGAACCAAGCCCTTAAGCAGGGTTAGGACACCTGCCTGTAGCACAGGATGACTGGAGGTTCCTGACTGATTCCATCTTTGCCTTGTTCTCTAGTTTATTGATTATTGTGTACATGGGAAAAGGATGCTGAGGTCTTTAAAGCACACGTGTTGAGCTGTTGCTCTGACTTACCCTTTTTAAAAGTCCATTTCTAATGACATTTTATGGAAAGCAGGCTCCTAGGACTAAATTATTATCTTTGTTGCTGTTTCTTAACATCATATTCACTTTAAATCTAAATGAGAGTATCTATTTGATGAAATTATAATTGAAACGGCATGTTCCTTAACCCCATTAAATCTGCATTTGCAAATAAAAATATTCCATTAAAAATTCCAAAATTACTTTTATTGTCAATACATCCTATTTTCCTGGGTTTTTTTAGAACATCTAAAAAACCAACATCTTGCACTCTGTATTTTGCACACTCAAGACCTCTATCCCAGTGTTCGCGAGCCAATATTTTCATGTCTTTTTATCTGTAGCACAGGCATTTTAATAACTATTATACAGACTAGCCTTCAGATATAGCATCCAGATTGACCATACTGTGGTGAAATTCTGCAAGAAATTTTATTGCAGCAATGGTCCTAATACAATTTTGTAATGACTTGATTGAAAAAACTGAATATGTGTTCATGCAAGTGATGGTTAAGGACTCAAACTCATATCATGACCAAGCAGATTCTGAGTCATGTGAAAACTAGACAGGGGCACAAATCCCAATCTTCAGTTACTTTGGACAGTAAGGGAGATACATTAGGATATGGTGATGGCAGAAATGCCTCTTTCAGTAAGAGCTAGTTTCCTATTTTGCAATCTTTCAACTATTATCTCACCTAACAAAATTCCACTGGTTTGCAGGAGTTAGGTGCTACTGGATGAGAATAAGGTGGTAAGATTATGTCTGCTATGAATTTTGAAAAAAAAAATTCTATGGTCAGCCATTCCCTTTAGAGTAAATCTGAGTCCTTATGGTCATATGCAGAATTAATATTACATAATTGGTCAGAAGCATCCTTCTTTATCTTATCATCAAGCCATCTATCATGTAAACCCAACTGGATATGGGAAGATGGACAGAGATTCTCCCCATCCCTGCTGCTGCCTTTATGGAGAGTCTCTCTAGAACAAGCTCCCTGGGGTGCTCCATTAGCTTAAAACATACTGTGTGGCTCTTTTTTCCCCTTTCCTCCTTTTCTTTTGTTTTCCAGCCAAAAATCTTCAAAAGCTTTTAAACAACAATGAGGCCAGAAGAGATTGTTGTCTCAATTTAAAGAGAGTAAAAGTCAACAGAGAGCCTCCTGCACACGTGATTTCTTTCATTGTCTATTTCTTGCATTAAGCCAATTACTTAATGGACAGCAAGTTATTTTAAAATCCTTCAGAGTGTGAGGCAAAACAATGGAACATGGAAACAATGGAACATGGAACATGGAACATGGAAACATGGAAAACAATGTATAAATAATAAGAGCCTAATCATTTCCTTTAATGAAAAACTGCTCACAAGGGAGGAAAGATATGCATGCATGTGCACTAAAATTAAGTCATCCTACTTACATGCTCATGTCCCTGTGAAGCATGCTCTTCAAGCACCATTCTGAAGCTCAGATGCTGCTATGCCTCATGACCCAAGACATATGTAGGGAGAAGACAGTGCTGTACTTGTGTCAGCTCATTTTAGCAGCTCTCCTGACTACAGAAAAGAAGAGGAAACTTCATCATGCTATTTCTGTTTTGACAAATTCTACAGAGGAAATTCTACAAAGGCCAGACATTTCTCCCACCACCACCAACCCCCCTAAAAACTATCCAAAAAACCAACCAACCAACCAACCAACCAGCCAACCAACCAACCATCCAAAAAACAAAAACAACAAAAAAACCCATAAAAAAGACACCAAAAAGCAACAAAAACAACAACAACAACAAAAAAACAAACAAACAAACAAACAAAAACAAAAAAAAACTAAAAAATCAGAAAAAAAAGGAATACAAGCAAACATCAAGAAAAAAATCAACCCAAATCCAATAAAAGAAGACCCAAAACAGCTGAGGAAGCCTTAGGTACAGGTGTAGAGAAGACCACAAGAGTTTAGTCTTCTGATATTTAGCCCATTATTTTGTACCATTAAGGCAGCTTACTGCCACTCAGTTGGAGTCTCAACAGTCCAATTTTAAAGTCTCTCCATATCAGATAGGGTAGATTTAAACATTCAGCAGCTTTTCCCTGTGCAGTATTAATAATCAGTTTCTGTCTATAGAGTATCAGGAACCAAGAGATGACACAAACACTTCATATGCTTACCCAATAGCACTACTATCTATCTACCTATCTTCCAGCTAATAAACATGGCAATAATTCCTACTGTTATGAAAAATCATTTAATAAAAAAATATTCCAATACTAGCAAAGACAAAAAGCTTGGAAGGACCTGATAAATGTTTGCTGGCTATATATATTTCTATCCATAAAATCTGGATGCCAGTTTCAGAGTCGTTTTGTAGTTTGAATTATTTCCTAAAACAGTACGAGAGGGCAAAAACTTGCCATTATGGAAAAAAGGCTTATCTAAACCCTCACAAATACTCAGAAAGTAGTGCTTGACCTCCTCTCTTCCCTGTACAGTCAAATTATGTCTTTAATTTACATACAATTTATACTGAATTTCAGAATATTTCAGTCAGTTGGATTTCACCCACAGCTCTTGTCATTCTGCTTTATGCTTTCCTGGTGTCCAACAGCAGCAGCAGCTATTTTGTTGGCAGACGTGTTTTTCCCTAACATCTTTTTGAGCTGCAGTTCCTTCCAGCCCACAATGGGCAGATACTTTCCAAAGTAATTTTATGCAGATCTATTAAACTGTGTCCACATTTTGGTTGAGGAAGTGAATTCTTGACAGAAATGCCTTTTCAATAATGATATTTTGAGCCATTGCAACCTCTTTCAGGAGTTGCTTTAGTGGACTCACCTCAAGAGTATAAAAAGCATGACTAGTGAGCCATGGAGTGCAACTAGGGCATTTTGGTTTTGACAGCTTTAAACACATTTCAGAATATATTGGTCTAAACAATTGATCGTTTTAGTACGAAAAATTGAAGATGGCAAGTGGAGTCAAGGGGGTGGAGGAGACAAAACTGGCATCTATAAGATGAAAGAAGGTGATGTTCTTCAAAAACATGTTGTCCACAAAGGAGTGAAGGTGTGTGGGAGCTGCAGTTCACACTTTTAAAATGTTAAGTATCCAGTTGTCTTGAGTCCTTTCAAACAAATAGGGGAGCTCCCACTCACATCAGCAAGTTTTTACTAGTATCTTCCTTTGGTATTTCTAAAATGTCTAATTATTTAGTGCTGAAGATCAAAAGGAAGTAACATTTGACTCAAAACCTTTTTCATTAGGCTATTTTGGGACTATTAAATAAGTATTTGGGCTGACAAAATACCCAGTTATGCAGTGAAATTAATTCTGTGTTCAAAAGACCTATTAAGCACACCAGTCCACCAGTGTATTTATTCTGCATGGAATGTCTGGAGGTGATTTTCTATCAGTCTCTTTGTGCTATATAAGTATTTTGCATTCACTACCACCCTCTTTTAGGAATGTGAATACAGCATGTAATAATGAAGTTTGCAACTCTCAAAAATTACTCTTTATGGAAGATGAGAAAAAGACCCCCATCTAATTAACCAGTGTGCTATTTTGCTCCCTAAATTCTCCTTTAATGGTTAGTATGCATTTATGAAAAGGAGTTAAAGCTGCCATAAGGTTTAGTACATTTCATTTGTAGACCCTCTGTGAATTTATCACGTGATAAATAACACTTTTCCAATCTGAACACAGCTGTAAAAATCCCCTCAGCTGCCACTGTTGCCCAAAACACTGTTTAGCCTCATTTCCCTACAGCTGGAATGGTTCCTTGTGTTATTCTCATGTCTGATTGTTTTTCTAGCAGGCATCCTACTTTTTGGATCATGTTTCCTATTTGCTCATTTGATCATGTACAGTGTACATAACATACTGCATTTGGTTAAGAAAACTTCTTTGCTATTAGTAAAAGCACAATTTCTTGCATCATTCTCTTTGAAATGTATTGATTATACAGTCTTCTAAATCTACATTTGCAATATATATCATGAACACTTACGGAGCTTAGATAAGAAAACTGTTCTTTATTTTTTTCTTTTCTGGTATTGCATCTACTTTACAGAATGATATTAACCTAAACAGAAACTCAAAGACAGCCCTAACATATTTCTAATTGTTATTTGATTCTCTTGAAGCATTCTCATATAAGATTAATTTAGAAGATTTCTTCACAGCCCTTTTCAGATAGTCTAAAAGACAGTTAAGCAGCTGTTTTCACTAAAGAACAAAGGCAAATGCAATGTCACTCAGAAATTCAGGTGCCCTGTGAAGGTTTTTGCCTGAGTACTGCTTTGGCTATAAGAGCTAGGGTGGAAAGACAGGCAGAGAAGAAAGCCTTTTTCAAGGGTCATTTCTATTAGCATCGACACCTGCTCAGTGGATTCTGGTTCTCTCCCCACTTTCAGCTGTTTTTAACTCCTCCCAGATGCCTCCTCCATTCATTGAATCATAGAATTACTTGGGTTGGAAAAGACCTATCAGATGATAGAGTCCAAGCATTAACCTAACAATGCCAGGTCCACCACTAAACCATGCTCCTAATTGACACATCTGTGTCTTTAAAATACCTCTGGGGACAGTGACTCAACACTCTCCCTGTGAAGACTGTTACAATGATCAAAAATCCTTTTGGGGAAGAAATTTTTACTACCATGACATCTAAGTCTCCCCTGGAGCAACTTTCCTTTTGTCCTGCTGCTTGTTCTTGGGAGAAGACACAGACCTCCATCTCAAGAGTTTCCACAGCGAACCAGACCAGAGAAGTGGCGTCTGTTAAAATTACCAGGGGCAAACGTGGAGGACAAACATGGACAGAAAGAGCTTAAGCTGGTGCTGCTGCTGAAGTCTGTGGAAGTTTGGCCAGCCCCAATGTAGATGGGGCTGAACTTCCAACTCTGAACTTCCAACAAAAAGAAGCTATTGGCCAAAAGAAGCCTGCATACAAAACCTAGAAAAGGAGTTTTTCTTTGTCAAAAGAGTCATGTCTTCAGTCACTTTTGCAAAGGAGCAGACCTGCATTGGAGATATTTCCCTCTGCTATCAGTTTCTGGTGATTTTAATAAACAAAAACTCAAATAGATGAAAATGGCTGGAAAACAGTTGAAATAAGTACAAAATTTAGAAGCCTGAAAGATCGCGTTGTCCATTCTGCTTTTCTTCATAAAGAAGTATGAATCAAAAACCAAGATCAGCAAATTATGCAATTGAAAACAGTGCTCCTTACCCATCTTGCTCAGTAGGCCAGGACACCATCACACTGTTTATGAGAAATATTCCAGTGGATTCATTTAATTATACAGCCTATTGGGGAGCTCTTTTGGCCAGTTTTTCAATATTACATTTCCCAGTGGCCCAACGGATGTAATAGGTGACAACTGCAAGTGGCAAGAGTGTGCTCATGTAGTAAAGCTGAATGCTTTGCTAGGTAGCTTCTCCTTTGAGAACTCTGCTTCCTTCAAAATCCAAGAGCAGTGTTTCAGTCATTAGATACACAAAGAAATTACTGCAACTGAACACAGGGCTGTGCAGCAGCTGAGTGTTGTTAACTGTTAGATCAGTTTTAACAAAAAAGCAAATGCAAACAGATGTAGCATATCTTTGCACTCCTTAATTACCTGCAAAATAATGTTAAAATCATTTTTCAGGTCCTACCAAGATCTGAAACCTGATTTCAGTGGGAATCTGAAACCTCTGCATTGATTTTTTCATTATTCTTGCCTGGTAACCCCTTACTCTTCTGTCAAAATATTGCTTGATTCTTTTTCTTTCACACAGCTGTTATATCTATTATGCATCTTAAACAAAGGCATGCTTTTGTTCTATAAACAGTAAAGCACATACTTAACTAAGTTTGCAAGCTGGCCACAGAATTCAAGTTGTTTCAGTTTAAGAACTCATACAACTGTCCAAAGGATTGGGTCCATAGCCATGTAAAGATAAATATCAGAAACACAAATGAAAATACTTGAGCATATGCACAGCTTACTATGGCATTACTAAGTCATTAGGGGTGATTGCTTGTGCCAGGAACCTAATATAAACATTAGATGATTTTGCATCTCCCTGATTGATCATACATTTGTTAGAGATGATGAGATGAATTTCATATTTCTGTACAGCCTGAAAAAAACTAATAAAATGGAATAGGGAGCTATGAAACAGAGAAGACCTTCTTCCAAATCCTGAAGGTCATTTCTTCATGAATACAGAAATACACCGTCTCTTGCTAAAAAGTACAAATATATTCTGTAGCATAATGCTCTGTATTTATATTTTAAACAATTTAATGAAATATTAAACAGATTCAGTTTGAGATCCTGTTATTAAGCTATAGGAAAGGTCATGACAGTAGAAAGACTGCAATAGCTACTCGGAACAAAGTATCTTGTTATTCAATAATAACGCGAAGTTTTAACCTAGAGCTGATATGCAGTAACTAAAAAACATAAAATCATAACTTTCTTCTTTTTTATTTTCTGTCAGTGATGTTTTTCTCAGTGGGGGAATGTGTGTGTGGGGGTGTTGTTTCTTTAAAATATCATTTTATCAAACTCATCTCTTTCTTGTATTTTCCTTTATTCTTCCTTTCTACCCCCTGTTTTTTCCTCTGCATTCTCCCCTCCCCCCAGTTCTCTTCAATTTGATCTCATCCATATGGTCTTAGACAAATTGGCTGCAAAAGATCTGGGTAAGGTGAGCAGATGTCCTGTGAAAAAAAGTCATCAGGGTGTCCATTTTTTCCCATTTCTTCATATTACACTACTCAGTTGCACAGTAGGGGAAAAATAATAGGCAATTTACATAAGAAATCCTTGGATAAACCTGTGTTAAAATACTGGAAAATAAACTTTTGCAAGAGTTTGTCAAAATTAAAAAACAAAAAACAAAAAACATTGTTCATTCTTTGCAGTTATGCCAGCAGGTTGTCTAAAACATCTGCTCTGGTAATATGTCACAAGAAATAGCCTGTGCAGGTTAGGCCAGTACATAATAGAGGTAAATGTATTTTTAAATGCCAGGTTTTAAAAGAAGACAGATCCGCTTGGTATCTCATTATAAGGGAAATGGCTTTTCATGTCACCCCATCAGTAGTTGTGCAGCTTTGGGGAAACTTTCAAAGGTTACGGTCCATGCCTTTTAACTCTTAACTAGCTTACCATTTTTATAGTGAAAAAACTCTGGATGGTTTTATTTCTCAAGTAATAAAATGGAGTCTTTGTTTTTCTTTAAAAAATTAAAGGGAATTTGCACTATATCTGCATATGGAAGATATTCTTCCTATTTCTGCATATGGAAATATTCCCCTTAAGGGAATATCTTGTGGGGTTCCTACTGCAAGTATTTGCTACTCTGCATGTTCATGTGCTTATACATACATGGCTTGCAAAAGTATTTGTGGGCTGATTCTGACTTAATGGCAGCATATCACTGAAGTTAAATTACTGGCTTCCCTAGGAGTGCCTAGTCACATAAATGAAGCATAAATTCAGCTTTCAAAAAGCTCTGGCTTTCTCTGAAGGTTGCAGCACAGATTTGTCAGAAGTCAATAATTCTTGCATAAACCTGCATATTTTGGGCTTAAATTGAGTAAGTCACTAATATGTGTTCTGAAATTAAGTATGTTTGCACAAAAATAAATATTTATGGCACACTCATATAATTTACTAAATCATGGATTATCTAGCAGAATACAAAGAACTTTTAGGTGATACAAGGTTTCTGCCTGAATTCTACATTTGTATACTCAATTGCCTTGGAAATACTTGGGATCTTGCACTTAGGGAAGTAATTAGAGATTTTGTGGAATCAGATGCATATCCTTATGTCTACAATACCAATAGACACAAATTTCCTTTTGCTTGCACTGGTTGTAAGGATATAATGAAAAATAAAATACAAATTACACTGACCCAAGTAAGAAGGTAATATCTTCATGGGTGGACTGTGGTTATCTCTGAGGTTAAAGTGTTGTTAAACAATTGCTCATGGGGAAACACACAGGTTCTTACCAGTTTTGACTAAATTTTTAGTGGGAGGTCAAGTATATATTTCTCATTAAGCACTTAGAGAAGGCTGGCTTAAAGCAGAATTAACCTGCACAAATTTTAATTTACTACCAAAAAGTCCTTGCTCTGCCCATTTTGGAAAAGATTTTTAAAGATGTCCCAGTGCACTCTTATTGAATGTTGTGGAGGGGTTCCAACTCTAGCTTTCCACAGGAAAAAAATCCTTTGATGCAAAATCTTTTTCTCTTGTAGGTATATACAAAATAGTAGAACTCAAAACATTTTGCAGAATAGGATGACTATTTCTTTCTTGCTTGATTGAAACTGAAGAGAAAAATCTTCCCTGTCTTTCATTTATATAGGTTAACTCTAACATCTCTTTTTTTTTTAAATTTTTTATAAAGCACCATTTCCTATTTTAAAAAACTTGAACATATTTTAAAAACCACAAATAAGAAGTATGAGAAGTAAGGGAAATGAATCATGAAGTATAAAAATGTGTCAGAAAAATAGGACCTGATTATCTGGGGAGGCTTCTGCTTTGCATTGATATTACATAATAGTACTCTGGTCTGAACTACTCTCAATTTCTTAACCAAATTACCCTTTAAATTACCAAGCAAGGGCCATATGCTTTCCTCATTTATGCTGCGCATATCTCAGATTTTCACTTAATTTAAACAAGAGAGACATGATAATTGTCTCTTTAGCTTAAAGGAAAACCATGTGCTCTTCTTTTAGTGCAATTTTCTCAAAGTTACCATGGTGAGAAACACTATTTCACAGAGTCCTCCTGATCTCTGACTCAGTCTGGAAGTTGTTCCTTTTTAACTTCTTTTCACCATCATCTTTCTAGTTAAGGACTAGTAAAGAGTCTTTTTTGGTACTTGACAATGGCTACTTTATCTTTCTAAGGACAGTTATGGTTGGATGAGTAGCATTTGAGAGAAGAAAAAAACCCAAGTTTTAAAAATCAACTTTAATTTGTTCCTCAATTCAAATTCATTCATAACTCAGCAAGACCACAAAGATTAATAATGTGCCTAATATTATGCCTAATATTTAGGTAACTCGCTGAATATGGGCTCATTTCCTTGAAAACGTTGTAACTGGACAGGTGTCACAATGCACAATTTAAGACTGCTTATGTCCATATGTCTATAATTTGATCAAATGAATTTTTTTTTTCTCAGTGTATTTTCACGTGATTTGTGGTACTGAAACATTTGGTCCACTGTTTAATAGGGTGTCACAATTTTTTTTCTAGTGGTGCTGTTTTACGTGAGAGAACCAAAATGGTGAAACCTCTAACAGGAACTGAGGTTAGCCACTTGCATAAATATTAAACTGTTGGGCAATATTAGGTTTATTATGCTCCATTTTTTGCCTCTACAATATAACTTCCTACTTTAATTTCCAAAACATTAATAGATGTAGTGTAAAAGGAGCATGAATAAGTTGAATTAGGATTTAGCTGCAATGGTTTATGGAGAGCTAGAAGTTTGTCACAAATAAGCAGATTTGATAAAATAATTACTACAGGTGTAGGGAGAGGGAAACAACAGCATTTACTTCTTGGCTTCCAAAATTTCTCATAGGACAACTTATGAATCCTATTAAATTCAACCAAAATGGTGACATGGAGCACATGTCTCTCCATGCCTGTACCTCTCTTATGCCAGGTCAAAGAAAACAGAAGGCCATTACATCATGAGAGTTTCTATCTGAGTGTGAATGTGGGATTCTCATGCTGGAGGTAAAACCAAATTCTCCAAATATTTCCATGGGGAACTGACAATTCTCTTATCAGGAAGACTGGATTAACACATATTAATAGATTAAGGTTTTATAAGACAGAGCTAGTCCTCACATTTTCCTCTCCAGTATACAGATCTGTCATTCATCTATAACACTATAACAGAAATCTCTTTTGCTCTAGAGTAACACATGCCACCATGCTCTGGGGTCTGACATGCAGCTGGACCTAGTGCTTTGGTGCAATTGCTTTGTTGTTAGGAACATGCTCCCTGGTAGGAACTCACATTTGAAAGGATGGTTTCCATCCATTCCTTCCCTTCTGCTGCAGCCGAGCATGGCAGCTCCTCCATGGGCAGCACTGACCTGCTCTTTGAGTTATGAAGGGATCCAACTCTTGGCTTCTCACATACTGGAAAGGAAAACATGTCTCTCAGGGACAGACAGCTAGAGGAGAGATAGAGACAGATGATTTTTGAGCTCAATATCTCATTTAAATTTGAAGACTAGCCAAACAAAATGGAAACTGTAAGAACAAGAGAAAGACTAAGAAGTAGAGAAGAAAAAAGGCACTCGGGTTGGATTTGCAAGATTTTTGTTTGTCTGCCTCAGTATAACTTTTCAGCTAGCTAAAACAGAAGGATATTTTTCAATGATACTTTTAAAGCTTCAGTGCCCCTGAGTTATAGTTATCATTGTGCAACAAAGTATATATCTGTATGGGATTGACAATAATCTTGATATCATGAGTGATGTTTTTAGGTTTGTGTACTTTTTGGTGGGGGGCGGAATAGGTTTTAAAGTCTGGTCCTTCAGCACTGCTGTGTGGGCCTGAAGCAGCTGTGTCCTCCATTTTATAACAGACTTCAGGAGGACAATCTGTGCTCATAAATGTGTGGCAGAGTTCAAAGGATGCCAGTGTTGCATCCTATTGAGCAAAACCCTAAGTAAATCTTAAGACTACATGCAGCAATTTGTTGGCCCCCAAACTGAATCCACATGAGGAAGGAGGTAAGGGACAGTACCATATCTGTGTGATAAGCAACTTGTTTTAGAGCTATGGCTATGAGGGCAAATCAGTAGCAGAAGTCTGAATTTAAACAGAGCCAACAACAGGGTTTTGCATCAAATTTTTCTCTGTCTCTTTCACAAATTACATATAATTTCCTACTTTTCTGTCCATTCACAGTATCCTTTGTGCCCACTATGAAAATCTGATGGCAAAGGGCCAGTTCAGTGTAACACCATAAAAATATCCTCAACAATAATTTATATTTTATCTTAATTTCTTATCTTGCTCTGGGTTTACTAAATTCAGTTGCCTTGAGCAACACTTTGGTAGATAGCAGAGATCTCCATGCCAAATCTAGAGAGACTATCAGACTGCCATTCTCATTTCCATCCTCAACAGACCTTCAGCTTTCCTCTTTCATCATGTGGGTTCAGTCCATACATAAGGATAACTTTGTGACACTGTTCGTGTAGGGATGTGTGTGTTTATGCTGTTCATGTGACAGTTGAATATGTCTGCCATAGTTACTCAACACAATGCAAAAAAACCCCATTAATTCAGTTTTGGAATTTGAGTGTCAATGGCTGGTGGGGGAATAATGGCACTGGAAGCGTTCAGAGAGTGTGAAAGGCAGTAAAAAGGATTTATATGCTTCATTTGATGTAACATACTAGTTTCAACAATCAGCAGGTTCATTCAGTGTGGATCTGTGGCATGGCTGCAGCACCTGTGCAATTTACTTGGTCTGTCTTTGGTGCTTCTCACTTTGTACCATGACACAGCAGCCTTGTGTACAACAGGCCCTAACTTCTCTTTTGGCATGTGGTCAAAAGGAGAGATAAACTCCTTTCACTCTTTGTGAAAATCAATATTATGGCTAGTAAAATGACATTCTATGGCTATTATGTATAATACTCCTATAGTAATTATTTTGTCTTCTGATTACCTCAAGTACAGTAGGACATAGACAAACCATAGGATGGTGGATCTCCAGCACATCCATGTCGCAGACACACACACACAGAGATGATAGGATTATCAAACTGATGGTAGAATTAATTTTGTTAACTTTACCTGTGGTGGAGGTGGAAAATATGCAGCTGGTGAATAAATAGTAGGAAGAGATAATAGAATTACTCAGCCTCATTAAATGGCTACACATTGTGCTATTTAGTAATTCATTCAATAGCAAGGTGTCTTGAAGAGCAGGTACAATAGATTATTAACTGTAGGGGGACTGCACACATAAAGACATAACTGTTAAGGGGAATCAATGCATTCTGCTCTGCACCATATGCATAGAGACATAGAACAGTTATTATTACAACATCATCTCAGCTTGTTTAACACAGCTATCCCTGTCCTTTCACTCTGTCCTCTTTTCTCTGCTTTCCTCTTTTTTCTTTTTACAGAATCTAACTCTATAAAGGAACATAACAAAACCTTTCAAATTGAAATCTCACACCTCTCCACCCTCCTTAAGGAAGGAATGCATGCTATCAACAATACACATTAATCAGTTACAAATGAAAGTAATAATAATCTGCCATGCTCTTCTGCCTATTATCATAAGTAGCATGAAATGATAATTTAATAGTATGCAGTACTTCACTTCATCAATAAAAGTATCCAAGCAGCAAAGCACAAACACTAACAAGTGTGCAGCACAGACAATTCTCATCACATCCCCAGGACCTGGTTCATTTTTCATCAGCTGTAATGCCAGCTTGCCAGCTCACAGAGGGAGGAATGAAAGCTGCTACTTCAGCCTCACTAATACGTGTGAGGGAAGAAGACTGCCACTTCCTTAGCACTGACTACCTGAAAAAATGGAATGGCCCCATGGTGTCACCAGCAGGAACTCTGCTTCCCCTTCTGCTGCTTCTATAGTGGTTTTTCCCAGACCTGTTTAGAGAACAACTAGATCTCCCTTTTCTCATAATCTTACCTCACCTTGAAAATGAAGATTCTTTTGTCTGTCTCTCACTGCATGGAGGTGCAGTGCACCAGTCACCAGCTGGCTGACACACCAGCACTGCCTTGCTGGGCCCCCATTCGCAGCTTGGGTGTCCCTCTGTGGAATTAACATCCCTGGAAGCAGTCAAAAGGTGTGTGGATGTGGCCCTTGGGGACACAGTGCAGTGGTGAGCATGGTGATGCTGGGTTAACAGTCAGAATTTATGACCTTGGAAGTCTTTTCCATCTTAATGATTCTGCGATTCTATGAATGGTTGGGTTATTACAGTGGTTCCCACTCACACACACTGTTGTCCTTACACTGCTGGTTCACCAGGTGAAAACTTTCATCCTGGTGAAGCTGGATGGAAATCCTCTCTCAAAGTGCTCTTGGAAATTGGAAATTCCACAACAAAAATGTTTGCCACAATAAAAGATGTATTTTGCCCAAAGTGAAACAAAATGGAAGTGTTTTCTGGCTTGTATCTTACCACCCTGTCTCCTTGTGGAAGACTCTGTCCCTCAAGGGTTATTGCAGTGTCTCATCAGCTTTTACTGATGGTGCCCTTATTGTAGGTACAGCCCAGGCCACAGAGCCACAAAGGGAAAGGCAGGTTTTGTCACACAGCTGCTATGTAGTGCCCTGGCAGCTGCATTAACTCTGAATCAACTGAAAACATTTCCACATTCAAAAACTGATAATTATTTCTATGGTGACAGCCCTGCAAAGGATTTTTCAGCACATTTTCATTTTTTAGGGTTATCAATACACTCAAAATAATAATATAAGAAGATGAAAAAAATATTTATTTTAATTTTGAGAAATAAAACCATGTTAGCCTGTCCACTCCCGTAGCAGTTTCTAAATATGACACATACAGTTCCTACATACACAATAACATTGTGGTGACCAGCTCAGAAGAAAAATACTTTTGTTTATTTAATTGTTGGGATTTTGGCTGCCTAAAGTCTTTTTCAAATAAGGCTATCTAACACCCAAGGGTGAGTTCATGTGTCTCCTGCCATTTACATGTGCCTGTAACTGAGCCATCTAGAAAATTCCAGGCAAAGATCTTCCCTGTAGTCCTACAAAAAGGTTGAATGTCAGATGTAATAATAAAAGTAAGTTAGGAAGACACACTCATAATCCAATAAAAGTTACAGGAAAGTGGATGAAAAAATTAAAGAATATTTCCTTCAGAATTCAAGGCTTTTCCTTTCAACAGACCTATAAAAGACCCATGTTAGCTATCAATCTTATAGTTAGTTAAAATTTATGTTGCAGTAGTTGGAAAAAGATTTTTACTTACCTCCTTTTAGTGACCAGAAATTTGGAAAAATGAATAAAACTTAAAAAAATTGGATGCTCAAAAAGTCAGATTTTATCTATTATTAATTTCCAGTAGAAAAAGCTTTTTAAATGCAAAATACTGATTTGTGGATATATATATAACATTAGCCTCCATACAAGTACTAACAACACTATATATTCTCAAGTTACACCCTAAGTGAGACAAACTACTGCAGCTCACATATTCAGTTAAAATTGTTGTGTAGACAATTAGACACAGCCTGTGCTATGTCCACATCATGCCTGTGACATGATTTATGGGTGCCTTCCAACTCGAGATATTCTATGATTATGTGATTTCTAGTTGTGTTCAGTTCCACGCTTGGTGCTCGATTCTGATGCTCAGCACAGATTTGCAAGGCCTGGAGCTCAATGACACTTTTTCAAAAACTCCATTCTCCTCTTCCTGTATCAGTACTAATAGCTGCAAAGAATCAAATCACCACGCTGCTTAGCCATTTGGCCAGTAAGAAGAGCATATTTTGTATTTGCTGCTTGAAAGGAAATTCTCAGAGGATTTCAGTCTGTGAAAGGCTGGGCACCAGTGCTCAAACATATACGAATTGGTTTAATATGCTTGGAAAAGGGCAGATGTGATTATATTACTCCATTACACATGGAAGAAAACTAAGGCATAAAGATATAGAATGACTTCATAAACCCAGAAATAAGTACTGTGAACATTTCAGTTCTTTTTGTTTATCACTGCAGCCACCTGGTACTCCCAGCAGCAAACCCAAACTTCTGGCTAGATGAGGAAAAAGTGTTTCTTCTGGAAAGCCATGATGGATTAAATGCTCAATATGTAACCAAGTGGTTGTGTCAAGTGGAAAATAATTTTATGACAACTGTTTCTGTACCATTCTCTCATAGTGCTCAACAATTTATTATATGTAATGACATAATATTGAAACATCAAACGTCTTTTCATAGCCACTACAATTACTTTTTTACTTTCCATCTCCATCATTTGGCTTTGATTTTAAAGTGAGAACTTAGACAGTTCTTGTTTTCACTATGTTGGTTTAACACATCATGCCTTGGTGACTTTCAAATTAAATAATCTTAGTTAATTCTATTACTATAATCATAGCTAATACTTAATATTGTAGATTTTCCATATTTTTAGGTTTCTTTAAAAAAAATTGGTTCATACTGATATAGTAGCAATTTGCCAGATTCCCCTGGGAAGAACAACTCAGCATTTAGTGCAGATTTCAATGCCTGGGCTCTGGATGAAGCCCATCTGTGGTTTACTGAAGAAGTACCCTGCCAACACCGCTTTTTTAAAATCAGAGTATTATGGGAAATTGCACACCAATGTCCAACTCTACGCCATGTTGTTCTGTGACACAATTAGGATCATATAATAACTTAGGTTGAAAAACACCAATGATTATTACAAATAACCCCTGTAAAGCTGTCTCTAATCCTGTTAATAACTTGATGATTAGCCTTAGCCAGTCACCAAAAGGAAATTTTCTGCCAAAGTTAAAGCAATCCTTTTACAAACAGATTTCAAGTGAGAAATCTAACACTCTAATATGGAACCCAATATATCAGTGAGGATTTTCTGTGTTGAATGCATGCATTGCCATAGCTAATTTGCGGAGATTTTGACACCAACTGAGGAAGTGGCACAGAAACATAAGTCTGAAATAGCATATCCATAACACATAGAAGAGAAAAAGTAAATCTAATGATGTTTTAGTATTCAGCTGGGATCCACACATTTCCTGTGGAATATGTTAGTGATGTAAAAATGCCCCCTTAACATCACTTTTCCTCTCCAGTATGCAAAAAGAAAGCAAAAAATTGTATTTTGGAAACATTGCCAAGGTAATCTGAGCAAGCAGAATTGTAGCAGAGGTACTGTTATGACTCCTGCTTTTATAATAGCAGCAATGGGCTTGTGTGTGTTTGCACTGGTCTGTTCACAGCACAGACAAAGAACAGTTTCCAGATACTCTGACAAAAGGAAAAACTACAGCATGCCTTCTTTACAGTCTCCTGCAATTGTCATTGTCATGAGTTAGAATAATAATCTAAAATAGGCCTAAGAATTTATAAAGGCTCTGTGTGGCTTCCAGTAGTCCTTCTGTATGAATGAGAGTCATTGGAAACCTCTGAGAATGTCAGGGCATATAAGCATATATGAGTGGCTGTTATCTCTTAATGTTTGATGGTGTTGGCATTAACCATCAAAGCTTTGCTGTTCTGCTTGTACTTCATCACCTCACTTTGCACGGAATATTTTTCTTCTTCCAAGACAATCAGTTTGTCTGTAAAGGTAAAGTCCTAAAAAGTCCACGTGCTCATGAGCACAATTGCATGCTGCTTTCACAAAAGTGCTATTTAATGTTATTGCAAGCCTTTAGCTATTTAGTTCTTCTGATGGCTTTAATCCATTTGTACCCATGCTAGCTCTTCACAATGGATTGTACTTCTTCACATCTGTGGGGCTGCAACCATAGGAATAAGTTAATACAAGTACTGACGCAAGCGGAGTTTCCTACCATGAAATACAAAACTGGGTGTTTTGGCTTCACTGTTGAGTTTCTTATTGCACATAATGCTCACTCTTGCTAAGCTTTCAGTGTAAGGTTTTTTTAATGCTGTCTTGAAAAACATCCTGCAATTTTCAGCTAAACAAGAGTTTTCAGTAGAAAGGATTCCTCTGTGTCTTTCTGTGTTGCTTTTACTGGCTGCTTTGATTTTCTGCTTTTTTCCTTGTTTTCCTGGACTACCATCAGGGGATGGCATTGATAAATGTAATGCTTGGCTCTCTCATGACATTAGCACATTAAAAGTAAGTTCTCATGAACAACTCATTGCTTTCTCCCAGGGAGTATTGTCACAATATGGATTTTCAGACTCTATGTCGAAAATAGAATCAGCAGAAAAAGAAATCAGGAACAAAATAAAAGCTTAAGGGAAATGCTGGGAGCAGAGACTCTTGTTTACACATTACGTTCTAGTGTTTTAATGAAGCTCCACTACAAACAAAAAACCCAGTTCTATAAAAAAATTGAGGGAAGCCCTCTGTAGCACAATGCCTTTTTACCATTCCTAGCTATCCTTAGTGCAGCAAAAAATTAGAGAATGAAGATTTTACCATGATTGGCTAGAAAGTAAAAGTAGGTTCAGTGATAAGGTCATAGCTTCTGCCCTGTCCTATTCTAGCTGACAGAGCAGCAAGAGAAAAAAGTAGCCATGTCTGTGCTGGACTAATAGGAAGACTGACCATGTTAAAAATCTGTGAGAGTGAGAGCTCAAGTGAGAGAAGAAAAAGAGCTGATAGTTTGATAAAATAAAGCCAGTACTTTATTATTTCTTTTATCAGTCTTCCTTTTGACTGAACTGTCAATAAAATGCTCTGAGCACTCTGAACAAAAGGTATTTCTTGAAGAATGTTCATCAAACTATTTTTATATGATATCTCTAAGAATAAAAGAAACAGTTTAAGTGATACAATAGCAGGCTGGCAAACAGTGTAAAGTTCATCATTCCCAAACAAGCTCTGAGCTGCTGCTCTTTAGTTTTGATGTCACATTTCTGTTCCTTCATTACAAGGACCCTTTTCTATCACATGTGGATGTACTGAACAGTAGGGTGGTATAAAGATTTTCAAAATGGTTTTTACCAAGGGCTAGTGCTGCCTTTCATTTTTAAATCTCACATTGAAAGCTAGTTACAGACCACCTGCCTAGCCCAAGTAATCAGCAGCTTTTCTAAGGAACATTGTCTCCAAAGGAGTTCAATCTACATTGTTGCACACTCCTTTTTACATTTTCTCATGTGTCTGGGGACGTGTTTCTCAGCTCCTTACCCAGAGATGCTCAAGAATTCCTAATAATAAATTCACTCTGCAAAGCTGTTTCCCTACCATGAAAAACATAATACTATTTTTGGGAGACTACAGACACCTAAGTAAATTTTTTACTGTGAGGATTGTCACAATCATAATTAGACTGTAGTTCAGCTATGTGAAAATAAAACCATGCTTAAAACTATTCTAAGTACCTATAGCCATTCCTCTGTCTACGTAAAATGGGGCTGGACTGAAAATCCCATTCAATTTGGATTAACTGTGTAGTAAAGACTTACCCTAAAGTCACAGCTTGCTTTTAACTTGCTAGCTTGCATATGGGTGGCAGGCCAGCCACAATCTGACCACCTGGAACTTTGTATCATGTGCAAAATCTTCCCAAGAAGATTTAATACCTTGAAAAGCTGCCTCTGCTGAACACTGATTATCTCAACTAGATAGGAGCAAGAGTGTTAATTATCTGCAAAGCTGAAAGTGATAAGCTTCTATATTACACTTCAACCACTGCAGCTTCTGCAGAAAGCATCTTGAGTCAGAACTTGCACAGATATAATTTTACAAGATAAGTATATATAAGCAATGTGATAAGTATATATAAGCAATATAAGATAATTAAATTTTAGAAGAAGAAGTAACTGGACTCATCAGTATCTGCATATTTAGCAACATTCAAAAATCTGTACTGTTGCAGAATGCAAACTGAGTGCTCCATCCAATTCCTAAATTTCCATTTACATTAAAAGATTTTAAAAAAAGAAATTACATCAAAATATTTATATGTATTATTAAACAATTATACTTCTTTTTTTTCCTGCAAATTCACATATTAAAGGAAAAAGCTCTGCATCTGTTATTGCAGTAGTTTGTTTTGGACCTGTGACTTTGATAGTTTATTTCAGTGATTCTCAATCTCTGAACTATATGTTTGCCATCATACTTTTAATTCCGAACAATACAAAGGTGGTATTCTTCTGCAAACCACTGAAGACCATTTATTGTTATAGACCATCATTTGAGAACTGATGGTTTAGTCTCCTGAAAATAACTTTGTTGTACTAATGTAGTCTGCTGGGATATGGAATTGATGGCTTTGTTAATGGCTGTCTCCAGATGTTTAGTCTCTGTATTTTCATACATTTTGTTTTGGAGCTAATTACCTACAAGATAGTTCAGTTTTACAAGACTGCTGACAACAAACAAAGAATAGAGTGCAAATGATGGTATGCCAAAAGATACCGTGCTGATTGGAGCTTGAAACCAAGCTTTTAGTGAATGCAGCACCTGGACTCTTGGAGCATCAGCCTCTGACACCAAAAGCTCAATGATTCCAGAAGCAATTCAATTCAATAGAAACTACTCCTCAAAAGTTAAATTTGCAGTGAAACTCATACTTTGTCCTAGGATATAATTAATGTGCATGTTAACAATTATTGAGCAAGAAGGAGGAGACTTTCTTTTAGTTACCAGTGTATTTTGCAATTTGAAAACTAAGTTTATGTTAAGATAAGAAGAAAATGAACTCTCTTATTTATTGCCTGACCAGATAAAATGAAATGTGTATATAGATGCACCTTTGATGTGCAACTTATACTTGTATTTATTTTACGCTTTAAAAGGTTTCAAAATAAAGGACTGCACATTAATTTCTTTCATCTTTATTATTTATTTTTGTAAGCTGCTAAAGCTGTGCTTTATTTATTGCAATTCATCCATACATAATTCTCTGTAGTTTAGAAAACTGGATCTAACATTTTCACCCCAACTTTATAAATTGCATTGATTTATTTCTGTCTCTAAGGCCTACGACCATTTATTACAACAACAAAACATCCTCCAAATCTGGTGATCAAGGAACAAAGTCTACTCATTTACTGTGTAGTGAGAATTGACAGATGGCCAAATGGGGTGATAGATTTGATTTTAATGTGTCTTAAGAGAGTAAATGAACCAAAGGCAATCTTCAACTCATGTGAAAAGTTGGATTTTTGTGTGGCTTTTCTGCAACAGTGAGGTACAATTCTCACAGCACTTCATTGATTTTCCAATCAACCATGAACATTCAGTTGGCAAAAAACAGGGTCAAAGAATTTTTATAAAGGGGTTTTTTTTATTGTTTTTCTAGAACTGCACAAACAAGACCAAATGTACATAACATAAAATACCGTTCAGTGTTTGGTGGTGAGTTTTTTACTCCTGAAAAATCTTTGCGCGTTTCACAGGGTTATACATTTTTAATTTCGCATCAAATGAAAAGATTTTGTCAAGAGAATCATCTGTACCATAAAGTTAATGAGAATAAAGTTTCCTCATATCTCTCCACCTGTTGTTTTAGCATTTATCATTGATAAGAAAGCACTTGTCAGTTCTCCCTTTTAATTTTGAGTAGGGACAGATTCCCTATTTCAGAACATAAAGTAATACACAGAGCAATGCAGTAAAGCCAAAATGCAGTAGATCACAAGAGTTTGTCACTATGCTCAAGCAGCAATATATTTTTAAGTCCTCACACATAATTAGGGACTCAAAAAGTAATTATACTGTGTCTGTCAAATAGTGTTTTAGACAGACCTCAGTCGGAGTGAGGTCTGCTTGAAAGTTGTCTTATGAGAGGATAAACATGCCCAACCACAGGCAGCAATATCTGAGAACAAGTGCATATAACACCATTACAAGACCTGAGTGTTTACCAGAAGTGAAAATATTTACAAACTGCCCTTGAGATAATCGGTCGATTTGTAACATCACTGCAGGTTTTGTGAAATATGGATGGTGTGCTGGAAGAGGCACCATTTTTCAGTCAGGTGACATATCCCATGGTACATCTTTACAAGGATAATGCCACCTAAAATGGTGAATCATGAGCACACGAGGACTTGCCTGAAAACTGAAAGTTTCTTTCTTTTTCATTTTGTACACAAAGCACTTCACAGTACCTTCACTGTGTGCCTTATACAGTGGGTCATACACAGTTGCTGCTTACTTGGTAATGCTTAGTATTTTACTTGTGTTTCGTATAATCCAGTATTTTGTCACAGCTTGTGCAGCTAAAATGAAATCCTCCCTTTCTAAGAGAGAAATTATGATTCTTTTTCTAGCTGGACAAGCAGGCAAACTACTTGTTTCTTGGTCTGTGGAAGGAATTTAGACATTTTCTCAGGTTTCATACATGAAAACTTAGTTTTATAGAAATTGCAATCACATTTCAAAATTGAAGGTTGAAATTTGGACTTTAGAGATGAGAATTGATATAAAGAAATAATTTTTCTCTAATTATCCATCTACAAATGGGATTAAGAAACTAAAAGAACAGTCCATAACCTTTTCTAATTATCAATTGAAGGACCAGAGCTATCAAAGTGAACTCGCTGAATTAAAGTTGCTACATATTTTGTCATCTGATCCTCATTTTCTTTTTCACCCTTATGTAGGAAAATTCATTTTTATTTCTCTGAATTTTTAAAGGAAATTATGTATGCAAAAATAAAATTCTCTTTGCCTTGAACTCTTTAGAAACATAAACTTTAGAAGAGCTTTGGATCAGGTTCTAAGTGGTTCCAGTGGGAGATGGAATGAAAGCATGAAAAAATTGAGATTAAATTCCTAAATAATTTATTATCACTGAAAACAACAGAAGGAAGTCTGTTCATTTCCTTAAATACTGTTTTACTACTGTCCTGTACTGAAGAATTACAAGAATAACATGGCAACTCCTCCTGCCCTGGCTCTGCCTGTTTTATCACTGAAGAATCAGAGTAAGTTACTCTTTAAAAGGAAAAAAATGGGTAAGACTGGGTAAATTAGATGAAATAACAATGGCTAAATAAGTCAGCTGTACCATGAGAAAAAATACTTAGGACTGGATTTAGCTGACCAAATCAAGGCATAACTATAGACATGCACAGCATAGATAACTCCAGAATTTCAGATTCCTTTTGTCAACAATGTAGAAAAATAGGCTCATCTACAGAGTTATTTATTTAATCTTCAACTCAGCATTTTGTATAGATGAAAGTAACCATGCCTCAAACTGTCTTGTCTCTCTCACCTCTGAAGATATTCTGGGTCCATAAGTTTCTATGTGGTGCTAGCGGGTTGCCAAGATGGAAACCTACTCAAATCCAGTGAGGACCTCTGGATAATGGGATCTCAGGCAATAAATTGCAGTTACTATGTCTTTCTAAAATCAGTTTTGCTTAGATTGTGAATTTTTGTGGTAAGGGTCAGTCTTACTGTGCTCTATACCCATCAAGAGCCAGAACTTTAGATCAGACAGCTTATGAAATGTCAGCATTTTACTATGTCTACTTGGTTACCTTCAATCCATCTTTCCAGTTTAAAGATTATGCTGTAACCATGGTCATGATGGTCAGAATGCTGTTATAATTTGGTGAGACTGCCTTGGAGAAGAGATGATGTTACATCCTTAAGGAAATGTTTTTATTCTGTTCAACTTGCATCCACGATCATGAGAGTTTTCTTGAAGAACTCTTACTTCATTATTATTACATGTATTAATATACGTACCAGGTTTTTGGTTAAAGTATACATAGTTCTCTATTTCTGCTTCTCAAAAATTTCCTAGACTCTACCCATTCTTGAGGCACTGCCACAATGAAGACAAGATGCTGTTTTGTTCTGTAGCATACTTTATAGTTACCAGCTTGTGCCTTCCCATTTGTCTTGGAGCAAGGTTTTGCTACTCATTTGGCAGAATTCACATACAGTTTGGAACAATGCACACTAATGCCATGACATTCAGACTAAGCAAATGGCAATAATTTTCAACCTCACTAGTTATTTGGATATATCCAATTATTTGCATGGGCAAATGTGTCCATGTGTATGTGTAATAGTGACTAATAATCCCTATATTCTTATTGACCCATCATACCCACTCTGATTGAACTCAATAGGAAATGTTCATGCAGAATAATTGTGAAATCGGAATAAGCATATAATTAAAAAATAATCTGCAGAAATTAGAAATTTAATTACAGAAACATGTGTGAGTTGTATTTCCTGAAGTAACTGTGTGCTGACAGGAAAAAAAATATTGGTTCCAGATCAATCATTTTGAAAACTCATGTATGTGTCCATCTTCCCTAGTCCTTTTTTTCTGTCTGTTGCTGCTTCGTGCCCTGAATATAAAAATAATTTTCAGATCATAGTCTAAGCAATCTTCCTAAGAAGATAGTTTGTGTCACAATGCATTTTTGTCTCAGATAAACTTTCCCCAAATGCTTTGGAGGCATTGATGTGGTCGTTGTTAATGTTTATTTACCCCACAATAATCTCTAAAAATGTTTAAAAGCTGGGGGTTACCAGTGTGTAGTTTTTTATTTGTTATTTAATCATCCTGATAAAATATCTAGCCCACAGAAGCTCTAATAAATGAGTTATTAGTTACAGTAAATGCTGGCTTAAGAGGAAACATCCTGATAATAAATGGAAAACCCCACCATATTAACAAATTGTAAAACCCCCAAATTATTTTTATTTTAAAAAAAGGGAAAAGTAAAAAAGGAGCAGTCTCATGGATCTGATGCCTGTGTAGTGTATCATCTGGTTGTCCTGTTCCAGGTTTAAAGAGAGACAGACCTGCAAGGGGGGAGCTAAATCAATTTTACAAACCCACTTTGGACTGGTGGGATGCTACCATCCTTCTTTTGGTGGATTACAGCCTATACTTCCATATAAAGGATTTTGGCTTCACTTGACCCACATCTTCTCCAAACCTGTTTGATTTCAAGGACAAAAGCTATTGAAGAGCTTGCTGCTGCCAGAGCTGCAAGAATTTGATGATCCTTATTTAGAGACGTGAAGATTCAAGAGAGGATAATAGGCCTCAAATGACAATGAAATAACATTATAAACAAAGGGAACAACTCAAAAAAGGGCTAAGGGACTGCCAGTAGGAAAGAAGAATATTGAAGAGGAATTGAGAAAAAGGTAGTTGTTTAGGTAAGTTATTAGTGGCTTTATATTTTACAGGACTGTAAGACAGTCCTGCAAAATGCAGAGGAGGAATCAAAGTCACACATATGCAAGTCTGGTTTTTTCCTCTTTAAGGTTATGACAATAATTCCCTACTATTTTACAGGAAAAGGAACAGAAAAAAAATTGTGTAAATGCTACTCCATCTACTTTTGTTACTTATTAGCATGAAGTATATATACTGTATATATATATATATACAGTATAAATGAAGTCTACTCACCAAAAAATTCTCTAGGATGCATAAATTGATAAGAACCATGTCAAACTATTGGACTTATTTTTATTGGACCTTTGTATGAGAAGGTGGTGTTATATATTTCTTCATCTGCAAGGGTTTGCAAAATTGAAATTTGTATAGGTTTAGGTCCTAAAGTAGCTTTCCTTTTGCTTCTTCTTTGCAGTTTGCTGGAAAATATATCTAGACAATATATCTAGACAAAATATATCTGCACAAATATATCTAGAAGGAAAAATGATCTGTTTAGTAGCAAAATCAAATTAAAAGCATCTGAAAAAAGAGAAATGTATCAGGAACTGATCAGCTTATTTTTTTGATTTCTCCCACAAACACAAACATATGATACACTATGCATAAATTTGTAATGGGACAATTTTAAGTTTGCATGTTATTTACACAACATAACTACTCCATTGGAAACATTAGGATTTCTCAAGTATATAAGTATTTGCATCATTTAAAAAATGTGCATTATTTACCCAATAGACCATAAAGGCTCCATGCAGAGCAGTTACAGGGATTCAGGACATAATAATGTCTTGGATAAATCTGGTTTGGAGTCATCTGAGTGCATTAGATGATTAAAGAAAATATTTACACATGCGCATTGGTTTGGTTTCTAAACAGCAGTGGGGGAGCCATTTTCCTTACCCTTCACAGCCACCTCAAAACAACAGAACAGACTATGCTAAATTATCCCACCACATGCTTAAGGGAGTTCTGCATGTGGTGTGGAGAAAATGTTATCCTTCATTTACATTGTAGACTTATACCCTGAAAATAAAAGACCATTTTGAGTCATAGAGACACAAAGTCTCCAGAACCTACTATTTTTCTTCTGGCCCCTGCTATTGCTCACTAGCTTTAAGTATGAATTTCTATGGAGTTTGCAGTGAGTGTTGAAAACTTGATGATTCATAAGGTACTGTTCCAAAGGTTCCATGAGATACAGGGCTGTCTGTGCTTGACTCTCTTGGGGTGAAAAGTTCCTGCAGATAACTGTTAAGAGAGATGACTTAGTATGTTTCAGCTATTAAATATTCACACCAAACTACTTGCTAAAAATTAAAAGAAGTAGGAATTGTCCGCAGAGTTTGGTAAATAATATTTTAAAATAAATTTTAAATAATATTTTAAAATAATATTTTTAGCACAGTTAAGTGCCATAAAAATGGCATTTAGCTCGTTTTTTAGCTCAGATGAAGAATGAAATGTATGAAAAAAATCAAGTCCAAATATGAAAATAAAAAATCAAGATTAATTTTCCCAATTATGATTAAAGTCACTGAGGTACAAAAAAGCCCACTGGTAACTGTACCCAATGCATGTTATCTTAAATGCAGAAAATGACTAAATTCTTTGTATTCCCACGAATTGATGTCTTCCACTGGGTTCCCATATGATAAATTCCTATGACTTCATGTTGGTTTTGGTAGAATTTTTTTTAAGGCCTAATGCTATTAAAGTGTGCCTTCAGACAAATATTTTCTTTATTATTTTGTTAGCTGTTAGCAAAAAACTATGCTTACTTGCCACTGCAAAACAACAGTGTTGGCATCAGAGTGATGTGGGAGCAGTTTACCCCTTTCACAGTAAGAAAGAACAGGTCAGAGCATTTTTATTAGAATGCAGCTGAGATATGACTGCCTTTTTTGGTAATCTCTGCCACAGCACACCTAGGTCAACATTCAGAAAATGAATAATGATCGTTGTCTACTGGTAGAAAGATCTTCTCAGCAAATCAGAGCAGACCCCTTTGTGCCTCTTAAAAAAACTACAATAAAACCACAAAAAAACAGAAAAACATCAGACGCACAATATTTTGGCAGCATACTCAGAGAATTGTGAGATTGGCCCTTAAGGGAATTCTTATTCTCAAGTGGATGTAAATGTATTCATCAATGCAAAGAAATGCATAGTTTGTTATATACACAATACATTAATAAATAGCCATGCATTAAAAAATAATGAGATTTTCTACAAAAAAAACATCCTGTGGTGTTTAGGGTCGTAAAAAAAGACAGTAAAGGAAGGTGGGGGGAAGATTATATGGAAAATCTGATTAAAATACAGAAACCTCATCCCATATATAAGATAAAATAAATATTTTATTGGCTAACTGTAAACAAAAGAACAAGTGCAGTAAAATGTAATTAAAAATGTAAAAGTGTGGGGAGTGATTTATCTTACTACAGTGATATTAATATTAGAAATAGTATGTAAATAGATAACAAGATTCTGCTGCAGAAACAGTGGAAAATGGCTGTTCATTTTCTGTAATGAGCTTTCATCTTTTTGATTTTCCCTTTAAGTACTTCCAGTGATTTATTAGTAATGATACTCTTAGCTGTTGGAAAGCTCTAGCAAAGCTTCAAATTCTGGTACCACCTAACAGGTACTATTCACAGCTTTTATGATTTTTTTCAAGCCCAGTCAATATGTTTAAGAGAACACATTTTGACAGAAATATAGACTGTTTCACACTTCTGCCATGTCATGTAAAGGATTCTGTGTGGTTTGTGAGCCATGGGCCATGAGATCAGAAGGCAGAGAAGTGCTCTGGCTCAGCAGCAGCTGGCACTCCACAGGCACAACAACAGCTCCTAACATGCTGCCACCACAGGCGTGGCTTCTCTGCTTTCATTTCACCACACTTGGGTCCATCAGACAGTTTCCTAGTGAGGAATACTCTCCACGTGGCCTGTACCTTTGAAAAACATACTACCACTGGTGAGAGCAAGCTCTGGTTTTGCAGCTGGGCTGGCATTGCTGCTGCAAGGTACCCCAGGTCCTTCCTGACAACTGACAGCAAGCTGGCTTAATGAGTTGGAGAAAATCATAGGGAATTGTGGACCATGGTAAAATAATTGCATTTCTGCAGCCCAAGTGTTAGGCCTCTTATCCACAGCTTACAGGTTACATAAAGCTGCAGAAATTCAGCATGTGGCCCCTGTTTTGTTTTTCTGAGTGGTGCAACAGAGATCCAAAAGGTGGTATGTGACTCCAACCAACAAGTGTTATCTGTTAGTTTAGACATTATAGTTATACATTTGGAAATAGTTACACATTTATACTGGAAAGGATTCATAATTCCTATGACTGTGCACATTACATTTCAGTTAAAAATGTATCACAAATAAAGTCTAATTATAGAAATGCAATTTCAATATAACCACCACTGCTGATAACACAGGCAATTTAATACATCAAATTCCTTCTTTTTCCAATAACTTCTTATCCTTTCAGTTCCAACTCATTTTCAAACACCCAAGGGAAAAAAAGACTACACAGCATGACCTGGGAGGGTACAAATCTGGGCTATTTTAGAACAAAGTAAGGTGAGAGGAACAGTACCTTTCCTATGAAAATGTACTTTCATTGAAATCAAAGTACTGGAAGGGAAAAATGTCAATGGGAGACTGCTGAACTAGATAATTTAAGTTTTCTCACTTCATTATAATTCTTTGACTCTACTGAAATAAAATAATTCAACACAGCAAATATGCAGTCTTTTGGTTCCTCATTGAATTTAAAAAATATTTTTATTCCACAAGAGGGAACTTACAAATAATCTTATTTCTTCTGTTCTAAATCTCTTCTTCAAGGTACTCCTACTTTATTTCAAAATACTAGTGAAATTTCTTCTCCACCTTCTTTCTTGATACCATCTACAAATTAGTTGTATATTTGCTGTTACCTTCTCAATCCCCAAATAAGCAGAACTAAACATGGTAATTTTCCTACCTGTTGTTAGGAAAGAATACAGAGTTTGACCCACAGACTTCAACACATTTACTAGAACTCCTTGGAACTCAAAGGCAGAGAATTTTCAAGGCTTGTGAGGCTATAGGTGAGGCCATTGGGTCACACTAACAGGTGACATGATGAGACCAGGACTCTGGCAGTCCTAATGTCCTAAAAATGTATTCTGCCCTGGTTGAGTAAGAAAAGATTGAAATATCAAATGCTTCAAACCATGCTGATTCCTAGAAGTCACTTTAACATTTTCTTTAAAAAATGGGAACAGCTCATACTTTAAAATATTTTACAGGCTTCATAGCAGAAGTTGGTAGAGAAACAAAATTTCTATTATAGAGATACTTTTTGTTTTGTTACCTTTTTGGTACCATAAGTATAAAGCATGATAATTGCATAAAAGTTTTAGAAATCAAGGGAAGGAAGGAAGGAAGGAAGGAAGGAAGGAAGGAAGGAAGGAAGGAAGGAAGGAAGGAAGGAAGGAAGGAAGGAAGGAAGGAAGGAAGGAAGGAAGGAAGGAAGGAAGGAAGGAAGGAAGGAAGGAAGGAAGGAAGGAAGGAAGGAAGGAAGGAAGGAAGGAAGGAAGGAAGGAAGGAAGGAAGGAAGGAAGGAAGGAAGGAAGGAAGGAAGGAAGGAAGGAAGGAAGGAAGGAAGGAAGGAAGGAAGGAAGGAAGGAAGGAAGGAAGGAAGGAAGGAAGGAAGGAAGGAAGGAAGGAAGGAAGGAAGGAAGGAAGGAAGGAAGGAAGGAAGGAAGGAAGGAAGGAAGGACCAAAAATATTAATAACATACAAGATGCACAGCTTGCATTTCATTTTGTTAGGCCAAAGAAAGAAAAGAAGTTTGTACAAGAAATTTTCTGTGACGTTTTCTTCAAAGTAAGTTGTAGCAGATAAATATTTATCAATGCTTATAATTCTCCTGAAAACAATGTAGAGTATGTTTGTGGCATGCTACCATGCTATAGAATGTATAAATTATCTAGATGGTTTGTAAAAAGATGATAGATTTTGTGCAAAATCTGTTATTACAAAATGTTTGTCATATTTGCCTGCGAAAAGCAGAAGACACTGGAAAAATGTTCAGGAAATTAGTGTCTCCCTTGGAACAAGAACAATGCCCAGTAAAGTCTATCAGCTTGTTTCAGTTGTACCAGCTAAGGTAGTGGTAGACCAAATGACGGTTAGAATGAAAAACTCAGTGAAATCATTTTTTTCCATGTGTGTTTTCATATTTGGGCCCTGAGATAAACTCAGCTGGTCAGAGCATGGTGGTAATAGCACCAAAGTTGGCTTCAATCCTTTTATGGGCCATTCACTTCAGAGTTGGATTCAATGATCCTTGTGAGTCCCTTCCAACTCAGAAAATTCTGATTATAGTTCTTTATCACTTTGCAGGAGATGCATTCCAGGGCATACTGCCTGTGAGTGTCACTGTCCCTGTTGTTCCCTTGCCATGACAAAGAAAGGCATTCAGTGTGATATTCTGGTTTGGTAAGGTTCTTGTTCTCCTTGCTTTGTTTTCAATATGTACTTACTGCTGGATGTTCATAATAGGAAAAGTAAGATCTAACACAAGTTCCTGGCACTCATTGAGACTGATGATAATACTCAGCCTTGTGGACAGAAAACCCTGTGTCAAGGGTGAGCTCCCAAGACAGTTATAAGGTGTCAGCCATTGTGTTCCTCTCTGCCTCTGAGTCACTTTTTGCAGATTTGTAAAGCTGAGGAAATTGAGTGTCTTTAAAGAAAAAGCCACAATCTCAAATAGAACAGGTTTGGTTTTTTTTTTTGTTTTTGTTTTTTTTTTTTTTTTTTTTTTTTTTTTTTGAGTTAGAAGCAATTCAAGTTTGGTTTCAGGGATTTAGACTGAACAGTATTGAGGGGAGATGTTCAAAATCACAAAAGATAACTCCTTTAAATATAACTATTTAACTCCTCTGCATATTTATTTTGATATCCTCCTAGAAAATTACATTTCAAGAATTGGAAAATATTTAGCTAATGTTTAGTTTTTCCAAAAGCATGCTGAAAAGAAAATGGTATTCTAAATATGTAGATTGACATGTAGACCAGCTAAGAAGATTTTTTATGAGAGAAGATTATGCTTAGTTATTTCAATGTAATTGCAAAAATAAATGGGCAGTATGTAAAAGAATAAATGTACAATTGCATTTTGAATTTTTTATTGCTTTATCTGACTCCCATCACTACCAAGGCAAATCTATTGAATGTCACCAATGGTATTATGTTGTTGTGCTAATATGAAAAGAATTGGTTACTACATTATGATTGTATTACATAAAAAAGATCTCCCTAGAGCAGAAAGTCAACATTAAAAAGGCTATAGTGTAAACCAGATGTTTTGATATTATATTTCAGAGAAAACATTTCAGGGGAGAAAAAGGGAAAGAAAGAAAGAAAGGTCATTCACAATATATTTGCATTAAATTAAACAGGGAAAACAAACAGATAACCTCTTTACTAAAGAAAATGGTCCTCCAAGTACAATTTGTTGAGGCTTTGACTTTTTGGATGGGTATTTTTATTTGGTACATTGTATTTATTGCAGACTTTTTCCCAGTCACGTTGTGGTGCTCTTGTCCATTTTGCAGTGTCACCTGAACCTAACCTATGCTACTGTTCTCTTTTTTAGCAAATTTTTGTTGACTTGCAGTATTTTATAAAATGACAATATTTCTCATTTCTAGACATTTATGTGGCAAAAAAAATCTCTCAACTGAAGAATAAATACAATTACAAAGAACAGCAACAGTGAATATGGTGACCCAAGATTTTTAAGTTTTATATATATATTTTTGTATTTTTGTAGCTTTGTAGACTGCTAACACATGACTGTAGCTTCTAGTATTTATCCTACCTTTTTTTCCTACATTTTAGAGCAATGTGCTAACCTTCTAACACATTCCTGAAATACTGCATAGTTTTATTTTCAAGAAGAGAACCTACTAGAGGGACGTTTTGTTTTCCAGCCAGAATCCAAGAAGACACAAAAAGAAATGGGACAAAGAAGCCTCTGGACCAATTACAATTGGGATATACATGGGGAAAAACCATCTGCTTGTCTAACTGGGCAATATTTGATAGGTATACTTATCAACTGGCCATATAAAAATTGTAGAAATACTGCATCACGTGTGCATGCCACCATACAGTGTACTTTGAAGGCTTGCAATTTAAGATTTGCTTTTATATTATTGTCTTAACACTGTTTGGAAAAGTTTTGTGTCAGACAACAAATGTTTGATCTTTCACATATTTTTGGAATGACACTTTTTATGCTTGAAATGCTTATTCATGTAGAATCATAGAGTGGTTTGGGATGGAAGGGACCTTTAAAGGTCACCTAATGTATACATCACATGTATAACTTTGTCCTCTTAGAATCTGAACTCAGGTTTACTTACAAGCTTGTAGTGATAAACAGTCATAAGTATTTACAGCATAAGACCTTAGTGATAAGTGGCTGAATTGCTAAAAAATATAATTTTATTGTCTTTCAAGAGTGTTTCTAGCTTTTTTTACCAGAAACTTACTTTTATTTTTTTAGGAGGCATAGGGTTTTCTTCCCTGAGAACTCATGCAATGAAGCTTTCATTTACTACAACCCTCCACTAGGACACAAAAAGAAAAGACAAATTCTTAAGTTACTCCTGCCTGAAAGAACCTCCAGATACTTCCATCTCTTTAAAGGGGCAGGAAGTAAAGTAAATAATTTTTTCTATACTTCTGCAATGTGTAAATCAGATTTCATATATGGATACATTTTATAATTTCTAAGACATTCTTTTTGACATAGTGGTCAATGATATCTGATCTAGCTGGAGCTTCCTAAGAGGCTGAAATGTGCACTTCTTATGAGTAAAAAATATATTTAGAAGTAGCTGTGCTGAGGTAATGCTCCTTGTAATTCCTCATGATTTCTAGTATGATATTCTGCAATGCTACAACTCCTTACAATTCTTACTGCAATACTCATTAAGCAACAGGGGGTTTTTGCTCCTGCACAACTTTTTCTTTGGACTATATTCTAGAATTTTGAAATTAAGTATGTAAAGTCATGGATTATAAAGCCAAAAAAAACCCCCTCAGCCAAGACAATGGCCAAGCTACCCAATCACCTTGAACTGAATTCAAAAGGCAACATTTGAGCAAAAAAAGTCGGGAGGAAGAGAGTTCAAAAGTGTCAATTCTGGACCAGTGTCAAGGATGCATGGAAAAGATTTTCAAAAATTTTACAAAGGCATAAATATGTGAGAGTGCAGAGAACAAGACATTCATGAATCTGGTGATATTACAAAGAGGAAAAAAAAAGAATATGTAGAAATAATATTTCAACAGCTTTGCTGGACAGGTTCTACCCTGAAATATAGCATGAAGGAAGCATGCTGAACTTACTCTATAAAAGGCAGGCACTTTAAAGAGGTGCCTGGGGCTCATGATAATTTTCACTATTATCATTACAATCATAATTGATCCAATATCTTCATGTCCTGATATGTTTTTAGCTCTGCAACCTTTGCCTATGTAGGCTGTAAATGTGAAAAGTCCCATACTTGCAGCAAAAGACTGGAATAAATTTCACTACCTTTGCCCTTTACTGTGCTTTGCCATTTGATTATCTGTCATTCTTTGATTGCCCTGTACAGGCCCAACAACTTTGGGGAAGGAGGAGGAATGCCTACTGGAGTGCCTCGTCAGTCACAATGCTAAGCCTATAAAAGGTTAAAGAAGACTGGCATTCAGATGTCTTCATGGGCATGGGTAGCTGCTCATACTTTCATGTTTTTCTCTTGTGACAGCATCTGCAAGGAGAATATCAACTGCCACAACATGGTTCTGTTCTCATGACAGCAGCTGTAACAAAAAAGAAAACTAATACAAACTACTCATTCTAGACTTGCCATTTTTAGAGGGTAATCATCTGTAGTCAAGAACTGCCTGGCCTGCTGTCTTACAGAGAATTCATGCCCTATCCTTAAAACAAAACAATCACAGTTAAATCTGTTCTCTAAGGAATCGAGGTTTCATCAAATCTGGTCTATAAAAGATGACTGTTTTCTAAAAGAAAAAGGTATAATGCAATATACATTCAATATGCATTTTTCTTGGCTTACCCTAAAGACAACTATAAAAGTAGTTGTACAAAACAGAAAGGAGCCAAACGGACAATTCACATTATCACTTACCATTACCGAGTAAGTATTGCTCTGGAGAAGACTAAGTGCTACCTTTTCAATGCTATTATGTAGTAGAGTATACAGTATATAATAAAGAAATACTTTTAATGACAAAGGAAAAAAATTCATAATTTTAAAGAATGCAATGCTCATTTAAGCTGTGAAGCTTCTGTGCTTTTGGATTCTTTTAAGACAGACCCTGAATCTGCATGGTAAAGTTTCATTCAGCTTTAGGTCTGGAGAGTGCATGTCTCTTATATTGATTTTCATTAATGGTATCCCTACATTCCCAGTAGTGCCTTCTGCAATGTGACTAATGTGAAAGTGACAATGTGACATTTGTGAAAGTTAGTTAATCTCTCTCTTTTATTATTCTGTAACAGCGTGTTTTACAGATGGATTTTAGAAATCATGTTTTAGCAAGAGCAAGGGACTTTATTAGTCTGTTGTTAGTAAGACTCAAATTTTGACAAGTTTGTTTTAAGGTTTGAAAGCAAAACAGAGAATTTAACTTAAATTTTATATTCAAACAGTCCATCTGTGGAAATCCAACGCCTAAGGTCTAGTCAAAGGTATAAAACATTATTTATTTATATATAAAATCAGAGTTATTGGGTATTATAAAGAGAGTACTGCCTGCATGTACTTGGTGTAGCACAACTAATTGTACAAAGTACAAAGCAAGGGACAGCTACGCCACAGGTAACCCAGTTATGCTGGTAAACTGCCACAGGGAGCAGCACTGAGGAACCAAGGAAAAATAAACTTCCAAGGCTTTTTGTATATCCATTATGGTGAGATGATAAGAAAGAACTAAAAAAAACCAAGAACAAGCAACAGGAATGAAATGGAATTGAGTAATGTCTACATCAGATAAGTCAGTGCAACATTTACCGGTTTTGATTGGATGACAGTAATAGGATGTAGCCTTGAGAAAGCTGCAGTAAACAAGAGCATTGCAAATGAAGGAATACGTGGCCTGAAGTAATTTTATCAGTACTATTTTAAAGACTATTTTATTATTTGTCTTAATAGACCTAAATTTTTGTCTGCATACAAATTCAAGCAGGCAATACAAACAAATATTTTATCATATTAGTAGAAAAAGAAGAATGGGAAAACAGTTGTAGGTATAACAAATCAACAAGCTTTTTGAGAGGAAATCATTATGGCACAAATTGTTGGTGAATTTAAAAAACAAGCAAAGATGTATTGCTAAATTATTCATGTATACACAGAGTTTAAGGCCAGATAGTCAATTGTACCAGTAGCTTGACCTCATATGTAACATGAGCAATCAAATTTCATACTTACACCAAAGCGAACTCAAAAGCTTGTGTTTGTGAAAACATTCCTCTCAGAGACACCTAGTTTTGATTTATAAAGTCTTCAGAAGTGGAAGTGCTTAAAATATTCTTTGATAGTTTGTTCCAATATTTAGCTATTTTTCCTGTTAAAATAGAGTGAAATGGGTCTTTTTTTCTCTGAATTTGCGTATATTTAAGAACTACCAATTGGCTTTTATTATACTGGGTCTTTTCTGTCCCAGATTGAAGAGCCTTTAGCATCAGTTATTCTTCCTCATGTAGATACTTGCACACCATAATCAAATCACTTCTTCATCTTCTTTCTGATAGTCTAAGCAAGTTGAACATCATAAATATTATACTGCAACACATTTTCAACTCGCAATCATTTTAGAATACCCTCTCAGCAGTTATAGGAACCTTATGTATCACTGGGTAAAAAATTCTGAGCTATTTTACTTCAAATAAGAGAAATAGGATTTGGGCAATTCAATCTGTTGACTTAGGACAATTTCAACTGTGCAATTTAAAACAGGATGAGAACATGTCATGCTGAATACATTGACCCAGAATTACATCTCTATTCTAAAAAATATTCCGTGAGTATGTTATTATAATGTTAGATTTCACAAGTCACACAGGTAACCCTGAAAATGACATTACAACCAGACCTTTAAAAAGAATAAAATTCACAGAGTGACAAAGAAGGAGAGAACAGCTGACTGTGCAAGGTAACAGGTAACCTGTAAGTGCTAGCTGTTTTGTGTTGTCTAATTCCAAGGGGAATTTTTAGACAAGGAAATAGATCCAAATGTTTCTAATTCAGGATCATTTCCATACAGTCTGTTCCAGGATAATTGAAGCAGATGGTCTGTTGCACATTCTCATAAGACACAGGGTTTTTTTGTGAGCTGTTAAGAACAAATGGTTATCAGGCAGGTACAGTAGCTTCAAGTGGCTTTGCAAACTCCAAAATTAATGCCTGATTAATAAAAGCATTCTCCTACTTGTTGGTGGCTACTGTGCTTCCATACTGAGTCTCATACAAGTCAGTCAGAAGAAAAGAGACCCCTGAAGGCAAGGGCACAACAGCTGTAAAGTGGAGAAGCACAACAAAATTGTCTCCTTTTGTTTTCTCTCTAGTATTATTTTTCTCCTTAAAAGTGCCTTCTTCATTAATAACAGAGATTAGAAATTTTCCCATCAGTCATTGGGATGCCAGAACAAAGTGCCTGTGTATTCAGCTAAAAGAATGCGAACTCAAAAATTTTGCTGATGGTGTAATTCTGATTCGAGAAGAATCACAATGGATCAAGAAATAATTTATTTTTAAAGCAGGAGGAGGTGGGCCAATAAAATTGTGAATGCCCTAAATAATGTAATACTGAATTTATAACTGCAATTCCACTACAGATGTCTAAGAATGTCTAAGGAAAATTTCCAAAGTTGTGGGAAAAAATTGTAAATTAATTATCCACCATCCATTCACTAGAAGGAAATTATTTCAATACGCAAGCACAAGCTTTGCCTTTTGGTGGTTAATCTACATTCTTGGTTTTTTCTCCTATTTTGTCTCACAGGATTATTGAACAATAAGCTGTTCTTGAGAATCAGCTTATAAGAGTATAAGAATTGGATAATATGAACAGTGTTTAGGAGCAAAGGACAACAACAACAAAAAAAGATGAGGATCAGTCAGTCATATACTCAGAAATTAAATCCAGTTGGATCATTTTTCCTTAAAATTTAGTTGGTTGCCCCCAGAAGTGATTCCTCCAATAGACTTTCATTCTAAATGGATATGCATGTGTCAGAGCAGAACATAATCTAGTAGGATACCTTCCATTTAAATTTACTGTAATTTTCCGAATTTCTTAAAAATTAGTTATATCAAAGAAAGACAGAGTTAACAAAAGGGATTTTGGAGATTATACTCACTTCAAGAAAAACAATAAACATTTAAACAACATTTATTAACTCCCAAGAGAAAAATATTCTATGCTACATATCCTATCTTAAAAGAAGAAAGAAAAATATAAAAAAGACTGCTGTACTATGACAAATTAAGGCAGCTGCTGTAAAAGCACTGTTAAGAGGTACTTCCCTCCTCTCTCACTAAGCACAATCAACTTCAGGGGTTTCTGGATAATCTCTTGGGTTTTAGGACAAACAGATTCTTTGTCCATTAATTTACTGTCATTATTATAGGCAGAAAATTATTTCAGTCCCTACTGGAGAGAGGGAGGCAGAGATTACCAAGAAAATATCCCACCATAAAAGTTCTTTCTCTTTTTCTTAAACTATTGATATAAGTGATACTTATGACACTTGAAGTAAATAACTTGAGTGTCTCTTACCTGAAAGGTAACATTTAATAAATGAAATTATACTTTATGTTCTTTGGGGGTAGATATTAGATGGTACTTTGGTACTTGGTGGTATTTACAAGGGGTCCCCCCTTCTCATTGAAGTGAAATATTTGAGTGGGATTGTTTAAGAAGCAGTTGCACTTGATTAAGAGTTTTCAGGGTGATCAGATAATAAGTGGAAATAGGAAGATGTTAGGTGGAAACTTGATTTCCTTTATAAGAAAAACATAGGGAACCATGGTGGCTATAGAGTTGCAAGGGTAATTATTGGCAAGATAACACAACTGGACAGAAAAGTGCCCAAAACACATATTGAGTGTAATATTCTAGTTTCCCTATTATCTGTTTCATAAATAATGAGTCCCTGGAGCACACACAATACAGACAACCCTGAGGAGACAGCAGAACTCAGCAGGGGTAAGTCAGGTTTCATAAGATATCTTTTCAGACCGCATGGTGGAAGAAACACTAAATAGCTCAGAGAAGAGAAATACAAGCAGAATTGTTCATGCACATGTAGACTCCCTGAAGACACTCAAAAGCCTGTCAGTAACCAGGTCTTTTTTCTGGCTAATATTGCAGTATATAACAACTTCTTACTGGCATAACTTGCAATGTGTATGCTTCACAATAAATATTTCACCCTGAAGCGGTACCCTGGACTCCAAGAAGCTAACAGAACACCAGAGAAAGTACAACAGAGCGGTGAAATCTGTTGGTACAAAGAGTGCTTATTATTATATTTAATTTATTGTGTTTAATTATGTCAAAATATTTCATGGCACAGTAGTGCTTTCAAATGTTTTTAAGTTCATTAAAGGAAAAAAGAGTTCCTTATATTTGCATGAAGTATTTGAGGATTTGCTAAACATGTCCTCAGAATACCTAAATCCTGTCCTCAGGATACGTAAATACATAGGTATACTTTCAGCATATAGTTTCTTTCATACATTGAGAAATAAGTTACAGCTTAACACTTTTCTTAGATTCCTCTGAATCTCACAAAGACAGTAATATTATTTTTCCTAGAAGGTTGTCATAGCCAAGAAAAAGAGAACTACTAAGCAGATTTGTTTCAACTTATTTTCTCAAAAGGGGCTTCCAAAGGAAGACAATGAGGATGGTGAAGGGCCTTAAGGGGAAGCCATATGAGGAAGCCCTGGTCTGTTCAGCCTGGAAAAGAGGAGACTGAGGAGAGTCCTCACCACAGTAAGAAGAGGGGAGCAAATAATGATCTGTGGTGACCAGTGACATGACCTGAGGGAATGGCCTGAAATTGTGTCAGAGGAGGTTTAGGCTGGATCCCAGTAAAGGTTCTTCTCCCCGAGGGTGGCTGGGCACTGGAACAGGCTCCCCAGGGAAATTGTCACAGCCCCAAGACTCATAGAATTCAAGGAGTGTTTGGACAATGCTCTCAGGCATATAGTGTGACTCTTGGGGATGGTGATGTGCAGGGCCAGGAGTTGTCTTGATGACCCTTGTGGGTCCCTTCCAACAGGTGCTTTGGTCTGAAATGAAACTTTCTTGGGTTTGACTTTCCTGATTCTTTGCTATGTCATTCTTAAAAACATACTTGTAAATAAAAGAATTATTACACTCCTAGTAGGCACAAGTAAACACCTTAAAGCAATAATAGCACTGGAAAACAATTTGGTTTTGGGTATCTCATCATAGATTGCACTGAACTTTGTCCTTATGAATAACTTGTTTTTAAAACAGGAATCATATTCCAAAACCTAATTGATACAAAGCATATTTGACTTGGCTGTGTTTGAAGTACCCTACTTCAATAAGTTACACTGGAAAAACAAAACATTTAGCCAGTGCAAAAAAGTCTCAAATTTCAGGAGAGGTCTCTTGCAAGGATGTAATATTCACCCCCTCCCCTAATTGATATTTTCTGAAAAAGCAAAACAGACTAAAAGAGATTTTAAAAGCTTGAGTCCATTGCCAAAGCTGTAATTATTTTTTCCCACAGGACTAAGATGGTGCTGCTATGAAAGGTGTTGATTACACAAAGGTATCAGCACTCGTGCATCAGCTTGCCGTACACAAAAATCATGACAGTCCCTCAGATAGATCTTTCAACTTCTTTATGTCACAACCATCAACAGATGTTCCTCAAAATGATTCAGGCAACAAACCTAGAAAATGTACTTGCATTTTTTTCTGTACGCATAACCAAGAAAACAAAGTATGTAAAACAAGAAGTAGCATTCTAAGTTTAACTTTTTTTTTTGACTGTACATGAGAAATATCCTGAGAGAAATAGACTGGTGGAGTTTTTTTCCCAAAAGGTCAAGCAGTTTTTGAATGGAAACAGTGCAGCAACAGTCTCATACGACTTTCAAGAAGGTTTGGTAAGTAGTTTTTTTCCACTGTTGATCTAAACCAGGTATGGCACCAGCATATGGTATGTTTTTCCCAAGAAGCTTTCAGTAGATTTTCATAGTAGGATTGTGCAAAACATGAAGTAAAACTCTAGCAGTGCAAAAAGCCCTGTTAAATCTGTAAACTTTTCTGTGATTTATTCGTCTCACAGAAAATCATTGACCATCTTTTGTACTTAAATTTTCTTTCCTACTGTAGATTCAACTGCTTGCACCTACCTCTTACATGAATATCTCTCACAGTGTTTGTCACAGCTTGTTTTTTGTTTGAAATCAATGGTATCATTACTGCTACACAAAAAAACCCACAAAAAAACAAAAAAGGAAAGAAAAAAGTAACATAACTTTCATAAATGTCCCCTCTGGATACTTTTCACTGCTCTGCCTAACATTTGTAGACGATGTTTTGCTCACATCTGCTGAAGTAATTTTTTACCACTTTTTCAGCTCAGCTGCATTTTCCCACCTTCTCTCATTCAAATATCGTTGGCTGGTTTGCCTTCCACAGATAAAGCTTCCAACAGCTAAATTCCTATGTCACCAGCTGAGAAGCCTGCTGATTTGATTTTTCATGAACACAGGGCACATACTCATTTGTATTGAGTGCAAATTAAATACATTCTTATGCACACTGGTAAGACTTCAGTTTAAATTGAAAAAGACTGTCACTGTCAATGTAAGATTATAGCTTTACATATAAATATGTCTCCTTAAAAAGCATAGGATTTGGCCTTACCTCTTCAACTAGTATATTAACAATTAACAATTATCCAAGTGTTGTCATGTCTTACCCAAATATGTATTTTATTTTAAGTACTCCCAGTTTAGACTTTGACATGTCAATTTCTTTTTAGGGGTACATATTTTTAAAAACTGCAAATCCAACAGAAAAAAAGTCAAGGGATATCAGCAATGTTACACTTAATGGTGGTTAATAATCTTGATTTTCTAATTTTACTGAGCTTCCTCCAGTTTCACAACTGCTCTAGGAGGTGGTTTTACAGCCCTGTTGCATATCTCACTTTAAAGTACAAGTGACTAGCAGTCATTTAATCTCATTTTCAAAAGTACAGCAGCCCTACATTCCTCCTTAACTACTTCAAACTATTCACTCACCTAATAAATTACCTTAGCAAGTTAGGCCTCCCTGCACTGGTTTTGGCTGTGATGGAGCTAATTTTGTTCATAGTGTCTGGTGTGGGGTTGTGTTTTGGATTTGACTTGAAAACAGTGTTGATAATTCAGAGATGTTTTTGTTTTTGCTGAGCAGGGCTTACCCAGAGCCAAAATCTTTTCTACTTTTCGTGCTGCCACGCTGGTGAGGAGGCTGGGGATGCACAAGGGGTTGGGAGAAGGCACAGCTGGGACAGCTGACCCCAAATGAACAAAGGGATATGCCACACCATATAGTATTTTACTACCTTCATGAAGACGTTTAAAACAGAGGTCTTCAAACATTCCCCGATTCTTCTGAAAAGTTTTGTGGAAAAGCATCTTGATGCCCACCCACTTTAGGATATCATCTACTATATTCTAGCTCAAAATATTTCTTTCTAAATATTTAGTGGGATATCTGATGTGGAAATCCTAACATGAGGCAGATCAAGTATACATTACAATGTCACACAATTCAGAATGGCAAAGAATTACTAATGATTCTCTTTAAAAAGGAAATAAGAGTAAGAATTCAGTATGTACCTTCACAGTTTCATACAGCTATGCAGTTCTTGGTTTCACTTTCATTGGTTGAGAAGGTTGAGTTATTTTTATTTCTTGAGGCTTTCCGGCTTCTTACATAGGTGAGAATTTACTGCTGCACATCAACCAAAATGTTTTTCATTAGACATGTTAGACTGCTTATTCTAAAATAGAAGCTTTCATAATTTTCTTTTTAAAAATTGGTCTAAGGCTTCTACATAGGTCATCATTTGTTTTAGTCACACTTGCTAAGACTCAGTATTGTAGAATCATTTTTTAATCTTTCTTCCTGAGATTTCTTTATTGGCAAGTCACAACAAACTGTAAAATTTGCTACATTTGCCATGAACAGCTTGTGAAACATGTCAACTTTCTCTATAATTTTCACAGGGCTTTAATTATGAATCAATGTGATGTTATGAATAGGGGTATTCATAGTTAATGCTTTCAACATGCAGTAAGCAATATTTCTATTAGTTAAACGTTGCTCATATCCACAGGCACTACATTCTGGATTGCTTCTTTTGTGAATACCCAGGCATGTGCATTTTACTCAGTCTGATGGTCAGGTTAAAAAGGAAATGATGCATTTTCCTTGGAATTTTACATTGCAAATAAGGATGAATTTTCTAACTGGAGAGTTGCAATTCCCTTGGGACAGTTTGTGACTGACATTATATTTTATCTGCACATTGAAACAACACACTTATCAAATGGAAAAGAAGAAGAAAAATTACAAGAGATTTGATCTTTTTTACAGCTTCTAATAGTAAAATACACTCTATGATTAATGAACCTGTCAACTGTAATGGGAAGAATATGTAACAAGTAACTGTGCATTACTTGTTTGTGATTTTTATCTTTTATAAATGCAGCCATGTGTAGGATGATAAGATTAACTCTTTGTGCTTTTAAGTGAACATTATATGCAAGAATAATACAACCTCTGCTGTTTCTTGTCTTTCTGTCAGTTTTCAGTCTTTAGAACTGGAGCTTTTCCTAATTCCAAACAACCATATTATTATTTCATTTGGCATGTCTACACATCTACTGCTGGATATATTATTCAGAGGGATGAAAGACAAAAAATCCCACACAGCCTACCTGTCTCTTTCCATTTAGCTTCTTATGCTTTGTATCCTGCAGCTTTTCTGTGTCAAACAAAAAGATTTTAATAATTACGTCAGGATTTCTATAGGCCCTGCAAGGGGAGAGCCCTGGGTGCACACTGCAACCTGCCTGGCATTGAGACAGCCTGACATGAGGGATATATGTCCTACAGGCCTACATTATTTTTGAGATGCTTGCTATGTAATTTTGTATCCTTATGTCTTATACTCCAGGAATAACATAAAGAAAAAACAATCTTTCATGTCCCACTAACTCAAAACTTGAGGAGTCCTAACATTGTTGAAGTATATTGCAGAGGTATGGCTTTGAGATGGGAAAAAAATCAGGCATTTCTGGCAGTTTTCTCACCAGCTATCAGGAGGCAAAAGGAATGGCAGAGTTTTTGCATCTAAGACTCAGAAATTTCATCAAATGGTGGTAATACAAATATCTCTAAGGAGGACATTAAAAAAAGAAGTTTATGAATTTTCCATGCTATCAGAACATCTTCATTAAATGTCCAGTGGCATTAAAGTAATAGGAAGTTATTTATTGCCCTTATTTACTTTTTGACTTTCAACTATCTCATTGTCTTTAATTGCCTTGGGTAACTTGTACCACTGAAAGTAAAACTTGTATGTTCCAGAAATTCTGAACTAGGAATATGGGAAGTGTTTGCAATTGTAATCAAATCTCAGTCTATCACTTTGTTGTTCACAAAAAAAAATACTATTAGAGCTGAAAAAATAATTTAAATATGTTTTAATGCACTTTAAAATGGGGACACAGTGTTAGAATATAGTTCATTTACAATTTAAGAAAATAGTCCATTTAATTAAGCATTTGGGAATTTGAAGTTTTATGTTTCAAAAGAAAGTTCAAAACTGAAGTACATTTTGAAATCAGATCTGAGCATAGAGAAAAGCATTTGGTATGATGTGAAAATTGGGAAAATTACTTGTCATTTAGTTGAATGTCATTATGAAAATCATTTGTCACCATATACATAATTTATTGCAAGACATTATTTATTGTAATATCACTCCATCAAGTTAGCCTACTAACATTAACAGTGCAGTATGATCATACCAACTATATAAAAAATGTTTAATATCAGTTGTTATTTTTGTGTTGTCTTTACATTGGTATTGGGAAAACAAGAGTCCTATCAAATGAATAACATGTTCAAGGTCCAGCAATACTTGTAGAGAGGAAAGGAGAAAGTTTTCATCAGTATTGTGATATGTCCATTATATATCTTAAGCAAACCTTCTGCAGTATAAACTAATTACACTATTTTTTGTAGCTATCCCATCTCTCTGAATTCAGGCAAAATATTAACCAGAACAGAATCACCAAATATGAGTTCTCCTGAATTTCCTTTCACACACTTTTGCATCTCCAGTGAGATTTTAAAGTCCTTTAGAAGTTAAAGAAAAACACAGGGAAATCAGGTCCATTTGTTAATAGAAAATTAACCCTATGAAGAAGTGCAGACTGTACTATCCAGTGCCATTTTGCCCAAACAAGAGATTGAATATGAAAAGACACCACCCAACAAAACTTCAGCAAAAGAAAAGGTATCAAGACAGAAAAGGAAAATAGTAGACTAAAATCAGAAAAGCTAAGGTTAAGTAAAGGCACTGAAGTTCCATATTTAGAATACTAGAATATAAAACAACTAAAACAACTGTTAGAGATGCAGAATGATTCCACATGGGAGAATATATGCTCAGTAAAATAATGTACTCAACTTGCAAAGGGAATGAAGCAGATTTAGGGTACTGCTCATGAGATAAACTAGTGTCTAAAGTTGTTAGAACACATACAACAACCATTGTTGCTGCCATTATTCTTACACAATATCCATCCAAAACTAAGTGTTGAAAGGATAAGTTGACAAGAAACACAGATTTTGAGGAAGTATCATGTCAAGCGTGTATAATTTTTCTCTGTGGGAGAAAAATTGCTCTTTTTGTTGGTGGAAAGTAATAGATCTAAATTAGTTTGTTATAGGTAAAGCTTTTAAAACTGTCTAAACAATGCATTAATAAACACACAAGAGAAAAGATAACCCAGATGAAAAGAACACGAGATAGAAAGTAATAAAAATTGGACTCAACAAATTAAACTGCGAAGACAGACCAAGAATAATTCAGCAATCTCATCACCCTTTAGAAAAGAAAATTAATAAAATATGAATCCAGCAACCAAGAATTATAAAAGAAGTAGACAGTATAACATAAAGAAAAGTTGTAAGAAAAATTATTTCTTAGCCTGAAAAGTGATATTTCTTTTAATAAATATAAAGAAGACAGTGATCAACTTTCTATGCAACTTTCTATCCAGTGAGAGCAGTAGAAATAATAATCTTTGTAACATGAGGCATTTATGGCAGCTCTTAGGAGATGAAAAAATTGTTCCAGCTAGTATTAAAATAGTTGACCAGCCTTTAGCAGTGAAACACAGTGATTTTAAGAGATCCTCTGTCCTTTAAAAACTAGTTTCAGTAAGAATCTGTCAGCAATGGTCTACGTGTGCATCCCCAGGCTAGTAGGAGGAGAAGGAACAGGATCTCTCCAAGGTAACTTGCAAGCACAGTTTTTTACATTCTCTCTATCTCCAGATTTATCAATACCATAAGAGTGAGCATACACCCTCCCTTGGTAATGTCTCTTATGAATTAGGAGAGTCTTGGACAGCCTTCAGTAATGACTACCCTGTGGTACCTGTGCACCAAAGAGGGCAAAGGAACTTAATTCTTTCCAGAACAAAGAATGGCAATGGGAAATTGTAATTGATCTCCACCAGTCTACTTTTGTGCTCGCTTCTTAACTCAGAGCAAATTTTGAAGGGCTCATCCAGTTTTTCATGCAGGAAGTTTAATTTATGTGCCATTCCAAGCTCATGCAGCGGCCTCTTACAGAGTACCAACTGTATCAGCAGCAAAGGTATTACATGTGACAGAATCACTCAAAAGCAGTCTCCACTGCCTAACATAAGATGCAGATATCTGAATCTGTGCCCCTTGGTCTGGGTCAACAGGCAGCAGCTCCACAGACCAATCTCAGCTTCCTCTTCTTTCAGCAGCACATACTGACACCGGTTGCGTTCACAGGATGTTAAACTTGACAAGATATCACTGACATGATTTGTCTGCTGCAAATGTCCTGTAGCCAAACTGTCCTCTCCTGTGTAAATGCTTACTGAAAGAAATGTCGTAAACTCGAGACTAAGTGCTGATGTAGCACTTGAGAGGCTGAGGGAATCAGACATTTACCAAGTTGTCTGAGTTGGTAAGTAGCAGTTTATTTTTAGTGCCTTCAGAAGTGGCGTGAAATGCCTTCCCTGGTTAACATCCCTGCTCTGACTATAGGAGCAGTCAGTTAATATGTTAACATATTACACTTGCCAAAATAAAACTCCTAAACCGCACCCACTGACATTAATGATAGGCTGTGGAAAGGTTATTAATAATCTGAGTTCAAGTTTTGCTACCAACTGTCACATAAAGTGTTATGCTACTGAATTCATAACACAACACTGGAGTGAGGGAATTCTCTACATTTAAAAGATTTATTATTGTAACTATATTAGTTTTCCATTGTGTATTTTATGTCAAACAGCAAAAAGTTCTATTCTCATTTGTACCATTATTTATTGTTCTATCTATTATCCCTGGAAGAAAAAAAAAAAAAAAGAACTATGAACAACATCTAGTTAATCTTTTGGCTTTAACAATTCAATATTTAAGGATTTTTTTTTTTCCCAGTGTCCTCAATTGACATGACCATTTTTCAAGCAGTAGCATGTTTAGACATGTTTTCTTTTTTCCTATGTGTTCATAACAGTCTGCCCCTTTACTCCCAAATAAAGCTGGCTGAAATTTGGGGTGGTGTTTTTTGTTCGTTTTGTTTTGTTTGTGGTGGTGGTGGTTTTTTTTAAATGAATGGTATCTAGCTGGAAAATGTACTTTTATGCAAAATGAAGAATTAGTGTTGAAATGCACCAGTTACCAAACATTTAGTTGGGAAATTCTGCAATGGAATGCTTGGCTTCTTAGCTTAGTCACTGATACATGAATTTGAATTTTCCATCTGCATCACCAGCCCTCAGATATTAGCTTGTTTTTAAGCTGCTAGTAAATTCTTGTCCAGTACTCCTCTACTCTGGGGATCACTGACCAAAGTGATTGTCACTACAATTCAGGAGTCACTATGGCACTAAAAGTTGGACTTCATAATTTGGTTTTCCACCCACCAACTCTTCCATCTTTGGGTTAAGCACACAACCACTATTCTGTTTGGAATTGTTTATCCTTTTGACTATCTGACAGTGTCAGTAAACGGTTTTATTTCTAGTTAGCAAAAAGGCTTAAGTATTCCTATTATGATTTTCTATACTCCTCTGGGAATAAAGAATGAGGTTTAGAGAAAGAATGAGCCATTTTTCAAGTTAGAAGAAGGGTACAGCAAGTATTTAAAGACTCTTTCTGTTGCATCAAAAACTTACTTACTGGATTTTTTCTTGTTTTACAGAAGTTGTAGTTAATTAATTGACTAAAAGCATCCTCTTTGTTTTTCTCTGCAATTTACAGCTTTTGACTCTGAGAAACTCCTTTGAGGAAATGACAGTAGACCTTTGTTGTAGCTCTAGATACTGAGGTTATTCCAAAACATTTTTCTTATAAATACTAATGGAAAATCCTGATTCACTACCTGATTCCAACACTGTCTTGGGTTTGTTTCTTAAACAAAACAAAACCAAGCTCCCTACCCCATCTCCACAGTACCTAGGGGCCTGTCAGCTAAAATAAGTCTGTGGAGATATTTGCAAATCAGAAAAAAATTAACAGAACTTTAGCTAGAACAATGATGATTCAAAATACTTCAATTTTACAAAATTTGTCACTACTAAATCACTTTCAGTAGTGCAGGTCAGATGCAGGAGAAATTTCTGCAGGGAAATGTCAAGTTTGGAATTGCAGAGGACGATCATCATTTAAAAGTCTGCCACAGCATTTCTCACCTACTGCACTACAGACGTGGTTAGTACTTGTGGATATTGGCAATTGTTACATGCAATTACTCATATTACTTTATAAAGTGCTCTGTAACTGCACTGTAGTGATTCTGACAGTGTTTTTGTGTCCCTTGGCTGTTTCAGTGTCTTATTGTATAACCTCACAGTGTTGTTTTTGGACCAAGCTGTGTAACAGCAAAATGCAGCAATGTTCATGTACTTAAGGTGACTCTGATGAGTTTGTTTAACTTTCAGCACAACCCTTTGAATACAAAACAGGTCTCAGTGCTGAATACTCATCCACAGCTGTAATAAATTTATTTACTCTCCTGACCACTGTCAAGGCTGCAAATTAAAACATCAGAGAAAGAAGTTATTTAATAAATTTTAACCAGCATTTAACCTCTCATTGTCATCTTAGTTTGAGATTTATAGAAACACAGAATAGAGCATATACAGCTTTGTAATGTTTGAGAGCAGAGCATTGGCATTAAAAGGCCAAAAATCATACCATTGGTAATAAATAAACATATTGTTAATATAGAACAAGTATTGCTTTCACACCTTTGAAAGGTTATAAACATAAAATGTGGATTTAAACAAATGGGCAATAAAACACTTCTGAAAAAATGCATATATAGGCTACATTTATTGCGTATGATGAAGAGATGAGAGCATTCTGGCGGATGAAAATGTCCAGGTGTTTCCTAATTCTCCAAGTGGGCATTTTCTGAGCTTAAGAATTTCGCACTTGACAGATGCAACTTCCTGAACCTTCTGGTAACACTGTAGATATACTAGGGAACCCCAAGAGGCAACGCTGGCTTTTTTTTCTCTGCACTCCATGCAGGGTCTTTCAGGTCAGCTGCCTGCTAAGTGCCTCCTCCAGGCAGCCTACCAGGTCTGATACTGTGTACATACAAAATGCAAAAGCTATCTGGGGGTGGAAGACACTGTGCAAAATTGTAAAGGACTATTACAGTTTTGGAGACACCTACTATGAGTGCCAGGCTTTTGGTACAAAATACTGATTAGTTTCATGGCAGTGGCTGCTGAAAATTGCTACCTAATTAAAACAGTATTATCTTTTTTTTTTTTTTGCTGTGCTATGAACATGCACTTTTCTGGAGATTTGATGTTCCAAGAACAGGTCTCTTTGTAAACCTTATTAAGTGAAAATAAGGATCATCACAAATATACATTCTACCTAGTAGAAGCTCTTGTAAGCTCTTCTTTACTCCACCAGGGCTGCTATTCTTTCCTCCTAATATAGATAATTTATAGAAAAAAAATCTCTAGTGTTCTGTTACAGCAGTAAGACACACATCTTTACACTTAAATTAAGGGTTTTTTTGCTCCCAAATTTGCCCCTCAGGGGCACAGACATCAAGAAATCAAGAGGAGGGTAATTTTTCTGTACTCTCAGCTGAGGTAATATATGGTCTCTAATAAGACATGAGCAGAGCCTCTACTCTCTTGCCATTGTCTGTGAAGCCAAGATGAGCATACATTCCAGATTTGTCATTTTGGAACATTATTTCACCTATTTTTTTCTAACTTTGTCATCTTCTCCTTTGCTTGTTTGGATCCATGTCCTCTCCTCCAGTCAGTCATTTCCTTTGATTGGTTTGTTTTTTTCAGGATGTTGTGGGTTAGAATTGACTTAGTTTTTTCAGTCATAAAGACATAATGTTGCCAAATCTGCGCTTGGGGATATTGCAAATGCTCATTCTGTAGGAGCTGTAGCAAGCAGAAGGCAGCACTTTTGTGACTGTCACCCTCATTTCATCTTAGCAATGGCTCAAATACAGAAAACTGCTGCCTGAGTACACCAAAAATAAAATTCTCTTATACTTCTGCACACTGTTAATAATTTAAATAGAAACAGTGGCAGAATAATAAAACTTGATGCCACACCCTCTTCAGTTCTGAAAGTTTTACACATGGCAACTGCATTAGAAAATGAGGGAGGATGCAGTAAGATATCTACCCTTTTTAATGTATATGTCTTTTTAAAGAAAGGTGTGATTATATTCTGAATAGGTCAGTCTCTGCACCTGGCATTTCTTCTCTTTTTCCTATGACCTTTTACTAAACAAGTGGGATATTTGCAATCTTTTTGGAACTGTCCATCCATTTGAGGCAGTGAATACAAGAGGCACAGTTTGACTATATCAGAATTATTGCAGTGGGTTATTGCAAAGGCAGAAACCACCTACTGCAGGTGGAAATGTTTCTTCCATAACAGCATGTCTCCAATTCAGGTTTAACTTTACTTTGTCTTCTGTTTGCTCATCCACATTTCTAAAGATTTAAATAAATGTGCAGTCACATTTGTTCACGGAAAATAACAAATGAATAAAACTGCACTGGACAGATTTGAGTTTCACAATGTATGCTGAAACAGATGTCTTCTCTTCAATGGCTCTGGAAAGAATTATTAATATGGACCTTTCTTGGTTATGAAAGAGACAATTAGGAGCTTTAATCCAATCTCTAATAGTTCAAAAATGTTATTTTTTATTAGATTTCAGCAGCAAAGAATACCATTTAGATAGATCACCAGAGTAATAAGCAACATGATGCTGGGTTCCACCCCATCTGTGATATTTTAAAAATACACTCTACTGGTGCCAAACTTCAGATTTCCCACGGGAACATTTATAAGAATACAAAGCTCAATAGGCAGCACTGATGCTGTATTAAGGATTTGTGTCGTTTCCACTACAGAATAAACATGTGCTATAAAGGGGCATGTAGGATTTTATTAGTAGAGAACTGAAGTTTGACTTACATGAAAGATTTTATTCTGTTCAGTGCAGCACAGAGCTATCACATTTTCAGAATTTTTTTCTGCTGTACCAAGACAAAGGCATGGGGAACATTTAAATCTTTTGTTAATGAACCTGTTTTTAACCCATGGAGAAATAGTTTTAAATATGGTTTATAATCTGTTCAATGAATATGATAGCTTCAGCTTGGTCCCTACTGGATACTTTTCCATATTTCAAAACCTACTCTGCTTCCCAAATTTGGCACAGTAGCAATTTTTGGTGATACAAAGCCAAGAACTGAAATTCTAGGGTGTTGGAGGTTGGGTTTACGGACTATTGGAGAAGCTGTGAAGAGGAGAATATACAAGGTCTGTCACAGCCATCTGTCCCCACCCAAACAATTTAAGGAGCAGAGCTGCTAAGTGATTTGCTCAAAATAAGCAGGCTATTCCTCTATTCCATAGAGGAATGCCAGAACTAAACCTGATCTGAGAATGTGCACTCACATAATCCAGTGTAGGACCACACTAAAGCATCATTATTCCAGATACACAAAGTTTAATGCTTACTCTTTCTTCAATAGGGCCAAATGCTTAAACAGTCAGTTCTTCATGGACACAGATCAAACAGCTACAGTTAAGCCAAGGTTAGGGACAGTTGGGCTTCAAGACTTAGACTGAAATTGTAATCCTCAAAGCCACAGATCTTACTGCCAGCAGAGCCAAACACTTCAGTTCTGTGTCTCCTTTGGATCAATGAGTATTAAAAACTCCTACATCTCTGTCTGTGGTGAAGAGAGTACCAAATACAATGTGGTGTGTGGACAAAGCCTAAGAAATCTTTATTTCTAAAATAAGTGCTGCTCCTGATGGGAAATATCCCTTTGTAAGTTCTCTGGCACAAATGGCTTGCTCATGGGACTAGGATGCAATGACAAGGGTTTGACAGAGCAGAGGTTACAGTCACTTGGTTGAATCACTGTGACAAAAATGGTCCTTAACTAAATTCTAGCTCTTAACAGCTAGCTGGCTTCAGCTCTCATCCTATAGTTTCTTGCCTCCTGATTGCAAGGAAATAAAAATCTTTTTTTCCTGAAAGTTGAATCTAGCACAACTATAGACAGTGATCCATACATAAATCTCATTTGGCCACAGACCATGAGCAAGGGCCCCTATCAGTCAGGTTTCATGTTCAGAACATCAGACATCAGTGATTTTGGATGACTTGTGGATGGATGGTCTGAGACTGGGGCCATGGTTAGTTTTCAGAGGACCAGAGAAGAAAGATCTAGATCTGCCATTAGGTTTTTAAAAGACCAAAAGCTTGAATGCAGGCAAGAATCACTTGACAAAAAGGTTTATTGATGAGAGTTTCAATAGATGTGGCTTTGGCCTGCTAAGCAGTTACATTAAGTGAGAGATTTTGAAAATTTGGATAGAAAAACTGACTTTGTATTTTGATTCTATTACAAGAGCTACAAATATTTCAGATGAGGAAATTATATTCTTACAATACCTGCAGCAGGAAGAATTGTTGAGAACAAAGTAAAATTTGATTAAGATGCCCAAAAAAGTTGAAGTCCTTGGTTTTTCTAGGTCTCTTGTGGACTAGGAAGAGGGCTGAGCTTAGTAAAGCTGAACAGCATCTAAAACAGAGCAAGTATTATGCAATATAGGTCTAGGAGTAGACTGAGGATTAGGTAGGTACCAAATACTTCTGAAATGTGTCACTGGACCTTGAAAACACACTACATTTAAGATGACCATTCTTAGCAGACAATGAAGATCATTAATTCTAAGAGGCATGTAGATCACAGGGCTACACTTCTACTTAGGACAAGTTGATATCATGATGAGTGTTTAGGACAGCATGTGAGAAGAACTATATTTATTGATAGAAATTGATGTGAACTACGTAAAAATTCACTCAGAAGGAAATGCTTACAAAGAGGTACAAAATACAATTTTCCCAGATCACTGGTAATGTACTTTTCTTTTAAGTACCCAATTTGGTATCACAAGTGGTCTAAACTTGCCACAGTTGGTCACGACTGCCCCTCTCCTTTGCTACTTGTATTGATTGGTCAGTGCTACTTCCATATAAGTAGACAAAGAAATTTTGCAGTATTTACAGTAAATTCCTGGAACAGAAAAAAGAGCATATTATAATATAGAAAAACATCCCTATGGGTTAGATTCAGTCTGTCCTTCCCTCCCCAAATGACATTAGGTTATACCTTTCACCCTTAAAAGCTATACCTCAATGCTGCAATAAAATTATATAAGGTTAAGAAAAGTAGTCTGCCACAATGCACCATTATGCAGATAAAAACTCCTCACATCTATCTGACCTGCTATATTAGACAAGTTTCCATTGCCAGAAATCCCATATATGCAAGCTTTTTTTCTCAATACACAGTAGAAAATTGGCTGTATATGCCAGGCTCATAAAGCAATTTTCTGCTTACCTAGGACAACTGTATTTTAAGTCTGACTGCTTGTTGCTTCTCTTCTTGTTTCTATTTAGTCTAGAGACAGATTTACTGTTTTTCTTCACATGAAAATTACAGTGCTTTCTATGCACTGCTGAATGTGTAATGTCCTACAGGTTGGCAGACACAGTAAAAGCATTTCCCTGGAACAGATCTGACAAAACAGCTGGGGGTATTTGTAACAAGGAAGGGCTTAAAGGCCATGCTCAGAACCATGGTGGGTTTGGCTCTCTGCAACTGTGCCCATATCCCACACTGAACACAAAGGGAGCCAAATTCTCTTTCCTAAAGCCCATTTAAGTATTTGTACAAAATATTAGACACAGGAGAAGTGCTAGATTTGGAAGGCCTCCAAAATATGAATTTTTGTCAGGACTGATGTATGGCAATGTTCATCAGTCCTCCTCACCCTACCTGTCACTTGCCAAAGCTCACAAATGTACTAAAGCCTTGTAATGTATTTAAAACATCCCAAAAGTCAAGAGAGGAGAGGAAACTAGTACCAGCCTCAGGCTGCCCTATGCAGGGGAAAAGTTTTCTGCATAGACACCTCTACACAGGGAGGTCTGCATCATGTGCATAATACACAGCCCAAGTCTGGGAAATGCACTTCACAAAAAGCAACCACAGCTACCAGGGCAGAACAGCGTACAACAGTGCTTGCTAGTAAAAAGAAAACTGGAGGTTAGAGTGAAACTATTTCTCTTTTAAATCTCATTTTAGCAAGGGTCTGGCTCCCCTGAGCATGGTGAATTATGTGTGACTGTGTGCACTGATGAACAGAAAACACATTGAGAAACACACAGAAATCACTTGTAACTGCCAAGTCCCACTTAATCTAATGTTACTGATTCAGTGCATGTGTTTAATTTTAAGATTTTTCTCTGTCCTCCATTTCAAACCATATACAGAGTATATGGCTTAGGAATACAGAGTATAAGCAGTTTCTTCTGTGTATTCTGCAGGTAATAAATAGTTCCAAGAAGAAAACCTATTTATATTGGAATACTAGATGGAGCTCCTGCTAAAGCTTATACACATAATTTCCTAGTGAAATATTAATTATATATATAATATTAATTTATAAATATACATATAAACCTTTTTGGATTTCTGTCTAAAATTTTGCAGAAGAGTACATTATAACCCCATTATACTTTACATCAAACCTTTGGTGTGAAGGCAAACTCTTTACTCTCAAAAGTAAAGTAAGCCTCAAGAACATCTTTAACAGTTGAAAGTTCCTTCTTGAAAAATTCTGGACAACGTAACTAATTTTTCTCCTAATATCCATTTACCCTTCACTGATACTTGACTCAGAAGGGAGTTGTGAGTGTTTGGTGTTTCACAAAAGAGCAACTGACAGGCTCTTGACTTTTGTACCAAGAAAACGAAATTGAATGAACTATTTAGAAACACCTGGATGCTTTCAAAGTGTCAATCTGTATGAAAAAAACCCCATATATATTATAGAATGAATATTGTGTTTATTTCAACACTATGCACACATTTTGGATGACCTTAATAATCTACCAGCAATGTTAATTCCTAGGAATGACCCTCTTTTTCAGTCAGGCTACTCCAACTTTTAAAAGTAGGCCCACTAACACAAACAAAGCAAAAGAGCTATTCAAGGATATCCTTGAAACTTATGTTGAAGTGATTTCCTGAATAGAATGAACCTGAAGACATGCTTGAGGTCTTTCTTGAAAATGGGCTTACATCACACTATGCAATCATGGAATCATAGTAAAAGGATAGAGATACACAAAACCAGATAAATTTCTACAGTATTTATATTAATGTAATAAACATATCAGTGCTTTAGAAGTATTGAACATCTCACCAATGAACAATTGAACATCTCAGACTTTCAGTCCATAAGTTTCATTTCTAAGCATATAATTGCATTTCTTTCCTAATGCCCATCACCTTATAAAAATTCCATGCCATTACAAATTTAAAAAAGAAAGTAATGCACTGAAAGGAAGAAATACACTAAATTCCACACTGAACCTCATGTATTTTCTACAATAAAATAAAAGTTTTATGGTAAACCAAAAGGAAAAGAAAGCGAGTATAGAGGGGAACATATAGGTGTTCCCAACGTGAAGAGTAGAGCAAGGTCAGGGATTTTTATAAGGAGATCACTGGACAGATCCACAGGGATGAGGCAGGTCCAAGGTGGAGCCAGGAGGTCATTGGCAGTAGATCCTGGGTTCAGAGGTCTGTGGCCGGGCAGAAACACAGCCACAGCACAGCTCAGGTGAGTACCATGGTCTGGAGTCTGAGTTAAAATGCAGTTAAATGAAGTTAAAATGCAGTTTTGCAGAGCAAAGCAGGGGAGGACCTGAGGAGGTTTTTGAAGGATGTTTCACAGTGGGCTGTTGTCATCTTATTGCAAAAGTTCCATATCTTCTTGGTGATCTCTCATAGGCAACTCCTCACAGCACTGACTCCTTCTTCACAATACAGCCAACAAACTCCAGCTAGCCCACTCTTTTATAGCACTCATCCTCACCGGACAGAGCTGTGGCCTGTTAAGAGCAGGCCTGTTCCTAATCTTTGGTAATTAGTACAGCTGCAACTCCTCAGAGGAAAGATTACCTTTTGCACCATCTTTTTTTTCTTACATTCTTACATTACTTTTGGACTTTATTTCATTTTGAGAAGAGTGAAAAAGAAAACTCTTCATGTTACAAACAACTCCTAGGAAAAAAAAGCCACCAAAAATGTTTGGTAATTAATGATGCATGATGAAGCCAATCTAATAAATTTGTGAGTGCGTGGAAAAGAAACTAGGACACTGACAGAAAGGCTTTGGTAGGTCACTTAAAACAAAAGACAATGCATTTCTGAATGCAGGAGATCACCGGAGACCGTCCGAGATGGGCAAAACTACTGCTGTCAAAAGAGCAGAACGAAAGGAGTCAGGCACAGCTGGTGGAAATACACAGTAAAATTTCTTGAGGATAATTTTTAATTATATTATGGCGGTCACCAGAGAGAGGCTGAACTCCTGTCCTGATGGAAATTGATTACCCTCCACAAGGTGTCCCTAAGAGAGCCTCCAAACAGAGCCAATGTTTCAAAAGACAGTCTGGCTTCTACTCATAGCAGGTTAGCAATGTCCTGTCCTTCTAGCAGTGTAAAAGCCAGTCTAATCAGGTGTGAAGCATTTGATGTATGGAAAAATTAACCAGCATCTAGAGAGAGAACCTGGCACAAAATGAAGAAGCCTGGCAGCTGAGACAATAGACCTGGCAGAATCTACAGGAGTTTCATTCCAGTTTTGTTGAAGTTAATTCTTTTCTGCTTTCTATTCTTCATAGGTTTTCTTTCATTTTCATTCTAGGCTGTAAATCCAAATAAGTAAGCAAGCTATTCTGCTATGTGCCAAGACACCATTCTGCAGAAAAGCACAAAAAAATCTTTCCATTTATTTATCTCTAAACTCTTTGTTTCAAAACATGGCTCTAAAACTAATTTTACAAGCATCTTTTTACGGAATGCAAATAATATGAGTTAGAATATCTGAGGATATATTAATAACAAAGTAAAAGCAAAGTAAAGTATTACTAAATTCAGTAAATGTCCTCACACGCCAATGGAAAATAGTGTTAATTTTTAATAAGCACTTAGCTAAAATCAGTGTCTTGCATATTGGCGAATTGCTAAGGAAGTCAGGCAGCTCTTTCATGTAATTATTTGTCTACCCAAAAAATGTGTGCAATATTTTGTTTCAAACAAAACCAAAACCAAGTACCCACATCTCAGATTTATATCATGCTTTACCCAAATATACTCTCTTTAGCTCTTTTTGAGCTTTTCACCCCTTTCTGTCTGCCCTTGGATTTCTTCCACCTTCTTCCTTGAAATGTCTGGAGTTTTTTTGTTTGTTTGTTTGGTTTTTTGTTTGGGGTTTTTTTTTTGTTATTGTTGTTGTTCTTTTCCCTCGATGTACAATACTCCTTCAGAAAAGAAGAAAAGAAATTAAACCCATATTTCTCATCCCAAACTCTCCTCATACATTTCACCTTCCTGAGTATGGCCAGAGTTTTGGGAAACACTTTGTACTGTGTTGTCTACTTCCCACTCCCCCAAAAATTAATTGCATTTTTCCTGACTGACTAGTGGTGCTACCATAGCTTGGCCTTACTGGGATTTTCATGTACATCCTAGAAGATATATTTAGAAAAAAGAACACTTTCTTCATTGCAAAGCTTACCTTGGCCAAGGCACTCAGTGATAAGTAGTTTAGTTTTATAGACACACAAATGGACATCCACACTGTAGACCAGCTTGATTTGTATCCATGTGTTTTCTTCCTAAAACAATGACCATCCTGCACTCTGCTCTAGAAGAAGCTGATGTTCCTTCTACAAAAGCAATAATACAAACTCCAAACTTACTTTTCTCAGATACTGCTCTCCCCAAAAGAGAATTGTGTTGTGCTGTATTGATCCTCCACTGGCAGTAATTGCAGCAGCTGGCACAGCTGGTCCCACACATGGTAGATGTGCATCCACATGTGCCTCTGATCATCTTCTGTTACAGAGGAACTGTGCTGCTGTATTTACTCACGTGTACTGAGGATACAGAGCAAGGGCCTTGTCCCTGGGGGTGCATGTGTGCCGCTGCCATTGGGCACTTGTGTAAGAATGCCACAGCATGGATCCATCATGGACCAAAAGTGCATGGGAGCAGATGAATATGTGGAAATGCTGAGAAATCTGAGTATATTGCCATCTCTGCATTTTCTCTATTCATATGCAAGAAGAAGGTTGTGGCAGGACAATTAAAGGCGTGATGATATCATAACATCATTTTGACTAATAAACAGCAATAATAAATGCTTCCAAAACTGCTGTGAGACAATTTTAATGGAGTTGTGTGAACAGCTGCCTCTGACCCTCTGCCATACTGGCACATGAATACTCAAGGATATGTCCACCTACTCACAAGCTAGGGACTGCTGATATCTGAAAGTAAGCTCTTCCAAATCACTGCAAAGCAGCAGCTGACAATTTCTATACTGACAAGGAAACTGTCAATATTGAGATAACAGAGGCTGGAAGGCAATTGTTGATGTAATTTAATTTTAAATGCTGATTTTAGCTTACTTTCTCCTAATAAAAAAAAAAAAAAGACGAAAAAGGAAAAGAAATAACCATCCCATTTCTGGTTCAAACCTGAGGCCCTACCCGCCCCCACCATTGCTCAGGGTAGGTTCAAGGCTGAAAATAAGAATTATGTACATTTCCTTTAATTATGTAGATTTCCTTTAATGAATCCAGTCATGGGCATGGAGATGTGTGATGTTACAATGGGGCAAAAAGATGCTTTGCTGTTTTACCATTAGACTATATCTTTGAAATTATTTGTAGAAGCTCTTTTAAATGTGTAGGTTTTCAATGACATCACGGAATCATAGACTGGTTTGGATAGATCATTTAATTCCAACCAGACAAGGAGAATTTTACTAGACCAGGTTGCTCAAAGCCCCTTCCAATCTGGCCTTGAAAACTTCAAAGCATTCCTTCTTAATATCTAATTTAAAACCTGCCCTCTGTCACTTTAAAACTATTGTCCCTTGTCCTGTCATTACATGTCTTTGCAAAAAATCCCTCTCCAGCTTTCCTGTAGCCCCTTTGGGTACTGGAAAGTGCTCTAAGGTCTCCCTAGACACTTCTCTTTTCTAGGCTAAACAACCCAAATCCTCTCATACTGCCTTCATAGGAGAGGTGCTCCATCCCTTTGTGGCCTCCTCTGGACTTCGTCCCGCAGATTCATGTCCTTCTTATGTTGGGGAATCCCAGATGTGATTGCAGTACTCCAGCAGGAGTCCCAAGAGGAACAGAGCGGGGGGACAATCCTTTTCTTCTGCTTTTTATGCTGCTGATTCTGGTACATAGATCTGTGGTGGGAACTTCATTCAATTCACAGAAATTTTTTGTGTGTCTTTCATTTCTTTCTGTGTGGATTGCTATTGCTTTACACTGTAGGCTGGGACAGAATGTGCTACCAAAGGTACAGTCATTTCTTCCACAGAAGAGAGAAAATTTCCTCCCTGACATCTTGACAAAGGCAGACGCTGATACTTGTTTTCATTTTGTGTGCCTCTATTTCATCCCTGTACAGCAACTTCTCAGATACCACCCTTACAAGTATGGTAGATGCAATTAATTGAGAAGAGGCTGAGACCTGCCACATTTGGGGGCACTTGGTATCAGGACAATGAGCCTCACTGTGTTCTGCTGGTTATATTTTAGTTATTTCAGGCTTGAGATGCTCCTTGAAATGTTACATAAACTGGATAACCTTGGGCAGATCAGGCAGCAGTTTCCAAGGCCTTCAATTATACAGACACTCTGTGAATGAACTGGAAAAAGACAGCTATAGAAACAGTGGTAGGGAGAAGGCAAGGATCTCTGAAATCTAGAATCTAATCTGTAGAAAAATCCTGAGATTTGACAGCCAGGAGAACAGACATTTTGTGGAGAAAAGAAATAGGGTATTGAACCAGCACAGGGAGGTTGTGGATAATAATACCTTCTCTGTTGCTTGGGCTCCATATCCTGGACAATGTAATGAAATACAGTTATTGTGCTACCAACAGAAAGTGCCAAGAGGCCCTGAAGAGACCTTTGCATTTGATACCACCACTGGGATTTATAAGTCAAACCCTTATCCTACCTGTAAACCCAAATTCCAAGCACAGATAAGCCCAGTTTTAAAGACCTTGTGGCTGACAGGTACAATCCAAGGAAGATTCCAAAAGAAGCATGAAAGTGAGTCACAACTGAAGAAAACTTTCTTTCTTTCAAATTTCTACTTGGAATACACTTTTTAAATTTGTTTGCTTAACAGTTTTTCTGCTTACATCATCCTTTTTGTTCCTTCTTCCCCTAAGATTGACTGGGAATCCAGGGCACAGCTCAACAAAAGACAGTAAAATTAGATTATACTTGGTGAAAGTGTTTTAAAACTGTATCCACATCTACAAGAGTACTTAATTAAAATAAATTATACTTTATTGCTCATTACAATATCTATAAAAATTAGTAACAGTAAGGTTGTGATATCTTCACAACTGCATTTATGTGAAGATTATTATTAGGTACACTACACACAGCAAAGCTTACCAACAAGGGAGAGAGGTGTCAGTCAATAGCTTTCATGCAAGAAGTAAAAAGAAGCAAATGCAAATATATAGGGTTATATTTTGTTCTGTTTTACTTAAATTTTCTGGGACATTATTTTCTGGGTGAAAACTGGCATTTAAAGCTTCACTTTCAGAATGTTGAAAGTGTCATTGAGATAACATGAAATTTTACGGATCCATGAAGGCCTAAATGTGTCAGTCTGTATAAAGTAAAGTGAGCATTGCCATGTCCCTGATGGGGAGGACTGCTGAGTAGCACATCCACTCCCCACTGCACGGGGCGCTGTGTACAGCTATGTGGGAAGGGCACGGAAAGAAGAAGGTGCTGCTCCCTTTCTTGGTTTCTCACCTGCTTGAAGATGTCCTCTGAACATATTAAATGCTCAATCTTTTTGTCAGACAGACTCAGTTCCTTCAGACACTCGCAGAGGCCCAGAATAGACCTGGATCAATTCAGAGCCCCTGTATTTGCCACACTCCTGCAACAAGGGTACACCAGGGTGGGCCAAAGAGGGGCATGCAGCCCCACAGAGCTGAGGAATTATGTGTAAGGAAGCTTGGGCTTACACTGGGTTTATGTTCTTCAGTCTCCTGCTGTGTGAGCTCCAGAGTGATTTTTAAGGGCTGCTTCATGGGAATTGTGTTGTCATGGCTGGAGTCAAGGTATGCAGCACTCATCTGTTTGAAGAAACAATGAGGGAGAAATCTCCAGTAGATGAAGCCCTTGAAAGAGAGTTTCTTTTGACACTTCCTAGGCTTTTGAGAACTGAGAAATCAAACTTAATTGGAATTTAAAGACATGATATGGTAGGAATGACCGATGACACTTGATAGTTGAACCTGAATCAAATTTACAGCAAAAGTCATTTATAGGAAATATTTCAAAAGAGGGCACTTTAACATGTTTAAATATTTTCTCTTAACCCCACAGCTCTTTAGATCATTATTCATAGTTCATAAATAATAGTCTAATGCCCACTAAAATACATATGACAAAATGTGCTTTTCCATTTTGCAAAACCTAATGTATTTTTACATCTAGGTATATTCCTAGAGCAAATCAAATGTTGCAAAATGCCATTTAGTTTAATTGCATGTATAAACATACAGATCAAAAGAGAAAACAACTGATTTTACTCATTATCTTTATCATGACAGCTGTGGGCAAAAAGATTACTAGTCTAAGGGTAATCTTTCTTTATCCTTACTAGTTTAATTTTCCATGTTGGAACTAACTTTTAAACTACAAAAAGTAACTTAGTAATAATAACTATACTCTTTTAAAAAATCTATTTTTGTTTTAAGCCAGCTAGTCAATTTCTGACAGGTAGTGTAAACACAGAAAACTGTTCTGTAAACTGAGAAATAGCCACCCTAATAGAGTGCAGTCATCATCTACAACTTATATCAGACTACATCTGACAAAACTCACTTTCAAAAGACTTAAGCATTCATTACAACCTCGATGAGGTACTGACAAAAAAGGTAAATAAAAACACAAAAAACCATTTCCACTGTGGATTACTTTATAAATTCTGTCAGTCCACTATGTATTGTATGTTCTTCAGAGATTATGACTGATCCATGACATTTCTGAGACAGCCCATTGCAGTTGCAGTATTATGGCTTTAAATGTAATATCGGACATCACCATGAGAAAAGAATACCCCCAGGAGTCGAGGACAGAAGGTAATACAGTGGCTCTTTCAGTGGTGTGGGAGACATGGCAAACTGCTGCATAGCTGAACAGTTCCCCTTTGTTCTCTGTTCAGCTATGGATCCGATTTCTCTGAATTGGGCTTATTACAATAAATATAGATGCACAACATGATTATTTATGGGAAGAAAACAGACAAAAGAGGTTGAGTTGCTGGTACCTAAAACCTCATTTTCTGAGCTTCTCCCCTTGAGGCCCTTTTCATTTGTTGCACCATTGTATTCTCATTGTTGCTCAATGATACAAGCCTAAGCTGTTCATCAATTTACCCACTCCCCCAATCTCTTTCTCTCTCATGTGTGCTTCCTCTCTCTTCCCATGTTAATAGTTCCCCTGAAATCCTATCACTTTGCTGGAGGATTGATGTAAGTCTCCAGCAATTAACATAATTACAAGCCTGATTATCTTCTAATTGCATTATGAGTATTTGGTTATTCACTACACAAATTAGAGAAAATTAAAGAGGAGCAAGATCCTGTGGTGTGGGCGGTATGCTTTCTAAACTGTTATGATCATCTGAATGCTGTGAGATAACAAGAAGGTGAACACGTTTTATGTTCCTATTGGCTCACAGTTCTTCTTGTCATTGTGTAATTTCTTTTTCTTCTTTCAGCTGTGTTTCCTGTCACTGAAAGATGCAGTCCTACTTCATTTATTTACTGACAACATACAGTAAACTACAGTAAATGCTGTATTTTTCTATATAGATTTGGCAAAGTAAAATGATAGGAATCCAAATAAAAGGCACTCAGATGATAGAGTTCTCTACAACTGAGCAGCATCAATAATTCAAATACATAATTAAGGGATACTCTTTGTCGTGGCAGAGGAACATAGAAATAAAAACCATCAACAACTGCACATTATTGCCTGTTTCTTCTTGAGTTTTTGAGGTTATTCCATTATTAGTTAAATAATCAGGGATAAATTCAAATAGTGAGTAGAAAAAACTGCTAGAGGGCAGTTTTAAGCCTGAATTAGACTTTGATGCAGCATAACCAATATAGGACAAAAGTCACTTTACTGTCACCAAAGCAGCAATGAAAAGGTGCTCTTGAAATGAACAGAATGGAATTTCATTAAGGGAAAATTAAGTAACTGGATATATTTTAAAAAGAAAATAATTGGAGTTTGACCAAAATATGGAGAGAAAAACTTATGACAAGGAAAGGGAACAGAAAACATTGTTGCTTTTGCTGTTTGGGTTGAAGATTGTGAATGCTGCTGGAAAAACAGCCATCTCATGCCTCATGCGGGACTAACCACCCCGTTACACACAAAAAAACCCCAATGAAGTAGGAGGTAAATCAGCTGAACTCCCCTGAGCAGTGCTTTGAGCATCATGTGCTGACTTCCCCCCTAAGTAACTGCCAACTCTTGTGTTTTGGGATAACTTGGTACCTGCCTGGTTATGAGCCAAATCCTGCTAATGTTCTTCATCTTAGAGATGTGTTGTCAATATAAATTAACTTGGCAACACTCAAAACTGGTGTCCCTGAATGAATTTACAGGATAATTTACGTATTAGTGATTTAATATCCTTGAATATAACTTTGTCCTCTGTACCAAGGGACTTGTAGTACACTCTTGGTTATAACATTCCCAGATGCAAATGTCACCCAGACACGAGGGAATAAACAGATGACATTTGCTTATTTCAAAAGTGTCAGCACACAGTCTTTGGTCAGGAATTTTGCCTTCTGACCTGGGAACTGTATAGTGTGGAATTAAAATACACAACCTAAGGCTTTGTAGCTGTGAAATGCTCACTATGAAAACACATTTCTATTCACATAATTTCCTTGAATGTACCTGAGGCATTCAGCTGCATTTCCCTCTGGGTTTTGCTGGAGAATTAGGACCTAATGAACATAACTTTCTCAGCCAAGCAAAGTGTACACTGTAAAACTCACTGCTATTTACATGCAAACAGGAAATTTTAGCTTTGATCTCTTCCCTGTATCTCCTTACATATCACCATGTGATTTTCTGTCCAGACTGTTCCCAAAGACTTTCCATTACAAAAATCGTTAATAACACTCCCTGTCTGCAAACATCTCCTGGTGCTTAGACAGAAGTTGCAAAACTAGAATAGTGGATCCTAAATAGGGCCACAATCCTGCAAGCAGGTCTCATTGACTTATTTGATCTGTGTTATTCTAGCTTCTGTATTCATACCTCCTTAGGACGGGCAGGAAAAGAATGCTATTTTTCCACTTCCTTTAGGACATAAAAGTATGTCTTTCTTTGTAGAGCTCTTAAAATCCTTAACTTTTGGACATTTACTGATGAAACAAGTTGGCCATTATTATAACATCAATCTAAGACAAACTTCAAGGAGAAAAGAGAACAATCTTAATTATCTATCACTCTATGATGGTCGTTAAAAAAATCTCACAAGAACAGAAGAATTTTCTTATAAACAGATGCATGCATATTTTCATTTGATGCTGCCAAGTGTATACAGAAAACTCTGGGAACCAATGACCATGTGTTTCATCTGATCCATCCAGACAGAAAATAAAGAGAGAAGCCACACACCATATGAATCCTTAACAGGATAATTTAAAAGTATTTTTCAAATTGGTTTAAAATAGATTCAACAGTATACTGATTTTTTTCAAGTACATTAAATTTCATGTAACTTTTTAAATCTCTATAACTTTAATAGCTGTAGACAGTGGGCCAAATTCAGCTTTAATGTAAAACACACTGAATTTAATGAAAAGCTTCATTGAATTTACTGGCAATTTGCCCAGTTGCCACAGAATTCAGTTTTGCACCGTCTTTCACGTTCCTCCCACTGCTTCTCAAAGCTGTCATATGTATGTAGTCTAGAAGTTTTCAGAAGTCCAGGACTGGTAGTGAAAGTGGATTTAATAGTCTAATATCAAAGGGCCCATGGAGAAAAGCCACCCTGCAATTTTGCCACAGAAAGTAAACAACAGATCACCATTTTCACTGCTGCCTTTATAAAAGGCCATTTTTAAAATTCTACAAATACTTTGCTCTGAATGGCATCCCTGAAATTTAAACTGAAGCCTGGATTCCCAAGTGAAACAATGAATTAGAAAGAAATAAATGAGGAATTTTTTTTTCTTTTGCACTTGACAGTTCCACTTTTACAAGAAATTCTGAGCATCTGATTTAGGCAGAAGACACAAGCATTTCCTTGAAGAAATCCTGTGTAGTAAATAAACAAAATTTCCACAATAGAGTGAAACTGAGACCCAAATAAATTGTCCATATGTGTTCTTTACATGTTATTCAAGCAATTTCTAGGAGGCAGTACTCATGACAGGCTAGTCTAGAGCAATTTCAGATTTTTTTAAAACAGAAAGCAGGACTAAGAAGACAAACAGTAACACCATGCCACAGCTATCCTCATATTTGAAGTGTTATCTTCCTTTTTGATGTAAAAGTCCTCCACCACAGTGAAAAGAAAACAAAATATTTTTTCCTTGCTTCATTACTTTAGTAAGAAGGATTGACGACATGCTTAGCTGGCAGGAAAAAATATTTTATTTCACTGTCACCTTATTTGTTCACCTGCTGCAAGGTAAATAAAAGCTAAGTCACTTTTTATTTATTTAGCTTTTGCAAGACACCCATACTGAAATAGCTGGCATTATCTGTTATATACTACCACTCTATTATACTGATCACAGAAAATAAAAACAGTGTGAGACCATCTATAACTCTTAACTTCACTCTTAATAGTTAATACTTGGTGAATGCCTTTTTTTTCACTCACCACTTTTCCAATTTATAATGTATTTTGAAAATAACAGCAATTTAACTTATTTCATGTTCAACATGTTCCAGGAAAGTAAACGGTCCACACGTAGCACTTCCCAGTGTCTGGCTTTTATCAGTTATCACAGACCCATTAGCATTAATTAGTAAAATCTCTTTGTCATAACTTCACAAAAAAAAATTAACCAATAAATATATTTGAAAATGCAGTTAAAAGCTGATTCCCGTGTTCATTTCTCAGAGAAATTTCCGACTAGGGTGTGGCTGAAAGCAGAGAAAGTGAGTTGGGATTGTACAGAGATTACTGTGCATTAGCGTAAAGCGTATCTTTTCCTGAGAAGGGAAGAATGGTATAAGCTCCACACTCAAAATGAGAGTATAAATTTGACTCAACAAAGCAGCCTGCTTGCAGGAACTTGCTTCACTCTCTTATTTCATAGCACAAATAAAATGCTTTTTTATCCTGCCTTTGCAAATAGAGTCAAACATTTTAAATAAAGTAAAATGTTCTATCAAGGGGACAAGCAAAGAAATTATGTTTCAGAAGACTGCTGGATAGTGAAATGAATGCAGGGTAAGAAGGTAATATGGCAGACTCATACAAGGCCACAGAAGTAAATATAGTGGCTTCATTTTTTTTCTCTTTCATGTTGTCTTCAGCCCATGCAGCCCTGAACTCTTCATTGTCACTTTGGTGGATTAGCAATTGGCTTTGACATTCGGCTGCCTGCTGCATGGGCGGACCTGCCAGAGCTGGCATAGCGGAGTGTGCTTTTCCAGAAGTCTGTAGAAGGTAGTGAACTCGTACTCTTCTCAGCCATAACAAGAAGTTGTCACTGTCTCCACAGATTACAAACATGGACCACATTCTGGTATGCAGTGCTACTTCCTTTACAGTAAATAACGAGGTTGCTTACTGTTGCAGTGTTTACCTATTGAAATACTGCTATTTCAAGAATGCATGAATATCTTTCAAATTTCCCTTTTTTTTTTTAACTTTCAAACCCTTGTTACTTTCAAATTTGTCAGAACTTTGATTTTGGAAATATGCAAAAGTTTTCTGAGAACACAAACATCATTTCCTCCCCTTGAGTTCCCCTGTTGCTATGCTAGAAGTGGTCTGAGGCTCCACCTTTCAAATGGTCACTTACAGATTTAAAATGATGGGAGCACATTTGCTGGGGGAAACTGAAACTACCAGCAAGAGGGAGGGCATTCACCTAAGTGGAAAATCCAGGTTCAAGCTTCTTATGTAAAAAAGACAGAAGAACAAACTGACCTTTGTTCCCTCCTGGTTCACAGACATCCATTGGCTGGTTGTCTATGTTAGGTTTTATTCAGGTTTAACCAGAAAATCCTTCTTGAAACTCAAGTTATGCTGAAATTGGTATATTTCTGGTAAAAGAAAAAAGCCTTCTCATTTCAGCTAACCAACATTTTCCCTGAGAGAGTCTGACACAGTTCTCATGGTAAAAAGGTATTTTTAAATTTTTATTATGATTCAGTAGTGCTATATTTATGTACAGTACATTACATTCTGTGTTTACTTAATCTCAGAAGATATAACAGTAATATATGGAACAGTTATGCACAGTGGGAAGACTTTATGTATACATTTGATATATTAACCTGCTATTGTTGTATGCTTATGGAACAGCAGTGTAAAAATATAAAATACTACAACACTTGCTCTTTGATGACATTATTATGCTAATAGATCACCTTTTTTGTCTTATGAAGAGATTTTTCTTTTCCACTGTAAAAAATCACCACCTCCCCTTATTTTTTCAACATTGTTTTATACACATTTGCCAATAGCAACTTCTTAATTTTCCATAAAATTCTGAGGCCAAAAAGGCAAGATATGTTCTGTGGTAGACTTGACATCACACTAGACCACACTTACGTGTGCACTATGAAGAAATATGAGCATCCTCAGCTTCTACCAGCCATGTTTGAATGCTGGCTTTGCTATATTTTGCAGCTCTGGACCAGCAGCCATGACTTTGGTCTATGCTTTCAAGCTAAACCAAAAATGTAGAAAGCTGTCTCCAATGTTTCTGTTGGATAAGTATATAAGCTTGCTCTCAATATTTTTTAAGAAACACTGGATTTTATTATACCATAGTTCTGGGCTTGCTGTGGTCTTTTGGGCTAACAGTAAAGGACAAAAATAGACAAATTAAAGAGGTAGTTGAAAATATTTTGGCATGAGGTCCTTGCACAGGAGACCAGGGACTTGAAGCGAGAATTTGATGTTTTCCTCACACTCATAATGTCTTTTTTTGTCAGGAGCTGAAAATCTGGTTAGCTGTCTCCAGAGCAGTTGTCTTGGAGCACTTTTACAGAAACCACCAATGAGCTAATAACAGCTGGGAAATAATATCCTGGCACCCTCATTTTATCTCAGGGCTGCAGCAGGTGGCAGTCACTGTTGTGCCATAATTTTCCTATATTTTCTAGAAAGGTTGTTTCTCCAGCAATCTGTGCAGGATTCAACTTTAGCATCAGTAGTTCTGAGTGGAAATTCATTTTTCTCTGTTCACTGCTATTACCAAGAAACTTCCTATGGACTCGGAAACACATTTTACATTAATGCTCATTCTAAACCACTTGAGGCATCTTATTTGTCCACATTTTCCTCATCTCCAGCATCTGGTTGAAATGGAAGAGAAAGCCTGGGCAAAGAACTAAGAACACCTCTATTTTTATTCTTTTTTAAATTTTAGTTATTTTAACATAAAGGATGTCTGCAAATTTTTTTTTAAGTTTAATTTTTCTGCCTTCATTTGTCTTCATGCTGTTTACATCTTATTTTTTGGTACTTTTGTTGATTTTTGTCGCCTTAGTTAAGCATGTTTAGAGCTGGTGAAACCCTGCAGGAAAGGCTTATGTAACCATGGGGGACTCTTTACAGTTTGGTGAAGTAAGCATAAATATTTCTGACTTGTGAGATTCTGTTTTTCCATTCTGCCACTTCAGTGGACAAACTTTCTTGCTGTGACACACTTGATAGTTGTTGCAAGAGATTAGATGAGGCTCATGGAGGCTGGGGTTACGAGAAGCAACTGCTGAGCGTACGTGGGCATATCAAATGAAAGACCACGCTGTACTCACACTGTTTGCTGGAATCTACTGCTACCCTCCATGGGTTATTTTCAGAGACAAAGGGGAAGTGTGCTCCGGTACAGGAATTCTTAAAAACTAAATTTAATATCCAGAAATTTCTTTTCTGTATTTTGAAATTAGCCAGCAAACTTTCTGTCTTAGTAACTAGACCAGAATTTTTCTAAAGGGCATCAGTTTGCTTCACTTTCAAACTTACTGTTGGAGAATTACCTAGTGCAACTGCTCCAGTACATTTAGGTCCCTGTTCACTATATTTTCTTCCAAGTTATTTTGATAAATGGACACGCTGACATTTCCTAACCACAGTGGATGATTTTACAGAACATCTTTGAGGTACAGACCAACAATTTTCACATATGGTAAAGTTCAAGTGAAAAACACTGCATATAATTCATTTATCCTTTGGAGAACATAACTTAGTGGAACTCTGGGCTACAAAAATACAATGTTATTTGGAAAAACAAGTCACTAGCCCTACTTACACACTTCCCACTGTGGTTAAACACATCCTTTGACAAGAACAAAAACCTCATGCATTTAGGATTACTGACAAAAGCCAGTGATAATGACTTCCATGTATTTCTTTTTTCCCCCTCTCTAAATCTCAAGACAATTTTAAAACTGTATTGCTGCTTTCTTCTAGGTACTGTAGTCCTAAGGGAAACTTTAATAATATAGTTGAAAAAAAAAAAATAGAAAGGTGAAACATACCCTCCACCATCATACACTCATTTTAATGTCTTTCCTCCCACTTTAAGTCCATTTTAAACACACTGACTAAATTCACTTGAGTCCATATTTCACTCAGATAACTTTAGAGCATCTCTCTTTTCTTCTCTCCCCCATAATTCAGTTTGTCACTGTAATGCTTGTCACAGGTCTTTATTTTTACCCCCCACCATTTTGCCTCATTTACCAAGTAATATGCCTGAAAGCAATCACACTAATATTTTAATGATTATTAATAAATTAATTATATTATTATACTATCACTGCTGATCATCCACTTTAACTTGTCTGACAAAGAACTGCTGTAATGAAATAGTAACTAATAATGAGGCTTGATGACATGGCATAGTCACTAATTTTTCTAGAAGAAATGGCATTGAAAGGCATCTTCTGTCTTTCCCATTTCATTTGAGATAACCATAATGATTTGGTTAGCACAAGACCTTAGAGTCCTTAAATGGCTACTGGTCCATTATGTTTGGAAGCACTTCCCTAAATAGGGTATGAAATCATACATTCATTTTTTACAGAGACACTAATGGGGAGCAAACAATGACAGCTGAACTTAATGCTACTCAACATTTAAATTTAGCTGAGGAATTTCCATCCTAAATTCAGAAAATATCTTCTTAAAGATAAACACTGAAATATACTGAAGATGCATATTATACATGAACTATTTTATTATTAACCTTGTCTGACATCTAGTAAACACTTCAGAAAAGCTCTTTTGGTCTCTACTTCATTGATTTTAATGGAAACCAGAGACCTATTCTATAAAGTACATATAGAAGGCCATATACCACAATGCAAGTAATTTGGCACACATCCATAAGTCTTGAAAGGAGAGGCACTTAGAAGTGTGAATGTGAATTGCTTTGCAATCTGCAGTGTGGTAATATAGCTGTCAACCATATTTCATGTTGTGCAGGACTAGGGATAGAAAGCATATCTGAAAGACATGATTTTTAACTCACAGAGACTCAATGACTGACATGCAAATACCTTTTTTTTTCCTACTGGGGTCTAAAAAGCCCTGTGAAGAAGTGCAGTAAAGAAGACTGTCTTTCATAGAATGTGAGGAACTTACCTAAAATTTGGTTGAAATATGAAAAAAATCCTTCTACAGAGGTACATACAATATTTAAGAAAAGGAAGATCAATGTACTTGCATACAGCCAGAAAAGTGAAAGTTGGTGGTTTTGGAATGGAGGGTCTGTGACTCCCTAAAAGGTTTCAATTCCTTCTGAATTTGCACCCTTGAGTTTTACTTTGGGTTATGGGGTGAAAAAAATTATACTCAAAACAATACCTATCAAGTTACCAAGATGCTCTTTTCTTCAAGATGAAATCATTAAAAACCACCAAGTCTTGGCACCATTTCTACCTGAAATTATCTGTTCTATAAGATTCTCTGTAGCTATTTAGCTTCACTGAAAAGTCTACAAATTTTGGCATATCTCATCTGAATTCTAGTTTTTACCAGATCATGAACACATAAAAATCCCTATTTGCTTCTGCTTTCATTATGAAATTTTCCCCACTATTTATACATGGCCATCTAAATCAGACAGTAGTGCTGAATTAATGTATTACAGTAATCTGTAATGTGTTAATTCATTTGTAGTGCACCTATATCCATCTAAAAAAAAGACATATTGGACTTCTGTAGCAAAATAACATGATTTATGTGAAAACATTTATTTTCTTGTACAACTGGTTATCTCACTTTCGACTACTGTTTTATGTGTTACGTGTTCTGAGCAAGCCATCAGATTTCTCTATGGTCCAGTTTCTTCAGGTAAATGCTATCAGGATAGCATTTACTTACCTCTGTAAAGATGCATAGAAAATTTAGGACAAATGACAGAAATACAATTATTACTTTGTGTTCTAACCATTGTATAAGCCACATGTAGGACAAAGAGTAAAACATTCACAAACCAGACATTTTAAAATGAAACAGGTTTTAAGCACTCAGATTCTGGAATGAGGTGAGGTTTTGAGTTATATATCCAGTAATATTGCAGTGAATGCAATATTGCTGCATAGATGGAAGTAATCTTTCAAAAACCTCTTCACCTCTAGAAACCATAGAATTTAATAACCACTTCAAATTAGTCCAATTCAGGATGTAATCCAAATAACTTTCGTCAAGAAATTATAAAGAAAATACTCCTGCACATTTGTTGTCCTGTAGCTCCTATCCCATACTCAGTACATGTTTCATTTTATATCTCCCTGCTTTTCAGAACTCAATTATAATTTTTAAAATAAAGTTTCAAATTGCTAAGAAGGAACCCAATGCATTTGATAGTGGCTAAAGCCAGGGTCAGTGTCTGATTCGCTGGCACTTTCCCAGGCACGAGACATGTTTTCCCCTGGGGTCATCAGGTCCAGGCAAGCTGCATTCTTTCTGCCAGGCACTTTGTAATGTGCAATGAACAGTGTCATTTATTTTCATTTCCTCATACTTAATTGCATGCTTCTTGCTTCCAATATTAAGTCAGAAGGCAGGTGGTAGAAGCAGTAAACTAAACTACTACTAGCTGTCGGAGTTACGGACCATGCTACTCTCCTTCTGAAACAACCCGATTGTTTACAATTCAGCAGAAACTGCTGAACTGGAAAAACATTTGCTTCCATTGCACATTCAATAGAGATTTTTTCTTTTATTCTGAAAAAAAGAAAACCAAAAAATGCTTACTAAACATACGCTACTTAAATTTATCAACACTTTATCACAGTTGTAGGAAGAAATATATAAAGTTACTATTTTTTGTAAATGTATCAAAAATACTTCTAAGGTATAGATGAATGCCTGCTTTAGCCAAACAACATGTCAGAAATAGTACTTCTGGAATTAATTATCTCAGCAGTAAGCTAGTTAAAAATTTAATGGTCATGCCTGAATATAGAAAGAAGACATTAATTAGGTATGCAAAGTTTACAGTTATTGTATTTGGAATGAAATTATTTCATTCATTGCAAAAGCTAGCATTTATTTAATTTTCACCTCTTATAATTAACAAAATAAAGTTTTATCAAAGACCTCACTACAGAACTTACTTAACTTCACCTTCATGATGCACCTGTACTTCATTTCTGATGTATTTTATAGATGGGTATGTCACCTAGATTTAGGTGATTTAGATCAAGTCAGATTTATTGGCATATTTATGTCACTTATTGCATTCATAAGTAGCACTTTATAAAGTACAAGAACTTTCTCAAGTAGTAACTTTTGCAACAGATTTGTATTATTGTTGAAATATTCTACTGAAACAGGTACTAAAATCACTCCATACTGCTGTTAAAAATGACATAGGGGAAAAACTAGAGTAACAATACATCTGCATATGATCCTTTAAAAAATTATTATATTATTATTATTTTATTTGTTATTATTTATATTTATTTCATGTATTAATTATATTAATTATTATATTTATTATATTAAAATAATTTTAAAAATTTATCACTCCAGTGACTACACAAGTGTTTTAATAAGAAAGGAGGTGCCAACTATTCCTTCTGAAATTTTCTAATAATGTTAAATCATAAATACATGATTTCTACAAATATTTGCTTATTTGCATAATAATACAAGTGTTAGCAACATAAAAAACAAAAATGCACCACATAAGAACATGCTCTCCATTTTAGTTCATAATTTTTTTATGTACATGTCCTTCTATGCTAATTAATCACTAACAGTATACAATTTCCTGTTTATTATAAACATAGCGCTGTTCCCTTTCTGTAATACCCTACTAAAAGATTACTGATGCTGTTATCACAGGATGGCATATTTCAGCTACAAGAAATACAAATATAGCCAAGTTCAGGCTCAATCCTGCTAAATTTTTCATGCAAGGTTCTACATGGAAGACTCTACACCCTGGCATTACACCCTCTTGAAGTCAGTGGAGCTCTGAGCTAACAAAGGATTGTCTTTCTTGCCCAATAAAATGGACTTGTGGAGTTTCATATCACAAGGAGTGAGACGTTCCATTTAGAAACAGCAGCAATATCACAGCAGGCACACTTTATTAAAGCAAAATCCATTCCAAATCTCTCGTGTCTGAAAAAAAGATATAAGCAGGTGGGCAAAAATTAAGCTACATTTTTAACTTTTCCCACTACCAACAAATCTTGACTGAATTTGTTTATTTTTATAAAAAATCTTTTTCTTCATAGAATCTTATGGTGCATCCAGACCATCCTATACAAACTGAAGATCCAATTATTAGGAAATGAGTGGATAAATTTTAATATTTTGAAAGTTACTGAACTGTCTAAAACATCAAATTTTGACTTTCTTGTATGACACAGCTTTTAATATATTTATTTATTTTCAGTGAAAATAAATAACATTAAATATAGGTTTGCAGACATAGTTTCTCAAGGTACTCAGGAACCTCATTAAGTTCCAAAGTATTCATAGAGTCCCATTGAAATCAATGGAAGTTAAACGTCTTCTGAAAATCCCAGTCTTTTTTCTTTCCATTCTTTAGCATTAAAATATCTTTAGCATTAAAATATGATTTTTAAGGCCTGAGTTTTAACCTTACTAAAAAAGCTATTTTCTAAGTGGCAAGCTTAAGTGCCTTACAATCAGTGGTGAAGGATCAAGAAAATGTGAGGTGAGATCAGCAATTTGGAGTTGACCACCACTTTCCATATCCAACTGGAAAAATTCAGGGTGACCTCCTTTTTGTCCCTTACCAGGGGCACCTGAAACTAGGTGAGATGCATCAGGCTTCACAGACTAAAAATAATTTCTTTTGGATGCATCTTCAAAAAATGGAAGATCTTTTCCCTGTAACTCTGACCAATGTTTTTTGCTCCACCTCCCAGGTTCTCTCTTGTGATCTGTACTTTATGACAAATTAAAGACAAACCCAGGGAAAAAAAAGAGGAATCCCTACTGAATAAACTGAATATAAGGAAAGCTTTTAAATTCTGAAATTCTGAAGAAGAAAGGGATTAAGATGTTTCTCTGCCCACAGGATTGCCAAGTTCTTGGTTAACAGTACTTTTGAACGATTTTGCATTACCAAAGTTCACTCACATAATGAAGAATGAGTATAAGTAGCAATTTCAGTCTTTCCCTAGTCCAGTAATGCACTTTATAATAACAACTTTTAGAATATAAAGACATTCTTTTTGTTAGTGAGAGGGGGTTGGGGTATGGGGAAGAAGGTAGGAGAGGGGACAGGACAATTTACCACTTAATAGAATTCCTGGCATCCAGCTTAGCTAGCAAAATTTCTTAAGAAGTCCTGGGGAGACCTAGGTATGGCAGACAACAGAAATTACCTAGGAAAGTCAGTGCACTCAGAAGAGTGCACTGACTGGAGAGTGCACTGGAAATATCAAAAGGAAGGGACTATTAAGAATCTTTAATCTACACAGTTATGTTGCATTGAGCATGCATAGAAGAACAGGCCTCCATCCACTGAAGAGTCACAACATACAGTTTTATTATAAGCACTGCTTTTATAATCCAAAGGGGAATGAGTCTTTCCTCACACCTCACTCTTCACAAAGTCTTTCCTCCCAAAGAAAACCAGATGCAGAAGCATTTTCCAGCTCTTGTCCTGCCAAAAAAAAAAAATTATTACGAAAGATGGAGAAAGTAAGATGGTAGCAAGGTGAATGACATGGATTACAGCCTGCAGCAGGAGAGACCCAGGATCTATCAATTGATTAAAAAAATAAAACTGTAAACTTTTCAAAAATAAATGCCTTATACCCAACCAAGTCTCCCTTTCTGTAAGAGAAGGCCATAGTTACTAAGCCCTTAGCAGTCCCTTATCCCTGCATACTCAGGAAACCATTAGTTGGGAAACTTTCTGAAGTGGGAATGCTGGAGGCCAAAATTTCCACACATATAATTGATAGACCACTAACAGCTACCAGTTAAGTTATATAGGTTAGTTGGGGAAAAGAATGCTTACTTTGAGAATTCCAATAGAGTTTGAATGTAAAAGACTACTCTGCTCTGCATGGTCAATGCATGGTTAATGCATTTGCATTTCTCCTGGCATTATCCAAAAAAGACATGTCTTTGTACTGAAGACATTGATAACTCAGGATGAAAATCCTCCTGGCCTTATCCTGCAGCTGATCTGGGGTATTTTGAAATCAGGCAAGATAAGCACTCACAGAACTAAGCATAAAAGTCTGTCTGTAGAGTCCAGCTTGACGTGTTTTTGGAAATTAAAGGTCTTTTCCAAAGGACTGCACTGTTTGTATTTTTAAAGTCAATCAAAAGTGTTGATTTTTGCAGACTCAAGACCAAAGTCCTCACTGAAAAAATCATACCATTTAGAAAAATTATGGTCCTCCAAAGATACATTTATCAAACTTCAGCCAAGAAGACTGCTGAATATAACTAGGACACTAGCAGTGACATGTTGGCCTGCCTGCAACACAAATTGGTTAGTGCTAAAAGAATTAAACCATCAAAAAAAAAAAAAAATCAGAAGTGCAAAATCCACTTCCATATACCTTTGTGAACTCACTCCATATTTTTTTGACTGCCATTGTGATACTGAATTTAGAAGCATCCAGAAGTGTTTGAGGGCTGGCTGTAACTAAAAGTATCTTGAACTTTAAAAAAGACATCTAGCATGTATGCACAGAAATGCCTTTCATGTTTCCATGTAAAGAGCATCCAGTCTGTAATCTTGCAGATCACTCATTCACAGGTTATGTCTATGTATCTACAAATTTCCAAACTGCAGTGTTTGTTTTTCATCTATCCAGATGAATACCCCAAAAAATACCACTGACCCTTTGACATGATAAATGACTCTGTGGGCATTTTATTGCTAAGATGCGAAACTCTGGAGAGCCATGTAATCATGCAATCTAATTAGTCTTTTAGATGGTGAAATATCATTCAGGGGAGAGATAGTTTACAAATAATATTATCAGGATTCTCTTTTCCCTACCTCTTCTCTAAATTGTCTTCATAGATATAGATGTACACAAATGCACTGCCATACACTATCCAAATGACTGGCCTGGATAAGATGATTTCTGCTTAGACAGACCATTGTTTTTTGCTGAATTTCATTTAGAAAGGCTTTTTGAGTTGTAGACAGAATCTTTACAGAGTACACATTGATGATGTTGAAAATGCAGAGAAAAATATTTTTAAGTTCTGTCATTCCCTATACTCCATTTCAATTTCATTTTTATGAAGGCATTTGAAAGCAGTGGAGAATCTAGTTTGAACCTTTATTTTTATTTTAGTTTTCTCATGTCTAAATTATAAAAGACAGATTCCAATTCTTTGGGTACTGCAATTTAATTTACCTCCAAAGATGCATTTTTTCTTCTTCTTGCTGTATAGTTGCTCACAGCTGAAATTGTTCAGTCATAATGAAAACACACTTACTGCATTCCAAATGCTTACACAAGTATGCATTTGGGGAATAGCTTTCTTTTATTTTAAGTTATCTCCAAGGAAAAATATTGTAAAATATACGATTCTTGAGAGAGTTTTCAGAAAAAGTTAAGCAGAGTTAAAAAAATATATTTCAGGTGACTATTCTATTGAGCTTAAATTTGAGTAACTCTAGTGTAATACTGATGTCTAATTTTGCTATCATTTCTGCTCAGTATTTTCCCTCCCCTCTAAGAGTACCATGCAGTTCCATAAGAGGGCTGGATATGTTAACTCATCCCTAAATTTCTTACCCTTGCCCCTAGCAAAAGGATTGCAAATTAGATAAAGCAACTACTTTTTTCAGACTGTGATACAGAACACATTTCAAGCCATTCACTCATTAGAAAAGAGTATGACTTTCTTGAGCTGCATTGTCAGAGCCAAATGTTTCATAAACTACAAAATGACATGTTTATTCTGTTTGGGTACTTAATTCTTAAATTTGCTCATTCATTCATGCCTAGCAGAAAAATCTAGGTTATTGCCTGCTCAGTCAGAAGCAACAATTGAAAAATAATTACACTGCAGCAAAGGCACAAAATTCTTAAACTTTGATGCGCCTTCCAAAAAGTTACCATGAATTTCTCAATTTTCTTTCTTCTTCATCCCCCCTAAACCCTTTTCTCAGTATTGCAGGTTCATTTACTAGAAAAATATGTGTGCTGAATGGAAGCAACCATTTATTCTTTTTCAACCTTTGCAGCTAAATTATACTGCGGGTAAGTATACTTATTAAAACACATCTATTGAACAAAATTTGGATTAAGTACTTTTCTGTATTCTTTAAAGTTATATAACTACAAAAGATAATGTTAGTAAATGAAACATATACTTGGCTAATTAATGCACACAATTAAAAGTACATAATTGTCTTTTCATTCCCATTTAGGTCTCTATTCAAAAAAGCACTTAAGAATATCCCGCTCTTTAATGTGACTACTGTACTCCTTTAGGCATATGACCAACCAAATATTTAAGGATGCACTTAGGCATGTGTTTAAGAGGTCTGCTGAAACCAGATGTTAGTGTAGAAGAGCATGCAAAAGAGAGCACTCATCCCCCTTGGATTGAAAAATCTATTAAAAATGCTTCTGAATTAAAAAGAAGCACAGTAAAATATGAGTTCAGTTCAGTTCATCCCAACTGAAAGGAAAAGCAGGAAATGCTCTCAGAGGCTGACAAAACCTGCTGTTTCTATCACTAAGTCCAAAGAAGTAAATCAAAGTAAGGAGTAAATACAGAAATTCACAGCACTTGCTGCACAATCCTCTTCAGAGTTTCTTGAAATCAGTGTTTAAGATCTTCCTAAGTGAAGAGGACAGAAAAAGCTGTCATTACACTAGCTGTTATCACAACTAACCTCTACATAATTAAAGCCTTTTTTCATATTCACTTTGTTACTTAGAAGCCTGTCTGCTTAGTAAACTCATAATGCAGCATAGACTGTTTGTTCATAGTTTTGCTTTTTTCACTACTACAACACCATAGCAACCCAAACACCAAATATTTATTTTCTTTCTCAAACACTGCAAGTTATTTTATGAAAAAATTTATGCAAATTGGGCAATACATTGACTCATTCTGTTTGTCTCTCTTGCATGTATCTCTAAGGCACCTATCACCATGGTGCCTAAATGCTGTGGCACTATAGTTATTTGCCAGCTTTCTTGTATCATAAGTGGTGTCATCATTTTTGTCCACTTTTATACAGCCTTTTTATATAAACTCTAAAAAAGTATCAGCTAGGACAGAACAGTCATGGATTAAATGCAAGGAGATGCTTTCTGCAGCAATAAACAGAAATCAGTAGTAAAATTCATCATCCTGTTTCCTTCAGTCTTCATTTACTCTGAAAATAGTTTATCCAAACAGTAGTAGAAGGTGTTCCTTTGATAAAAGCTTCTCTGATTTCAAACATCCTGGACCCAAAATCACTTGCATTCTACCTCCAAACCAGCTCTTATAACCCACAGCTGCCCACAAAACACCACACTGTCCTAACAAATTTTTGTAGTACATAATTCAACTTATTTCCCTTCTTAGAACTCATTCAGAGTGCATCATCCCCTAAAATATACTGTAGTCATTTTAACTCCAGACCAATGTCATCCTACAAACAAGTTATCTTACTGTGAGACCCAGGATGTGTAAACAATCCTGCAGAGCTTCCTTGCTACTACAAATACAAAACAAACAAGGGACGAGAAACAGTGACATTTGTAAAGATACACCTTCTGCTGATGGTAAAAGTTAAGATCTTTTATTCCTTTCCTCCTCCTTTAATAGCAATCAAATGGAGAGCACAGGAAACTGCAAATAAACTTTATATTTGAAAAAAAAAAAAAGAAAAAAACTAACATGGGCCAAAACATCGTGATGGTGTATTTGACTCAAAATAGAATGATTTTTCTCCCATAATATTAAATGGAAAAAGTATAACAAGAAATAAGTGAAATGGAAAATTGCTAAAGCTGAAGAACATTACACAGAAAAAAAAGCAGCATTTTTTCTAACAGCTCTGAGATTACATGAGAAAGAGAGAAAGGATGTGGAGGAGGGGGAAAGGGATAGAGAGGTAAGACAAGGGAACATGAAGCAGGCTGAAAACAGAATAGAAACAACTTTTATGGAAAGACTAAAAAAATTAGGAGAAAGCACAAAATCAACAGAGGCACATTCAAGACTTTAAATATTCTGCAGAATAGGTTTTCCATAAAAAACTTAAATGTAATTGGACTGTTCATCATTTATAAACTAGATTTTTTGTAGTTCATCTTGCCACAGGCCAGACTGCTTCCACTTCTCTTACCTACAGCATGTTTTACTCTGTGGAGTTTATCTTAATCTCTGCAATTCTACATCAAAAGATATCATAAGATATAATTTTTAGCCAATGTTTTAATTTAAAACCTTTTTTTAAACCATTGGTAAGATAGGGTTATTACTGGAAGGCAAGTGCCTCCAAACAGAAAAATGTCTCACTTTTTAGTTGTTCTCAAGGATGGCAACAAAGTTTGACAGCTGACATTTCAGGAAGCAAACAGAGCTTGAAATACTACATTAATAAAGCATATTTTGTCTTTCTTAATGGAACATATACAGGGATATTATAAAAATAAAATACTCTCTTCTAACTTGAATATTCAGATCCTTCATTGATCATGATGCTTTATCACCAATGAAATGTACTCCATTCTTAGCACATCCAAACTCATATGAAATTGATGATTTATATATATATACACAGCACCTTACATCTTCAAAGAGTTTGTAAATAGCAACACCTTCATTCTCATCCTATTTCACTAATGCAAAATGTAAGACTTGACATCAGAAATATGTAAAACAAGAAAATTTAGATTTTTCAAAGTACAACTGATATTAGAGAGATCTAAAATTTCCACTGATATATGAGAAACTCTGCCTAGATAAAAACTAGGTCTCTGTGAATTTCCACTCTGTGGAGGTGGGCACAGGCATGAAACCTCATCCTTTGCAGAAAATAAATTAACATCACCATTTCTTTTCATTATTACAAAATTTTTTGTTGACTGAATGTGCACAACCTCTGCCTTCCAAGGCATCAAATAATGTCATTGATCAGACATAAATGAATCAGTCAAACCTGTTCAGCTCATAACCAACCCTTTTTCTATGTTCTAGAAAAGAGTGGTTGTATTTCTGTCTAGCCCATGGCTATACATACAGCCATATTGCTAAGGCACTGCTCAAAATCCTGCCACATCATATAGTTTTATATGGCTGCATATGCTGTATTTCAATACATTTTTGAAATTACTTAACTTGATGGATCTTCTTGCAGCTGGCCTACTGAATTTCAGGACTGCTAGCACAGCCAGCTGCTATGAGAGTTCAACTCTTTTGTACAAGTGACTGATAACTCTGTGACTACTGTTAAATTCCTGGACAGATCAAATGAAGCTCACCTCCCCCTAGATCTGAAATCTCTTCAAGCTGCTTTTTTAAAGCCACATAACAAGAGTTTTGTCCTGACATTACTGTTCCACTTTTTCTTCCCTGTCTTAAAGGAATTTTCATTCTTCTAGTTCTCATGGGAAATTGTGTTAAAATTCAGGAACCCGACCTTAGGTTGCATTGAATATTCCCATTGACTTCAGGCCATAAAAAAGGAAAACTGTGAAAAAGAGTTATATTCTGTCAAGAAGAATATGGCTCCAAATGCTGGAATCATCCTGACAACTCTATTTCAGAAGTTAGCCAAGGAGAAAGAAAGGGCCAGATCTCTTGAAAATTACATACACATACCTCACACACATGTATACACATACAAAGCATAAAGGAGAATAGAAAAGAGAACCTGGAAAGAAACCCTGCCAATTTATCAAGTGGTAGATGAATTATCCCCAAGACTTTCATAGAAGCAGCAGCCACCCCATTTTAAGGTGAAATTTTATTTCAGTCTCAGCTGCAGCATAATCTCAGATCCATCCATCCGTGTTTCGCCCACTCCCCCTCCTTTCCCCTCACAGTCCCCCTGCTCCCTTCCCAACTCACATGTTGAGTAACTTTGAGGCACCACTTCCTCACCAATACCACAGTTTTCATGGGCCTGGCTAGGTAGGAATTGCAGGAAGAAGGATTGAATTGCTAAAAAAAAAAAAAAAAAAAAAAAAAAAAGGCATTGGAACATTGGAATTTTCCAGTGTTTGGTCTTCCCTAATACCAGAAGCACCTCTGAGTTTGAGTTTAGCAAGCAGACTCTTAGGTGCTGTTTCATTATTGGCTTAAGCTACCCTAAGTATGGAGTGTGCCAAGAGGCAGGCCCACTCACCACCTCCCTCCCCCTCCTCTCCTCAGACCTAGGTAAATACTCCTCTCATTTTATCATCAGTTCTCATGCTGCCTCAGAGTCAGCCAGATCAAAAATACAAAATGATCCACCTAAGATCTGAGCCACACACTAATTTTCAGATGGTTCCTGACACAGCTGACCTTGAAGTCAAAAGCATGCTCATTCTCCCAAGGGAGACAGCAGAATATGCAGCTGGAGCAGGAAGGGAAAGAGAGCTGTACCACTATCTTCAGCAGCAGCACAGATTTAAATTTGCTGAAGCCTACTGCAAAACCACAGCTCTGTTATGTTAGGAACAACTCCCAAATGAACCAAACTGTACAAAAGAAAAAAGCAGACCTTGACCCTTGATTTTAACGTTCAAGGAAGACAAGAAAATACAGATATTCTCCTGAATCAGAAATGCCAGATGGCAGAGAGGCACATTTGAGTATGTTTCCAAAGCAGAACCAGTAATAACACCCTACACCTGGATGCTATGCCTGCACTAACTCCTGACTTAAAAGCAGTGCTAGTAATTATGGGAGCATATCCCTTAAGCTGTGTGTGAAAATATGTGTACCTCAACAAATTTATTTCCAATAGGTTAAGGGAGAAATTGTCTGAAATGGCCTTTTTGGGTGTGCATGGAGAGCACTTTGAGAAGCTGATGGAAGAGACACAATAATACCCATGGGCTGTAGTCCCAGTTTTCAGCAGTAGTGATCTCATGAGACTGATTGTATTAACACTGCTGGTTCATGCCTTTTGATGCCCAGTCAGCTCAGGTTTATTGCACTTCAGTGTTTGAGCTGGAATGTTAGGAAACTGCATCTATTCAAATAACCACTGCAGCACATTCAAATGGAAGAAATGCCTTTATACCACCTAAGACAGACAAAAGTCTAGGGAAGCAGGGCAAACACAAGCCTGGTCCAGCCTGATTTTGCTGCCTAAAATTGGTGCCAGTGGGCTGTTTGTCTTCTGAGGCAGGAGGAAAGCAGTTAACTACCCTTGTGCAGTTCAATGCCACGAGAATACCTTAGTTTGATGTACAACTATCCAGAGAACCTGAAATGCTGCAGAAATCCTTCCATTTTTAACAGCTGACAACAGCAACTCTAAGTATTCCATTTATATTTCTGCTATGATACTTCAGAAGATCTTATCCTGGAACACTTGTGTCGGGTGACTAATTACATAAGAATTGTTCATTTTTGTCCTTTTTACTGCAGGAGTATGTTCACAAAGTTAGTCCTTTATCTGTGATGCACTTCTGAAAGAGAAAAACAAAAAAGACAGAGAAGCCTGGGGATTTGATTAGTTTCTTCCAAGATATTTAATTGCTATTACAGCCAGAAATATGTAATACACTATAATACAATTTTCTTTTTGAGAGTAAAACTTGGGTTAAATACTAGCACAAATTCACGTGATAGCAAAGTAATCTCAGGAGTTTCAAAAAACAGAACATGGCAAGCTAGACTTCCACTGTTTTTTTGTGGTTCGCTTCTATAAATTTTGGGCACAGAATCAAACTTTAACATTCTACATAGAAAGCCGGAATCTTTCTAAAAATTCTTTTACAAATCAGCAAGACTGGAAACAATTTGATAGAAGACTTACTGTGTATGCTCTTTCAGCCATTTCACTAGAAACTCATTTTAGCTTTCTCTGAGGTAGAGATAAACCACAGCTAAGAGACAGTTATTAAATCTTCTTTATACATTCTGTATGAAATGTATTAAACCAAAAAAAATACTATATTCAAATAAGGTTAAGGGTCTGACTTAAACCCAAAGGCATGGAAATTCAGAAATATTGTGTCTTCCTACCCTTTACTCTCTTCAGTGTGGCTATGTATTGTAGCAAAAATGACTTGTACTCAGGTTCCTTAAACCTCTTCTTTATGTTACATTTCTCCTTAAAGGTACTTTCTATTTTAAGGTTATTTCAATTTGCATTCTCTTTGTGGACTGAATTCTGCCCTGGACAGTCTGGGGGGGGGGGGGGGGGGGGTATTGTTTGTTTGTTTGTTTGGTTTTTTAAAATATTTCCATTTTTTCAAATGATTACAGAAACACAGATGTGAGAAAAATAAAGGAAAAGTATGTATGTATTAGTCTTGGCAACCAGATATTCTTGCTTTTATTTTTCAACACATACCTTACGAATCACGCTCGCGAGAGACAGGCAGGCAGATGTAGGACATGCATGACTCTCAGCAAGTGCAAGCACATGCTTCAGCTCTCTCCCTGCCCCCCTGCAGCTCCACTTAAACATATGTAAATACCTATTACATATTTCTCCAGTGAACTAAGTAGGAACCTTGCAGTTGACACTGCAAGACTTTGTGCCACAAAATGCCTTGGGGCCTTCTTCCATGATGGACTTTTTCCCCTTTTCCTGAATACAACAACGACCAGTGGAGGTCACACTTTATTCAAAAGAAAGTAAGATGCTTGCAGATCCTCCTTCCAGGGGGCTGTCAGCCTTGAAACCACCTCCTACACTGTGGTACAGTAGTTTGGGCCTGCTGACCTCTTGGGCAAATTGCAAATTGTGTCTTCTCAAGATAACTTCAAGCAGGGAAATTCCACTGCTTGAAGGAGGGGGAGGGTATCTTAGGAGGATGATGGAGGGTTTTTTCCTATATTCTACAATTATAAACGAGTTTGAGTTTCTTTTCCTTCTCTTTTATTTCAAATTATTATTTGCTTTTACTTAATTATCAGCGTATTATGCAGTCAGGCAACTGTCTCCACACAGCTATTATAAATCTACATGCATTCAACAAATTGTTAGAAACTTGATAATTTCAAATGTGGCCTGGGAGTTCCCCTCCACGTGTTTCATATATTCTGATAAATATGTATATTTAATTCTGTAATACTTACACATGCTACTGAAGGGTCAATTTTTAAAGATGAACAGCCAACGCAGATGATTCATTCCCTCCAACTGGTACTCCTGCCAACTGCTGAAAAAAAAAGGACAATGGCCATTCCAACAAAAAACAGTGTTGATTACACTCTGGTAGCCAGAGTAAAGGGAGATGATTTGGAGGACGTCCACAAACATTAATCTTTGCAGTCTGACTGTGATAAAAGTAAACCATTCAAAATCCTCAAACAAATAATCCTCAACAAAATAGTGTAAGACTATAAAATAATACCAGTGATGTAGATTTATCTTAAGATACCACAGAACAAGACACAGGGGATTGAGAGAAATTCCTTAAACAGATAATACTTGACAGTAGTAGACAATCTCTGTTAAAGAATAAGAGAAACAGAAAGCAGTAGCCTTGACCCAGAAAAGGTATTTCTGCCTTATACAGCATAGAAGACAGACATTCAAGAAAAGCTCATCCATGAAAAATGGTGATCTCCTATTGCTGCCAAGGTCAGTCAGACCTGTTGTGATATCTTCTGTAAATGCTGACTCTATCACTTACAGTTTTCCAAGGACTTCCTTAACACCCAGAGCTTTTTTATTTTTATTGTGGAACAAAGTTATAACATGAAACTGTCAAACTAGAAAGCCCAGAAAAGGAAGACAGAGTTTTTATTAGACTTAAGAGTGACAACTCCATCAAGAAAAAAAAACAACCATAACAGTTATAAGGAAGGGGATATGAAGTTCCTAGAGATCCACCAGAAAAATGCCAAAATCTCAGCAAAGAAGTAAATTTTGCTCCCAAGTCAGCAGTCCTAACAGTTTATCATGCCCCTTGAAAATTGACTGCAGATGACATGCAGATGGCATATCTGTTTCAGCCTATCAAGTGTGAATGGGATGGAATTTGCTACAACAGGAAGCTCTAATGGAAACCCCCAATATACTTTTACTATACTTCAGTCACAACCTTTTGCACTTGGAAATGCCAACTGTGCCAACTGTATGGTGCTTTTATGACAGCAATCATGAATGCCAAAGGGAGAAAAATAAATTCAAGCAAGTAATTTTATTTTCTCCACCTAAAAAATTAAAATGGGATAATAGATAAACTGTAATACCTTCTAGGCCTAAATTTTTCTTTTTACTCTGTGAACTTTACTATACTTATATGTATTCAGAGAGAATACAGTTTGGACCCCTCTCTCTATTAACATCTGTAATTCTGAGCTTGAATTAAACTAATTAAACCCATGTAATAGAATGTACTTAGACTACTTTTTTGCCCCACTGCTTTGGGGTGGGAGCCTCCTGTTGAAACATCTACTCGCCTGGGGATTTAAGAAACATCCCTCTCTTCACAGAGACCTTGTGAATATAAACAAAAATGAAAATCTTCTCTAGCAAAAGATATCTGAAACAGAAAAGTAAGCTTGTAAGTTTTAAGTAAGTCTGTAATGATCCCTTCATGTCAGGGGAGCTCATGCAGGGCAATTCAGCTCTGTTTGGAGGTTCATCAAATAGACAATGATGACATCATTGTTCTGAATTTAAAACTGATTAATCACCTGCTTATCATCTGTCTTGCAGATGAGAATTTCCTGTTGAATGCTATGGATAAACTGGTGATAAAGACCCTTCCTCTGCTTGTGACCAGTTCGGTCTTTTCTTTCTCCTGTCTATTCAGGTGACATATTAATATGTACATTTGTAAAATACCTGCAAATACAGATGGGTATTATTAATGGTACCAACTATGAATATAGGTTTGTTCTCAAGACGTCTGTATATGATGCAGTCTCCAGATAACATTTATACAACTTATATGAATCCTCCATTTTTGGAGGAGAAACCAAAATGCCTTTAGACAGCTTTTAAACTGCGAATAAATTGTTGAAAACATAACTTTCCTTTAAAAAATCTAAGTTACTGAACTCTAAGTACAGGCCTCCAGTACACTTCAGAAAAAAAACAGCACGAAACCAAAAATTCCTGATTCCTTATACTTCTGGATGTTTCATGATTGATCTAACAAGGTAAGTGGAAGAGTGGAAAATTGGCAATGTTAGCAGTTGAGTATATCTTGCAATTGAGAACTAGCATACATCACACTGTGATGTATTTTTGAGCCTTCCTTCCTTCATACCATGTGGACAGTGTAGCTCATAAAAAAACCTTGATAAGATAGAAAATACAGGAAAAGAATAAAAGGAACTTCATGTTTCCCTTTGTTTCTCTGACCACAAGAAATAATCTAAAGCCCAGTAAAATGTTTGCTTTTGAGATTGGCCTACCTTCCCCATGTCTGCAAGGCCACATTTAATTTGGTAATTTGAACTGAATCAGCTGGCAGTGTCTTTGAGACATATGGGAATGGATCAAAGCTGCAAATATGCAAGGTGAATTTTACATTTTTATATTTCTTTCATGGTAATTTAAGTTCTTGATTCTCTGAGATATTTTGTGCTTAATTCCTACTGGGGGCAATGGCAGATGAGTTGTAAGAATCTTTTCTGAGATGCAAAACACAGTTCGGCTTCAACCCATGTGTCAATTCCTCCTCCAGTGTTAAATTGTGGATCATTTTTTGGATTAAGAAGTTATGGCAATACTCAGGTTTTCTCTCTGTTTTGTAGCAAAGGGAACTCAGGGGCTTTCTTTAACTTTTAGAAGTGATTTGTACTTCCTTATAGAGAACAATTTATTTTCATACAAGTGTGATAATTTGGGGCCCATCATTTTCACCACAAACAAATTAAATAAGACAGGAGCAATAGCTAAAATAATAAAATAGCTATCTCTTTCATTACATATTTGATAACACTTTGTTTGACACACTATCAGGTAGCCTTACAAACTGTTTAAATACTCTGAAACATATATTACACCTATTGTTTTTATACTGTACTGAAGATCTCTTTTTTCACATTGATTTATGCTTACTTATAAATGCATACACAGAATGTCAACACTTAAAACGAATCAATTTCTTAAAGGATTTGAGTTCATTCTGATGAAACAACCAGATTAATTACATTGTTTAAAAAAATTCTGCAATCTTAATATATTATCATTTGCATCTTCCCAGATCCAAGTGTCATATCCAGATTAAGAACATGAAACAGGACATCTACACAAAAGAGACAGACCCTTTGTCCTATTATTATTTAATTAACTACTATCTAGATATGGATGAGCATTGACCTTTGTTATGAATGGTAAACAGTCCTGTGAGATAGTAAATCAAAAATTTCAGCAGGAGGGATTTTCTTAGCAAAATCTCATTGGTTCCCTTATAGCTTATCTGTTCCTCCTGGCTACCAAAGTACAGTGCACAAAGAAAGAAGCAAAATGATTTTCCAATCCAACTCTTTTTAAAAATACGCAGCAGAAAACTTTTCTTTAAAGAAGAGCCAGCCTCATGAAGAGATTCTTGTGGTGCCTAGCCTAAGTATAATAAATACTAAGCCATCATCACAGTCTCACATTTCCTTCTTTCTAGGAAGACCAGGAAGTCTGCTCTTTGTAATAGATTATCAGATATCTAGTGGTCTCAAATAAAACTGGGTATATATGTGTGAAATTTAAACAAAAAGATGTTGGACTGTTGTTTTTTAAACTAAAATACTTTATTTCTCTTTGGCTGAGAACATTAGTTATGTCTGCTGATGCCCCCCCAACACACTAGACAGACCAGCTGGGTCAGACAGTACGATATACAAGAAAATAATCTGTCATATCAGACACAGTTACTTGTTCCACTGAATTCTGTTCTCCTGGCCACTGAAAAGACTGTGCATTCTCAAATGAGACTGTGCCAATGGCCAGACTGGCTCAGACCGAGGGGGTGTCCCAGCAGTACTCTGCCTCCAATGACGGCTCAAGACGTGACAGCCCAAGCTGAGGGCAAATACTGCCATTACCTACTTCCATGTCCTCCACCTCCAGCTATTTTCAGCCCAGAGGAGTTACTGATCCATTCATGGTTTGTCCATCTAATGACCTTCTCAGTTTTCCAGTCTGCTGCATAAACCTCTTGCATCCACAATGCTGTTTGGCAAGGAATGCCATAGGAGTTCTCCGTTGCATGGAGAGTATTTACACTGCACAGTCTAACTCCAGCAGACAGCATTTAAAAGAATAACTTTTTTAGTATTGGCAGATAAAGATCATGTTCCTCAAGGCATTTGTTCCTATTTATATGAGAAAGGCAATAACACTCTTCTCATATGCAGGTATAGCAACCTCTTTCAAGACTATTTTGGAGACATTCACTTGAATGTTGAATGGCTTTAAAAACTCAGTGCCCTTCTGAACAAATGTTCCTTCCTTTTGAGCTTCTAAAAATTGATTCATTCTTATAAATCTGTTTCAACTTTTTTTTTTCTTTTTCTGGAAAATGCGCTTCCATGAGCTAAAGTGGCCAAGTTTGATATACCATTGAATTATCCTGCAAAGGCCCTTGCTTTCTCAGTCCATCAAGGCAAAACCTACAATATTATTAACAATTTTAGTTCTGGTCTCCACAAACACATTATTCTGAAAAGCCTAGAGAACATGTTCCCTACAAAACAAAAGAATGTTCTAACAGAATAATATATATATTTAGCTCTTTAATTTTTACCAACTGTACAGATAACTGCCACAAATCTCAGGTGTTTTACCATCTTGATGATTAAATCATCTCTGTAAGTAGCAGCAAAAATTTTATAACTCTCAGGGCCTGCATCATTAAGTACTGAAAATAACTTGAAGTGCTGCGCAAAGCAAAAGGTACAGTTGTAAACTCCTACAGACTCCGAGGAACCCGAAGCCCTTCCTAAGGCAGCAGTCAGTAATATTTCACATAAATAAAAAGCCAATTCTCTACTTTTTATTATCAGACACTCCAGTCATTCTGGTATTGACATCTCCAGCTCTGCATTTCTGTACCTGCATGCACTTGTATGCACCTGCACACACTGGTTGCCTAGAACAGCTCATCTCGAATTGCTGTATCTCTACCACCTCTCTCCACAACAGGCTGCAAACTAATCCACTGTCCATGAATAACAAGTTTCTCAACAGCAGCTTTTCAATACGGAGCTTGCAATCTGTCTCCCATTCACTTTGTCAAATTATGGTCCACATATCAGCCATTTGCAGCAGTGATATATCTGTCAGGCGTCAAGTACATCTCTTGCAAAGGAAAATCTTTTTTAGGATTTTTTAACTTTCAAAATGTCTAATCCCAAACATGTAAAATAATGAGTCAGATGCCAAAAATCATGAGGGTTTGGGGTTTTTTGTGGGTTTTTTTTTTCTTTTTTAATATGTTAATGTCCTTTCCTTTGCTTTCTGGAGCTTTTTCTAGGTCATGTTTTCAAGCTTTTCTCCAAGGCCAGAAGGGTTTCAAACATTATTAAAAAGAAAGCAACTGAGATCCTTTTGTAATTTCACGTTTAAGAAAAGCATTTATTGCCATCAAACTTAAATTCTGTTGAACTGACAACCAAGTACCTTCAGAGATGTTTTTGATCAAATAATCCTGAAATAGGAATATTGCTTCAAATCTGTTTTCTCTAGAGTTTCATTTGCATTACTTACGTATTTTTTTCAGATAATTAAGCTTTAATGAAAGCAGGTTGTTAGACATGGAAGAAAGTAATGACTTAATCCTGAAGGACTCTACAGTATCAAAATATCTGAGGTGCAGATTATATATCTTTGTAAATGTATGTGTATATCCTCACACAAGCAGTGATGTTTTCACCTGAAATTTGAGAATTGCTCCCCCACAATACTGAGTTGCCTTGAAATCTTTACCGTAGAATTTTTTTTCAGTGATGAGAAGACAGTTTTGTGTGGCAACATGCATTACAAATCTTCTAAGATTCTAACTGGTTTGTGATGGAAATGTTCATGAGTATTGATAAATGTAACCATTCCTGTTAATCATCATAATCTCAGCTTGTTTGTGTGGCACTAAGTGATTCGTTTTTATTTAAAGAAGAAAAGACATTCCTTTCTTTTCATAACACAATTCCTCTGTTGGGCATTATCTAAGCTCAGCATAGTGTCCTTCCTGTATTCTTTCTCTTCCATCCTTTCTGCCCTGATTAAGACTACTGAAGACTCAGCAGGAAACCCAGTGGGATTGCTCATGGTGTCTTGAAGTCACCTTTTCTTTCATTGTTTTTGCCTGTTAAACCTTGTTATGCTCATCAATCCCTCTCCCGCATCCCACTGGATTCCGAACTTTCCTTTGTCAGCACCCTTGTTTGCTCCTAATTGAGCTCCTCCTAATTTTCCTTACCCCATCCGCTTCTCCTTCCTTCCTCCCCTCGCAGTTAGGCCATCTCCTCAAATGTCCCTCCTTCATCCTGTGCCTGGTGTCACCCTGTGCGCCCAGGTCCGAGCATCACCATTACTGGGGTACACCCCAGATGACTGTATATTTCACGGGTGCGCTTTACTTTCAACTTGTTTCCTGTTTTCTGGGACACGCTCATGGATCACAGCCTGTGTGTGTCACCACAAACTCTGGGCGATAGCTTCCACTCCGCCGGGACTGGAGACGAGGGTCCGCTGACAGCGCGACCCACGCCAGCCTCAGAGGGCTGCCAGGGCAGAGGGCTCGCCCCAACTTTGCCAAAGGTCCGCGGAAATGGGTCCAAGGGTGTCACAGAGGCGCCTCAAGAGACCTGCCCGCGGCCACACCGGCACTCTGAGCCCGACCCACGCCAGGCAGCGCACCGAGCCCTATCCCCGCCGCCCTGCGGCCCGGCCCGGCCCCGCGGCGCGGCGGGGGTGCCATAGTAACGGGCGGGGGCCGGGCGGCGCCGGGGGCCGGGCGCAGGGCGCTGCGCGAGGGCGGGGACGGCGGCGGGATGGCGGGCGCGGGAGCGCCCCCTCTCCGCGGCTCCGGGCCCCGGCGGCCGCAAATGGCTCTTCCCTCGCCGGCCCCTTTGTGTGAGGCACACTCGGAGCGGCGGCTCCGCGGCGGAGCGCGGTGCGTCCCCTGCCGCCGCCAGCCCAACCCAGCCCGGCCAGGCCGGGCCGAGCCGAGCCGAGCAGAGCCGAGCAGAGCCGAGCGGCTCGGGGCGGCTATTCCAGCGCCTGGGCGCCCCGCTCCCCCCGGGGGTGCGCGGGGGGCCCGGCTGCTGTCGCCACCTCCCCCTCAGCCCCCCCCAAGGCCCTCGGTGTGGTGGGGGACCAAAATACAACTCCACCAAACCAAAGCAAATAAATAATAACAATATTAATAAAAGAAAAAAAAACAGAGAGAGAAAAAGAAAAGGAAAGAAAGAAAGAACGGGAAAAGAACAGAGGGAGCGAGCGAGAGGGAGGGAGGGAGAAGCGAACCAACTCCGAGACTCCCATAAAGAGCGGCACGCACGGAGCGAGCGCCCCGGTGCCGATGCGCGGGGGAAACAATAAGTACTCGAAGTTACCTGCCCTGCCGTAGAAGAAGGAGGGTTCGTGGGTTCTCTTGCAGACATCTGCAGACCGGTGCTTTTTTGGAAGAGAATTTTTTTTTTTCCTCTCCTCTCTCTCTTTACAAACCACAAACGGATGTGAGGCAGGGAAGGTGTTTGACTACTGAAGTCAGGCACCTCTTTTTTTATTCTTCTCAGTCTTGTGTGTCCCCCCCCCTTCCCTCTCTCTCTCTCTCACGCACACACACTCACACACACACACTCTCTCACACCCCCCTTTTTGCACCTACATTAACGACCAAAAGAAAAGGAAAGGAGTTTGCTTGATGTTTTAGTGAAATGGACGTAAGATTTTATTCACCACCTCCTCAGCCTGCAGCCGCTCCTGATACGCCTTGTTTGGGACCTTCCCCCTGCCTGGACCCCTACTATTGCAACAAGGTGACTCGTGTTTTGTGTCGTCCGAGGTGTTTTATCTGTGCTGTCGGTGTGTGCTGTTGTCGCGGCGCGTTGCATGAGCGGGCGCTGCGCTCTGGCGAGCCGCGCACCAAGTTCCCCGGCGAGGCGGAGGGAGGGCAGCGGCACTTGCCGGGCTTTGGGGTTTGGGGAGCGCAGTGCCGCCCGCCGCGGAGCGGTGCCGCCGGGACACACAGCGGCTCCCCCGCAGGCACCCCAAATTAAACCCCCGGAGTAGTCTGGGGGCGGGCGGCTGGAGCGGGGAGGGGGGGTGGGTGGGGGAGGCATTTTCCATAACATCTTTTCGGAGAAACGGCGTGGACGGGGATGTTGGTGCGGGGGACTTGAATTTCCAGGGCGCTTATTAATCAGCAAGACCGCGTCCGCCACAAACCGGCAGGAACTCTGCCCCGCAGTTCATGTGTCAAAGAGCCGAAAAGCACGTTTGTGTGTGTGTGTGTGTGTGTGTGTGTGTGACATATTTGTGTATATACACACACACACGCACACACAGGCATACACATTTCTCTGTGTGCATAATAAGTCTGCATGGTGTTTACTAGTCGGTTTAGAACATCGGCTCCACTTTGTCACGGCTGTGCAACTGCCTTCCCAATTTCTCTGTAACTTGATTAAACCTCTGCAAATAGGGCCAGTATCTGAGGAGAGCTAAGTGTTAGGTCCCCGAGCCTTGGGGAAGGAGGAACCGCAGAGGATACATGCGCTTAGCCCTAATCCTGTGTCCGGTTCCGAGAGTTTGGTGCTGCGATCCCGGAGCACTTTGCGTGACTTTTGCTGCCGAGAAAGGGGGCTGGGGTTCCTGCATTGTTACTGCCGCTGTAGCCTGAGCCAGCTGGTGCTTAATGTATGAACTGCACTTTCTCTGCTGTTACGGAATGGGCTTTGCACGTGAATAAAACGCTGGCCGTAGGAAATGATCGGAAAATGCGAGTTACCCCGAGCACAGCCCGGCCAAGGGGAGCAAGCCGGGAGAGAGCGATGTGTTCAAACCTGCGCGCTCGGGCTCTTGTTTGGAAGCCCGCCGTGGCAGCCCGTGGCGGGCGGCAGCAGCAGCAGCAGCAGATGGCTTTTCGCAGCGCAAGCCCCGCCGTGCGCAGGCTCCGCGGGGCCGGCCGCGGGTGCGGAGGGCGGCGGCGGGGCGCGGTGGCCGGCGGGGCTCTGCCGCGGAGGAGCGGCCCCAGCCCGGCCCGGCCCAGCCCGGCCCGGCCCGGCGGACGGCCCGGTCCCGCGCCCCGCTATTGTGGTGACGGTCTCACGTGTCAGAGAGACGTTCCGAGCCGTCCCTTTCATCCCGGGCAGCTGCCTCGATTCAGAGATAAACAGCAAAATAGAGTGTGCTTGTGCTGAGGCGCGGAGGCTGCGGCGCCCGGGTGAAGCCCTCTCAGTTTTCAGGAAAGGTTTCCCACATGGTCGCATCTACCAATCACAACAGAAAGGACCAAATTCATCCTGGCTGCATTTCACATATACTCAATGGAGTTATAGAATCCAGGGATAAATCGGGCCCTTTGTGGTGGATGCCCCAGGATATTTCAAGAGAGATCCCAGAGGTATGACTGTTAGCGTTGTTTTAAGTAACTATTTTGCAGCATCTGGCAAACGTGCGCTATATTTTGGAAGTTTGTGCCAGGAGTGAACTTGGTTCAGCAGGAAGAGTTCAAATGCAAAGGGGCATTTATGTGTTCATTAATTTTCTCTTAGTGCTCTGAGTAATCATGAGGCTACTGCTACTTTTCATCTGTGGTTTGCTGTTATTTTCTCTATTGTCAGTTTTGTAAATTGTAACAGTGAAATGTTGCCACGTGAAAAGCTTGGGCTGATATTAATGCCATAAGAACCAAAGTGTTTGAAGACTTGTTTGGCAGTGAAACTGGACAAACGATATTAAACCTATCAATGATTTAAAGCTTCAGAAGGAAGGTAATGACTTGAATACACATTTCACTCATCATTCTTGAGATAGTGGCCAGATTTAATTTAAAAGTTAAATGCTTTGGAAAATCAGGAATTACTTTAATATATTAAATCATTTTCCAATTAAGTTCCTTAAATAATTTTTGGTGTGTTGCACTCCAAATCGAATAAATTAATTTAGAAAGTCGTTTTCAGAATTTCTTTACTAGCTGGTTAAAGCTTCTTTCAAGTCATGCCATGTATGAGGGAGCAAACTGTTCTTTTCAAATGCAAATGAGACACTCATTCTGTAGACAAGTTGCAACTCTTCTATTTCACTTTGCCTGAACTGATAATGTGCTTAAAAGTGCACAGTCATAAGACATATGTTTTATGCTTGGAAAAGACTTACCAGGAATGTTTCAATATAAGAAATCGAGTACAGAACAATTGTCTTTCTCAGATGTCTTTACCAGTGACCACTGATAACACTGAATGGACAGAGTAGATTTGCCAGGCCCCTTGGAGGTGTACATTTAGTGAACATTTCATTTTTCACCCCTTCACTCTCTCCCTTTGCCCAGCATGATTAACACTGCTGTGAAAACTTATCTGGCTTGTTCTAAACATGTCATCGTGTTACAGTATTGCTCTGTCACTCATTTTCAGGCTGTGTGTATTTAGGGAGTTGGAAGGGCGGGAGGCCTGCAGAATTTTATGTTCAGTATGTTTGGTTGAGTGTTCGCTTTTAAACTCTCCCAGGAAAGGAGATGATGGCTGGAGTGTGATGGATCCTTGTTCTAGGCCAGAATGGTGGTCTTCCTTAGGAATCTACCTGCAAAACTCATTGGGAACTCATTCAAGATCCTCTGGGTTCTTGTTTCTTGTAAAGTTAGTTAAAACTTGCTTTTGGCACTTACTAGCGGATTTGGCCCTGTTTTTCATATCTAGGTTTTGGTGGTGTTTTTCCTTTTACAAATTTTCCAGACTTTGATTGTTTACATTTGAAGTCTGCTTGAGCTGCTGGTAATTTAGAATGTATTCCAAAAATAATTAGGCTTTTAAGTTTTCTAGTTGTTCTGTTAGTACTAGTTGTTTTCCCTGATCAGATGGTTGTTTGTAGCATATGAGTTCCCAGGCACATGCATGGGAGCTATTGACTGTGCATTTTTCTGTAGCCAGAGGAAAATAATGTAGATTCAAACAATCGCCTCTTATCTTACAATTTTCAGTTGACAGGCTTTGTTTCAGAAGACTGCTTAGATCTTTATTTTATAAACCTAAAATAGCATTCTAAGCATCTTAGCCTAATATTTCTCTATCTGCTGTGAAAGCTCATTATGCTCTGCATATATTATTATGCAGGTTTTTCCTTGTTTCTCTTGCATTACCCATGGAGAGAGAAAAGTGAAGAAACAATGCAAACAATGTTGGTTATGACAACTGTGAGAGGTATCTCTTATACAAACAGACAGAATGGATGGTATGCTTTGGTATATAGGTCAGCCTTTGAAATAACATAGTGGAGCTCTTATGCTGGACAGATTTACGGTTGAGATTATACTATTCACCCCTTGAAACTTGAAGCATAATTGCAGTTCACATACGTTCAGGCTAATGTGAGTAGTCTGTTCAGTTGAAGTTTATTTTAGGAAATGTCACATTCTGTAATTGAGTTGAATTATATAAAAGAAGTAACTTTGATAATCCAGGTGTCTTAATTTGATAGAATATGGCCAGTGATTTCAAGCTGCCGGAAGAAGTCGGATGATAAGTTTAAATGTTTAAGTAGAGAGAAGTAAATAACAGTCTTGTGGCTTTCCCTATTGAAGTGTCACCTGCAAAGACCACTTTGATCAGTGCTATAAGAAGGATAGGTATATTTTAATTTTCATATTTGCAACTTCACAGTGTTTTCAGATATCTGTTCACATAAAGTGCAGTTATATAATTGTAGTTTGACACAGCTAATGACAGGGATGCTGACCTCTGCCATCAGTAGGCAGAAAATAATGGTCTTTACTGCTCCCAATGGTTAGCCTTGCAGAATTATGCACTGGATTCTTCTGTGATTTGCTACCTTATTCAAAAATACAGGAGCCTACAACTCATCTTTCTTGTATTCACTGATAGTTGTCAGTGCAGTGGAAAAATACAGGCAGGCAGCAGAGGTAAAATGATAGACTGTAGTTGTTTTTAAAAAGAGGAATACAGTGGAGAAAGGAGGGAGAGGGAAGCAAAACCTTTCAAATGAAAAAAGCAGAGTGACATTGGGTAGAAGTGGATAAGGAGATATAATACAATGCTTTGTAAGCAGGTAACAATCCCGCTTGTAATCAGAATTCCATGGAGCAAAAGTGCATTTATTTATACTCAGCATTTAGAGTAATTTATTGTGTAAACTTAACCCTACCATAGAGACTACTCTAAATAAAATGTTCCATGGCTGTTTACAAAGTGTACATTATTTCCAGGGGCTTGCTTCCATCCAGTCTCTATCTCAAACTCAGAGTTGTGGCAAGCAGGGTCTCTGAAGGACAGCTCTAAAGCTGAAATACTATGTTTCTGTTTTGACAGCATTTTAGATTATGCTCATATTGTTTATCCTGAACATATTTCCCCCTCCCCCTTAAAAAAAATACCTTGTCCTCTACTGGCTTAGAATCATACTTGAAATTTGTTACTGTTTCATAAAGGAGAGATTAAACAGTTGCATTGGGGCTGACTGTTGATTTTCAAGTGTTAAGTCTTTTAGTTTCAAAAATACCACATATGAAGAAAGGAAATGGTCTTTTCTTTCATATCTTAGTATGTAGTTTCAGAATTGTGGGCAAGTCTCAAGCATGCCTCCTTAAATTCCAGTGTTACAGAAAAGAAGTGGTCCCAATTTTAGTGGAACATAGAAAATGATTGATGTATGTGCTTTTGAGAAATCTTTCTCAAAGATTTGTATAAACCAAAGCATTTGCAGTAATTTATTTTTTTCTTTCTGCCAAATATCAGTACCCGGAGAGGAATTATGTTTTGTTCTCATACCAGAACGATGTGTTTCATCTCTAGAGCATTACCCTCAATCAGCCTATCATGGTCTTATGAAAGAGAAGTGAAACCAGTAAATTATTAAGAATGCTGAATTAACTAAACACTACAGCACATGCAGTACCTTTGTTGTTTACATTAAACCAAAGAGGAGCTGGAGCTGTTTTTGAGAAGCTGATACTGTGAAGGACTGTGCAGTTCCAGCTTCTCTTGAGTTCGGGGTGTGTTAGGGATGATCACACTTAACCGTGAAGAACTGAGCACCCTCTGGCCCTCAGATTCCCATGTCAGCAAGACTTTCTTGTCTTGCTAAAAATGTACAGAAGCATTTGAAAAATGGACTGTGTGTAAAACACAATTTATATTTTAGCAGAGAATTGTCCTAATCATGGTAGGATTTAGATTGAAATTCTTGGATATTTAAGTCCTGTATTGATGGTAGATATAAAAAAGCTTAGATGTTGGAAGTAAAAAAGCTTCCTTTGACTTCACTCTCAGCACTGCTCAGGAGTGACCTGAAAGCACCACTTTGCGTGGTGAGAGGGTAGTCTCTGGATCAGTGCAGACCTTGGCTTCTGGAACTGACAGGAGAGGCAATTAGTGGCAGCTTTGTTTATCTTTTTGAAGAGGACACATGCTCTTTGAATGTCTAGCATGGATTTCATACAATAAAATACTTTTTTTAAATGTAACCTAAATTTAAATGGTTTTTTGTTGCAGTTGGACTGCGTGATTGTTGTAGATCCCTTCCAACTGAAATAGTTTATTCTGCTGTTTTAGCTACGCAACTACATACCAATTTTCTGCCCAAAGAATGATTTCTCATTAAAAGTGTTGAGTTATAAACTGCTTCAAAACATGGTTTATAGCAGATTCGCCAAATGACTCTTAATTATAGCAATGCTTCCAAAATACTTTGAGGCATGGAATTCACATCAGCCCAAATGAGATTTTCTTGATCGTAGTGCTTTTCCCTGCAGTGTTCAGTTGGAAAATGGCAGCATTGCCTTATTCTATGGTTAGGCACAGAATATGTGGCCATAGCAGCAGCAACAAAGTGTGCCCCTCCAAAGCGGTGAGTGCACGTAAGGAGCTCTTGTCCCCCCTTCTAATGGAGCAGCTGCCATTTCTGTTCATTGGTAGCAATGAGTTTTCAGTTGGTAAGTCATCAAATAAAATGTTTAGCTCTTGATTTAGACCTTCAAACTTAAAATTGTTTTTCAGCTGGCATCTTGGTGCAACCCATATTTGTAATGTCTGTGGTTTTGTTTTGCTTCTTATGTTTGCAGCAAATTATTTTTAGCCTTTGAATTTCATATGGCTCTAATAATATTTATATCTTATCTTTCAATTGCACATATGCTAACACTGTTCTTGAGCTGTTCATTTAGTATTTCTCACTGGGCTGCTATTTGATTTGCTACAGACTCTTGTTGAATGGTTTCCTCCCAAGGAACACGCTGCCTTCTAAGTTGCAAAACATACTTGAATTACATGAGCATCTGACAAATCCAGGTTAGTGGAAATGTCAGAATGTTTTAGCATTTACATTCTTGACTGTTAAACCACTCTCTACCAATCAAAAGTGGCACGAGTTGGTTTTTTCAAAGATTCTGCTGGCTAAGCATGGAAATTGAGCTGCTGTGGTAGTACTTTTGTCTCCTGCTATTGTTGTTGATGATTATATGGTCTTAAAGGTTAAATAGAAGTTACTGTAGTTGGTATGTATTTTTGTTATATTAAGAAAATCTGCAGTGAACTCCAGTTCTTATTCTATATGCAAGAATTCAGAACTCTGAAATCAGGCAGTGATAACCTGTACTTAGGGAAATGGGTCAGTAAAGGAAGTATGAAGCCTGCAATGTGAAGTAAAAGATTTATCTAGACAGTTCCTGCTAGGAGAGAAGATTATGTAAACATGTTAATTTCTGTTGTATCTGTGCTGCTCTGTATGTATATACACACATGTAGATTTCTGCTTCATTACATATATTGCTGACTTTGAAAGAAGTGAACTTACTCTGGGAATGCATAATTTCTATCCTGTACTATAAGTAATTGGCTTTGAAGTCATGTTCTGGTCACAGTTGCCAAAAGTGGGTAGGTTTGTGTTCATGAATAAGAGAAAACATTTGTTTCTCCTATGATCATCGTGCTTGCATCGATCTGAAATAATAATAAATAGTAAAAGGAAAAATAATGGTGAGAAGCGATGGTAGCCTTTCAGAAACATAATTGATCATTTGGCAGACAAAGTTGTGAACATTAGTCATAGAAACCTGCAGATAGTAGAGGCTTAATATCAAAGCTAATGATTTATTTTATGTTAATGACTTTCTGCTAGGGCATAAAAGACTGCTCATAATGGACTCTCAGTCCTGTGTTCAGTTGCGAAGGCTAATGGGATAATCTTACCCAAAACTAAGCTTTTTGAAGTAAATCATGGTGTTATTTTTTCAAGTTAACTCTTGAAAATGATTCTTTAGGAACTACTTGTAGTCTTTATAGGAAAATGTAAGGCGAGTTCTTTTTACTTCACCAGCAGTTTTCTTAATTGTATTGGAAATGTCTGTGCTTTTTTTATGGTTCTGAAAAATAATATTCAAGATATGAAAGTCATTCTGTCACTTTGGTATTTTTATCATAGGACAGTAGGTTTTTGTGAGGCACAGTTGTTTTTACAGGTTGAACAAAGGAAAAGAAGAATTATTTTTTTAGTGGCTTAGCCACTTATTAGCTAAATGGCAGTAAAACTCTTAGTTTTGCATTGAGAAGTTTTTTAAATCATGTTTACAATTAGTTATAACCAACATTATATTTCAATAAGAGATAATTTGCCTACTAAAGTTCACATAATGTGCTAATCATGTGTAGTGGTTAATAAAGGCCTCCTATCTCACTCCCCTGATGGCTATAAAAGGCTATTATGTTCATGGCAGCAGTTCAGGTACAGCTGCTCTGTGTTAATAATGCATCATTGTCCCACTAATACACACAGCAAAGGTCAGCAACCCTGAGCACCTAAAACACCCATTCTCTTTCCAAAATATTTATTAACACCTTAATGGTGTATCTATTAATTTTGGTTAGGATTATATCAGTTAATGACCCTCACGGAATATTGTGTGCTCAGGTTTTGCAACCTACATGCTGCTGTGGGCTGCTGCACTCATCTTTCCTCCTAAACACTTTTCATCACAACTTTTTTTTTTTTTTTTGGAGACTAACATGAAGACTAATACTTCATGGTCACCTTATGATTAACTTGCTTTGTTACTTAGTTTGGCAATGTTCATTTTATTTCTTCCGCTAATTTAAGATTCTGTCTAGAGGCTGAATTTTCATGACTTAAGACACTTTGTAGAAATTCTGTGTGCTAAAAAACTATGTGACTGTGTAACAGCTATTGACACATGCATGCACAGACACAT